>NC_044389.1:43651611-44023108 GCF_006542625.1 Nomascus leucogenys
CCAATAACCTCCCACTGGGTCCCTCCCTCAACATTCAAGATGAGATTTGGGTAGGGACACAGAGCCAAACCATATCAGTACCAGTATCAGTATTTACTGAGAATTTTCTGAGTAAATACTCAGTATCTACTGAGAAGAATCTATCAAAATTATCATTTTTTCAAGTATATAAGCCATAAAATGCAACTCATAAATATTACAGGTAACTAAATAGTAAGATATTGATAACATGTGTAAAATAAAGTGGTTAGATAAATACTGTCAACAAATAAATATAAATGACTTAGAAATTAATTAAATCGAAAGAAATTTTGAATATACCCAGAAATACCTAAGATTAGGTAAAGAAAAGAGGTTTAACTGACTCAGTTTAGCATGGCTGGAGAGGCCTCAGGAAACTTATAATCATGGTGGAAGGCACCTCTTCACAGGGCGGCAGGAGAGAGAATGAGTGCAAGCAGGGGAAATGCCAGACGTTTATAAAACCATCAGATCTTGTGAGACTTACTCATTATCAGGAGAGCAGCATGGGGGCAATCGACCCCATGATCTAATTACGTCTACCTGGTCCCACCCTTGACATATAGTGATTATTACAATTCAAGGTGAGATTTGCATGGGGACACAAGGCAAAACATATCAAACATGAAGATGTTTTATTGCTTTAATGTATATAGTAACGTAGTATTTTTATTATATAGGAAATAATTTATTTTGAAAATAAATATATAGAGAATAAAATAAAATGTATTAAATCACATTTCGCAATTATTAAATTACAATAGTTTTAGCATTATTTTCACTTTTGAATAGTTCTCAGATTGGACTGCACATTATTTAGCTGTTCTGTCTCTAATCCATGGAGCTCACCCAGTATGCCACAGAATACTGCTGGAAAGGTCTGTTCTAGACATACTCAGGTAGTTGGGAAATGCTCTGAAGACAGCTTCTTATGTGTAAGATCATTTTGCCTAAGTATATCAAGGAGTGAATGGCTAACTTACACCTTAGAATAGTCCTTTGAAATAACATTTCAGCTAAAGTTAGTTGATATTAAATAGCTGGAGATTCGAGGCAGTTGTTGACAGGCATAATGTCACTATTTGACAAAAGGCCTACAATACACAGATCCCAACAGTCTTTGAAGTATCTGGGGTTGTGGTTGAGACAAATGGTGTAGAAAGGGCCCTGAATTCTGTCTGAAACTTCTACTTCAAGTTTAACTTTTAATTTACCCATTTAAAAATTATCACTAGCTTTCATTGCCTTAACATTGATTACTTTTGATCTGCTTCAGATACTAGTGTCTCACACTAGACTGAGTTTTGAACAAAAATTAAATTTACAAATCACTTATAAGATATGATTTATATTCTTTTCATAATTGGAGGCTAGTCTTCTCCACTGAATAAGGTGGGTAGCAAGAATCCTGAACACAGAATCAGGACTTTCCTAAGGGAAATAGTTCTGAATCTGCCCAAGATAGCATCGCGGACCATGAAGGGAATGACTTAACCAGGAAAATGTTGCCATTACATGTACATATACATTTCCAAATTTCCTGAGTGTCTGATTGAGTACGATTTTTTAGCTCTTTCTGTGATGCAACTATGTAATTGGGTCTAAAGGGATTTCAATTAGTGTAGATTAGGGAACTGGTAGAAGTTACCGAAGACCTCTGGGGAGAAGAAGGAGAAGAAACAGTTCCTATCGTATTAGGTATTAGACATGGTCTAAGACAGAACGCACTCATCATGAATTCCATTTCCTCCGTTATACTTTCCTTCTGTATTGAAAAGTCACCTTACTACTGATTTCTCAGGCACCGTTACTCTGGCACTTTTCCAAAAGCAGCTATGTCTTCCAGGTTCAGAATTTCTACTTCTTATCAGAAAGGAAAACTTGCTTTTTGGGGGCCCTATTTTCTTCAGGCCATCTCCTGATTGCTAAGTTCGTGGTCCATTAATTTGATAAATGAAGACGTCACAACACTCACTCGAATTCATTTACACTTTTGGGCATCTAAACTAAGTTTATAAGAAATCTTATAGGGATTATACAGAGGTGGTGTGAATCTAATTTTCCAGTGGCTAAACTAACTAGATTGGTAGCCATTTTTTTCTTCTCTCTCACATTATGTAAAGAAAGAACCTGGAGGGAATGGCTCTTATTATTTTTTTTAAGGGTCAAAATGTCCCACTGTTTCTTCTTTTAGAGTTAATATAAACAGAGCACTGTAATGTAGTAGTTTATGGCTCAGCCTTACGAGTAAGATAAGACTAGGACTTTGCTCATAAGTATTCTTTTTTTAATGGAGCTGTTGCTAGACCGTATGTTTATAATTTAATGCTCATCTTTTTTTTCTATTAATGATCATACACAGGCAAAGCTTTGCAGTTATGGAAAATTGATAGTTTAAATATTTGTGTTTTAAATATTTGTGTTTTATTTAGAGTGAAAATGTCCATTTATAGAATTAAGGATTGATTGTATATGTGTGAGTGTCTAAATATTAACATGTGAAACTATTCTTATGCCTAGATTTCTAATATGGAATAATTCATAAACGTGTTATATGCGTATAAAATTTCAGTGCATCATCTCTTACTAATAGTCACTAATGTGCCTAATGAAGGAAGATTTAATTAAAGTAAATGATTAGCTTTGCTACTGTAAATGTGATCACGAGCTATGAATTAACTAATTAATTCACATTGATTAACTTAGTCATTATCTAAAAGTGTCTTTATACATATGTGTACAGCCTTTTGAAAGAGATCTTTTTTTGTTATATTACTCAGAATAAGCCGTCACAGTTTTCTAGAACTGTTGCTTCAAACTTTTTTATGTGAAGATTTATCATTGCCGTGATCAATTTATATGAAGACAAATAAATGCCTAAAGCAGAACTTTGCTCTAAGGCAGTAAGTAGTAAGCATGCTTTCCTCTTTCTTTACATTATCAATTTTGAAAACCAAAGAGTAGTGGTAAAAACATTTAGCCCTGTATCAAAAATCATAATTAGATGGCTAGTGTGAAAAAACTAATGAGAATTGATATTTTGAACTAACATTTTTATTATCTCATTCACTGATATTCATTTATTAAACTTTAAGGTTCATGGGTACTTGTGCAGGTTTGTTTTAGAAGTAAGTTGCATGTCATGGGAGTTTGGTATACAGATTATTTCATCAGCCAGGTAACAAGCATAGTACCCAATAGGTATTTTTTGATCCTCACCCTCCTCACACACTGCACTCTGAAGTAAGCCTCAGTGTCTACTTGTACTGATATGGTTTGGCTCTGTGTCCCCACCCAAATCTCACCTGGAATTGCAATCCCTATAATCCCTATATGTCAAGGGTGGAGGCAATTGAGTCATGGGGGTGGTTTCCCCCATGCTGTTCTTGTGATAGTGAGTGAATTATCACAAGATCTGTTGGTTTTATGTACTCGATGTTCAGTTCCCATTTATTAATAAAAATATGTGGAATTTGGTTTTCTGTTCCTTAGTTCACCTAGCATAATGGCCTTTGGCTCCATCCACGTTTCTGTAAAGGGTATGATCTGATTCATTTTTATGACTGTGTAGGATTCCACAGTGTATGTGTCACTTTTTAAAAAAATCCAGTCTACCATTGATGAGCATATAGGTCAATTCCATGTATTTGCTATTGTGAACAGTGTTGCGATGAACATACAGGTGTGTGCGTCTTTATGATAGAACAATTTATTTTCCTTTGGGTACATACCTAATAATAGAATTGCTGGGTTGAATGGTAGCTCTGTTTTAAATTATTTGAGAAATCACCAAATTGCTTTCCATAACGGCTGAACTAATTTTGATACGCTTTTTAATATCTTAAGTACATGGCAATTTTGTATTAAAAGGAAGAAGAAAATAATTCAAAGCAGCTGACAAAACTGACAAGAAATAAACTTAAGATTTTTGTCATTAGAAGTGACTGATAATTTACTCAAATTGTTATATTATTAATTGTAGTCTGGATAATTTACTACTTTAGAAAGACTGCCATTGTTAATCAATAGATTAAGTGTCTTGATTTAAAACCTAAAAAAAAAAAATTGCTTTTGTATTTGTTTGATGTAGCAACCCTTGTCATTCATGAATTCCCAAAGTTGCTGATCATTTAAGTATCTCTAATAAGTACACTTATATCTTCTCCAAAAAGGAACAATATATTCTTCCTGAAATATATCACTAGGGTGCATCCTTGGAAAATTAATCTCAGAAAAGGTAAATTTTTCTGTATTATTAGACTAGGCTGATAAGTACCCATTTTCTTTATCATTTGTTCATTTCCAAATTATGACTCCTACTTCACTGGAGAGGGGAACTGAGGATTATTCAGTGAGTTTCCATGATGTCAAATAATGAACTGCTTTTTTTTTTTTTTTTTTTGAGACAGAGTCTCGCTGTTGCCCAGGCTGGAGAGCAGTGGCGCGATCTCGGCTCACTGCAGGCTCCGCCCCCCCGGGGTTCACGCCATTCTCCTGCCTCAGCCTCCCGAGTAGCTGGGACTACAGGCGCCCGCCACGTCGCCTGGCTAATTTTCTGTATTTTTAGTAGAGACGGGGTTTCACTGTGTTAGCCAGGATGGTCTCGATCTCCTGACCTCGTGATCCACCCGCCTCGGCCTCTCAAAGTGCTGGGATTACAGGCGTGAGCCACCGCGCCCGGCCAATGAACTGCTTTTAACAAATATATTATGCCTTCAGTTCTCAGATCTGCTTCTCACCAGTGTTGAAATTTTATAAATATCTTTAGTTTTTAAATCATTGCAAAATATACTCCAGAGATATAGGAAAGCACTACCAATGGAATGCCATCACCACCAACTATTCTACTGCATCTAGTGTTACTATTCTACTGTACCTCTAGTGCTTTTCTAAATAATGTCATGGTGATTATGAAAATGAGATTGGCCTTTATATGGGATATCTGAATGATCCACCAGGCCAAGACAGATTTGGTTTTGAAGTGTGGGATAAAAATTTTAACAGATAAGGAATAATTTTTTGGGAAAAAATAATTTGTATTATTTTAATTTTAGGTTTGTTTTCTCATATTATTGAGACCATAATGGATTCTTAAGAATGTTTTAGTTAGATGATTAAGTTATCTAGTGAGAAAGACAAGATCTTAAAATTATTCAACTTAATGTTATTGCTTCCATAAAAGCTAATCTCCATAAAAGTTAACCTTTGGGAAAAGAAAAATAAATACTATTACACTTTTAGGATAGTAGAAACACATTGCAACTATGGGTGAGAAGAAAATAAAAGATTGTCTATCTCTGGTTGAGTGAAAAAATTAATGCTATTCTTAGACCTACTGCAAATATCTGGGCAAAATCATTGAGAAATGCTCAGCTTCAAAACCCAGTAACACAGTGCCTGCCTAAGAGGCTTAACCTGAACAACAGAGAGCTTCTTTTCAACCTCTGAAACGGGCTAAAAGTGTCAACTAAAAGCACAGCAATCAACTGTTGTAAGAAGGGCTTCAACAAAGCCTCTGGATCCCTGGGGATGTGGTGCTGTGTAAGTAGTGGTACTGGGATATGCAGCTACTTTGATGTGCTGGTACCGTGAAGACTCTGAAGGAAAGGGCACTTCCTCACCTCTGGCATTGAGGAGGAGAGTTACTGCTTCAGTGCGCAGGTGGCCTAGTGTTCCCAGGAGGGGCAGGGCACCATATCTGCTCTGGGACTCGGAGTTTGAATGCTCCAGTTTCACGAGGCCCGAATTTCCTGTAGTATTGGGTGTCTTTGCTGTAGAAACAGAATTTGACTTCTCTGGTGTTTATTATAGAAGACATGAGCCCCTGAAGGGAAGAGTGCTGACTCAGCTGTAGTGCTGTGGATGTGACTGGTCTGGTAGTTTAAGCCACCAAGTCTCTTCAGCTGAACCTCAAGGAGAAGGTGCATGGGCAAATGGGATGGGTAGATCAAGTGGCTCAGTGTTAGCTTGCCCTAGAGTGTAGGGCATAGCTGCAGATCTGCTGAGAAATAGTATGCTACTGGGTGCAGTGGAAGCTGAGCCTCAGGGATGGAAGGATGCAATGGTTACTCATCCATGCAGCAGGACACATTCTAGCAGTGGCTCAAATTCCAAGATGGTGCAGGGCAATAGCAGCAGGAGCCACACTGGGGGCATGGGGTACAGCATTGGCTCCTTCTCTGGAAGTGAACCACAGAAAGCTCCCTCAGCTGGGTTCAGTGCCTGTGAAAACACCAGTCTTCAGTAGTGAAGATTTCAGGATTCTCTAGCGGTGATTTGGGCTACTGAGGTCGTTTCGTTTAAATTTTTCCTTCAGGGAGAAGTCTCTCTGGTTCTGATGTAATCCTAACTGGAGAGATGAGGTGGTGGAGGTAAGGTGTTTTCTTTCTTTCTTTCTCTATGTGGTCATCCCAGGTTTCTGTGCTTTGTAGAATTTCTGCTGCTTCTTTGTTGTTCTTCAGTACCCTCCTTACGTTATTTTGGTTGAAAAGCAGTTATTTACTCATTATTTTGTATTTTGTTTTGTGGGGGGCAGTGGTGGAAAGAGTTACAGTAGCTTCTAGGTAGTAATCCTGTGATGTCACTCAGAAAGATATTCTTAAAAGAATTAAAAAAAAACAGGTAACAATATGGGAAAAATATTTGAAATTATAAATCTAATAAAAGACTTGTTTTTAAATTACAAAAGGAATACTAAAAAATAAATAATAAAAACAAATAACCTAATAAAAAATTGGCAAAGACATTTGAGACACTTCACAAAAGAAGGTTTACTCATGGTTATTCAACAAAATAAAAATTTGCTGAACATCAGTAGCCAACAGAAAACTGCACAATTATATGATTAGTTATCACTACACAGTTACTAAAGTGACTAAGACGAAAAATAAAATAAAAGGTTAAAAATACTAAGTCAGGGTTGGGTGCAGTGGCACACAACTGTAATTCCAGCACTTCGGGAGGCTGAGGTGGACGGAACACTTGAGGTCAGGAGTTCGAGATGAGCCTGGCCAACATGGTGAAACCTTGTCTTTAATTAAAAAATAAAAATAAAAAATTAGCCAGGAATGGTGGCAGGCACGTGTAATCTCAGCTACTTGGGAGGCTGAGGCAGGAGAATCACTTGAACCCAGGAGGGTTCAAGGCAAGCAGAGATTGCCCCACTGCACTCCAGCCTGGGTGACAGAGCCAGACTCCATCGCCAAGAAAAAAAAAAAAAAAAAAAACAACTAAATCCCTTCAAGAAGGCATAGCAACCAAAACTAATAGATTGCTGATGGAAACGCAAAACATACAAGCACTTTGGTAAACAGTTTGATAGTGTCTTATAAAGTTAAACATATTATATGACCCAGCAATCTAATTCCTTGATATTTACCCAAGTGAAATGAAAATCTATGGTTTCCAAATGGAAATAAAAATCTATGGTCTCATAAAAACATGTAAGTGATTATTTAAAGCAGCTTCATTTATAATTGCCTATATCTGGAAATAGCCCAAATGTCCTTCAACTGGGACACGTAAAAACACGATATAGTAAATCTATGCAACAGAATTTTACACAAGAACGAAAAAGGAATAAACTACTGATATACCTGGCAGCCTGCGTGACTCTAAAATGCCTTACACAAAGTTTAAAACGCATATTCAAAGGCTATAGACTATGTGATTTCATTGCTATTACATTCATGGGAAAACAAAATTATTGAGACACAAAACAGCTCAGTGATTCCTGGGAGCCTGGAGTAAAGAGACAGTTGATTACACAAAGGTAACCAAGAAGACCATAACATTCTCCTCAGCCTGACTAAATTTGAGATAGGTTTCTTCCTGACCATGGGCCTCTTTATTCTTAGAGCATTTACTTTTAAAACTTGCTGTTGTAAATTCGTTCTCTGTCCTTTTGAGATGTAAATCCTCTCCTAGCAGCCTGTTGCCATTTTTACAACCTAGAATATCTTTCTCAAGGACCTGGGAGCTATTTCTTTAAAATGTAATCAGCAAGAAAGATAGAGCTCCAATCTTCCAGTCCCTATGGGAGGGCAGGAGCCTAACTTTCATGAGTACCAATTAGCAAACACAGATGGCCCAATCACATTGATCAACCTCATTGACCAACTTTCCCCCAATGTCCTTCAGTACTTTTCCACCAGCTCACTCAAACTGTTATACACTTTTCTGCTTTTTGTTTCAGTGAAATTGTGTTCAATCTTTCCTTCCTATACAGTAGTCTTACCCCTATTGCAACAATCTTGAATAAAGTCTTTCACTCTGTACAATGAAAATTTTCTTTAATAAAGGAAATAACAAATATTTGAGATGATGAAACTAGACTTTATCTTGATTATAGTGACAACTTGATGACTGTATACATTTGTGCAAATTTGCATAACTGTGCACTGCAAAAGGTGAAACTTTATGAAACTTGTACCTTAATTTTAAAATGTGGGGTAGAAAAAATATTTAGTGCAATGTACTATTGTACAATATTTATCTGAACCAAAAGGCACAATTTCTATGTATGTTTTGCACTGGCAAGTCATGATTGTAAGTTAATAAACATGAAAACAATCGAGAAAGAAGAGAACAGGGGCCGGGTGCGGTGGCTCATGCCTGTAATCCCAGCACTTTGAAAGGCTGAGGCATGAGGATGACCTGAGGTCAGAGTTCTTGACCAGCCTGGCCAACGTGGTGAAACCCCATGTCTACTAAAAGTACAAAATTAGCTGGGTGTTGTGGTGGGCACCTGTTATCCCAGCTACTCGACAGGCTGAGGCAGGAGAATCACTTGAACCAGGGAGGCGGAGGTTGCAGTGAGCAGAGATCGCACCATTGCACTCCAACCTAAGCAATAAGAATGAAACTCCATTTCAAAAAAAAAACAAAGAAAAAGACAATATACAATGTGACTGAACTGGATCTGAGGGTAAAAAGAGAATCCCATAAAACAGAAGTAATTGCTAGAGATGGGGGACTGTAAGGCATACTCCTGAAAGCAGAGAAAGAACACATTTAAAATTGTAATATTCCTCAAATTCATTTTCACTCAAATAGAGTGTTTTCTCTGTATTATAAAAGACAAAGGATCCCTAACATTGACTAGAAGATAGGAAAAACCTGAGATCTTACCTATGTAACTGACAGCATATTTTCTTGATCTACCCTTTGATCAGGGAAGAAAGAGAAGAGACTAGTGTCTTTCTTCCTCTATGTATTTTACCGTTTTAAATAAAAGAGAAATTTATTTCACAAAAGCTATTGTAATTAGCATGAAAAATTGGGAGAGGACAAACATGTTAAATAAATACAGTTCCTACAAAGACTGGGGCAATTTCCTTTTGTACTTTCTATAATGAGTATGGATGCAAACAGTGGGAAACCTTAAATGAAAACAGAAGTTTCTATGTATATGTATGTTGGTCAACTGTTTCAAATTAAATACAGTTTATCTATGTCTTGTAATGTTATTAAAGAGACAAAGCAACATGCTTCACTAAGGATGCCCAGTGGCGGAAAAATGATTAAACTTTGATAACTACTATTACATAAAAAAGACATGCTTTATTTCTTATTCTACTTTAACCACTTTATTCACATTTAGTGTTTCTAAAAGATAATGCATCTCATAGATATGTGTACATTTAACGTATAGTAGTTCCTCTTAATCTGCAGTTTTGCTTTCTGCAACTTTAGGTACCCAACGTCAACTGAGGTTCAAAAATATTAAATGAAAAAATTCATAAATTCATAAGTTTTAACTTGCATGTCATGTGGTGAAATTTGTACTATGCCCAGGATGTGAATCATTCCTTCGTCCAGCATATCCATGGTGTGTATACTACCCATTCATTACTGTATACAAAAAGAAAAATAATGTATGTAGGATTTGGTACTTTCCTGGGTTTCAGGCATCCACTAGGGGCCTTGAAACATATCCTTTCTAAATAAGAAGGAAATTACTCTATTAGTGTTCTATTTCTATTATGTGTAATTAACTGATGTTGAATATTATATTTGATTGAGTCTTATAATTGAGAAAAGATAGTATTTGCACCAAGTTCTTTGTTAAAATCTGGGCCTCAGTGATAAATGCAAATTTTTTATCTCTGTCTTTGTTATGCGTACAGTCTTATGGAGGAATATATATAATATATCAGATAAAAAAATAATAATTAAATATAATTATATTGAGCATCATTCATCAAAGATTTATTGGTGAAACATGCCAATGTATTCTATGTCTCTGGGACAAAATGATGAAAGACAGACTGTGTCCTGTCTCTATTGGACTTATATTGCACAGGAGAAAAACAGTATAAAAATGAAGTTTAAATAATTATAGTAAATCAAGGTAATAATAAAAGTATTAATAAATACTATGAAGAACATCAAATAGAATGTGGAGGTTAAAAGTAATTAAGGAAAATAGAACTTTGAAAGGAAAATTTAGACAGTGTTTCATAAAGGATTCAATAGCAAGGCAAATTTTGATTGAAAAGGATTTAACATTAAGAAACTAGTCACAGAAATGTGTAGATCTGAGAATGACAAACCATAACCTGTGGGCCAAATCCAACCTGACACCTGTTTTGTAAACAAAGTTTTACTGAAACACAGCTTTGCCTATTTATGTACATTGACTATTGCTACTTTAATGCTAAAACTGAAGAGTTGAATAATTGTGAGAGAGTTCATATGGCTTGCAAACTGAAGAATGTTTACTATCTGCCCTTTACGAAAAGATCCTTGCTGATTTCTGGTCTAGAGCAGAGCTGTTCAATTATACTGTCAATGATAGAAATGTTTTTCAACTATTCTGTTGGATGTTAATTGTTAGTTATTAGCCACAAGTGGCAACTGGGCATTTACAGCAAGGGCAAAGTGACTAAGTATTTGAGCTTTTACATCCATTTATTTTTTTTTTTTAATAGACTTCAGTTTTTAGAGCTGCTTTAGGTTCACAGCAAAACTGAGCAGAAGGTACAGAGACAGCCCATGACTCCCACACATGCACAGCCTTCCTGATTATTCACACCCCCTACAGAGTGATACATTTGTTACAGCTGATGAACCTACATGCATCATAGTCACTCACACATCATTATTACCCAAAGTCCATAGTTTACTCTTGGTGCTGTACACTCATTGGATTTAGACAAGTGTGTAGTAACACGTATTCACCATTACAGTACCACACAGAGTGGTTTCACTGCTCTAAAAATCTTCTGTGCTCCACCTATTCATCCCTCCCTGTCTCCGACCTCAGACCACTCCTGATTGCTTTACAGTCTCCACAGTCTTATCTTTTCTAAGATGTCATATAGTTGGAATCACACAGTCTACAGATTTTTCAGATTGATTTCTTCCAGTTACTACTATACATTTAAGTTTCCTCCTCACATTTTTTTTTTTTTTTTTTTTTTAGATGGAGTCTCACTCTGTCACCCAGGGCTGGAGTGCAGTGGCACCATCTCGGCTCACTGAAACCTCCACCTCCCGGGTTCAGGTGATTCTCCTGCCTCAGCCTCTCAAGTAGCTGGGACTACAGGCACCCGCCACCATGACCGGCTAAGTTTTTGTATTTTTAGTAGAGACGGGGTTTCACAGCGTTAGGCAGGATAGCCTCAATCTCCCGACCTTGTGATCCGTCCACTTTGGCCTCCCAAACTGTTGGGATTACAGGCGTGAGCCACCAAACCCAGCCTCCTCCTCACATTTTTATGGCTTGACACTCATTTCTTTTTTAGTGCTTAATAATATTCCATTTTCTAGATGTGCCATAGTTTACTTACTCAACTACTGAAGGACATGCTGTTTTCTTCCAAGTCTTAGCAGTTGTGAATAATACTGCTACAAATATCCATGTGCAGGTTTTCGTGTGAATATGAGATCTCAGCTCTTTTGGGTAAATCCCAAGGATCATGATTGCTGGTCATGTAGGAATAGGTTTACTTTTGTAAGAAACCACCAATCCGTATTCCAAAGTGGCTACACTGTTTCATACTCCCATAAACAATGAGGAGCAGCTCCTGCTGCTCTACATACTCATCAGCATTTGGTCTTGTCTATGTTCTAGATTTTGCCTGTTCTAATATGTGTGTATAGTGATACCTTAATGCTGTTCTAATTTGCATTTCCCCAACAACATATGATGTGGAACATCTTTTCAATGCTTATTTCCCAACTGTATCTCTTTCCTGGTGAGACAGACATTTCATCATGTCCTAAGGTCTCCGGCCCATTTTTTTTAAATTAGATTGTTTATTATTACTGAGTTTTGAAAGAGTTCTGTGTATATTTTAGCTAACAGTCCTTTATAAGGTCTACCATTTGCAGATATTCTCTCCCAATTGTCCACTTATTTTCTTGACAGTGTCTTTTGGAAGGCAAAAATTAATTTTAGTGAGGTTCAGCTTATCAATTTTTTTCTTTCATGGATCGTGTCTTTCCTGTTGTATCTAAAATGTCATCACTAAATCCAAGGTTATCTTGATTTTCTCCTATTTTATATTCTGGAAATTTTATAGTTTTGTATTTACATTTAGATCTGCCATTCGTTTTGAGTTAGTTTTTGTGAAGGGTGTAAGGTCTGTGTCTATATATATGTGTGTGTGTGTGTGTGTGTGTGTGTGTATCTTGCAATGTGAATACCTAATTATTTAATTTTAATGAATTTAATTTCAAAGTTGAATAGTGGCTTAGTGGCTACCTCACTGCATGTAAAAGGACTAGATAAAGAACATTTTGGCACAGAGAAGAGCAGCACATATTTACTGGAAAGGGCCTATCATATTATTAGAATAGAAAGAATATCTGGGAGGCTGGCATGAAGGAAGCATGGGCAAAGTGGTAGATAAATTAGGTGTGAAAGGCAGGGACAGAGTATAAGTTATACAATTTTGGAGACAATATAAGTCATTTAGAGTTTATTCTACATATGATGTATAGCCTCTGTAAACTTTTAGAAGTGATGAGAAATAATCTTAATTTTTAAAACATCACTAGTGTTCTGGATATTATAAAGGAAACTTAAAGTTTTCTTTAAAATATGAAATATGAGCCTTAATGTCTCCCTGGATTCATAATTTTGTTTGTTTGTTTGTTCGTTTGAGATGGAATTTCGCTCTTGTTGCCCAGGCTGGAGTGCAATGGCACAATCTCGGCTCACCGCAACCTCCGCCTCCCGGGTTCAAGCAATTCTCATGCCTCGGCCTCCCAATTAGCTGAGATTACAGGCATGCACCACCACGCCCAGCTGATTTTGTATTTTTAGTAGAGACAGGGTTTCTTCTTGTTGGTCAGGCTGGTCTCAAACTCCCAATCTCAGGTGATCTGCCTGCCTCGGCCTCCCAAAGTGCTGGGATTACAGGCGTGAGCCACCGTGCCCTGCCTCTCATAATTTTATTAAACTAAAAATTTTCTGAATTGAAAATTGAGAGGTGAGTAGGAAACAAGGAAAAAATGTGGATATGAATTGGTTCAGGAAAAGTAAGCACCACGTGCCATGTGTAACTATAAGCTGGGGAGAAGTATGGTGCATTCCAAAACCTGTAAAAGGATCGGTTGCCAAAACAGAAAAAAAAGACTGAGAGTAACTAGGGAAATGTAAGAGAGACAGAGCATGGATAACCTTGATCATCATATTACCAAAACAGGGTTTATTTCAAGAGCAATGAAAAATCATTTTTTGTCTTTTATTTTCTTTAGTATTTCTGAACATTGACACAAATATACTACCATTTAAAAAATCTAAATCATCACTTTTTCATATGGTACCCACTAACCACCTGTGGCTCATGGGCACTTAAAAGATGGCTATACTGATCTGAGATTGGCTATAAGTATAAAATACACAATCAACTTCAAAAATTTAGTGCAATCAAGAGAATGTATGATATTTCATTAGTGTCTCATTCTGATCACATGTTGAAGTGATATTGCAGATAGATTAAATATTATATATAATTAACTTTTGTTTTTAATTTTTAAATGTTGCCACAAGAAAATTTAAAATTACATATATGACTTATATTTGAGGTATGCATTTTATTTCTATGGAACAGTGCAGATCTAAATTGATTTTAATCATTCCTTACAGTGGTAGCAATAGAGTTGAGCAATTAAAAGATTTGCAAGTTTGGCATGCACCTGTTTGAAAAGGGCATACATATTATAATACTTCAGATTCTTTTTTTTTTTTTTTTTTTTGAGACAGAGTCTCGCTCTGTCACCCAGGCTGGAGTTCAGTGGCATGATCTCAGCTCACTGCAACCTCTGTCTTCCAGATTCAAGCAATTCTCCTGCCTCAGCCTCCTGAGTAGCTGGGATTACAGGTGTGCACCACCACACCTGGCTAATTTTTGTATTTTTAGTAGAGACAAGGTTTCACCACGTTGGCCAGGCTGGTCTCAAACTCCTGACCTCAGGCGTTCCACCCATCTCGGCCTCCCAAAGTGCTGGGATTACAGGCGTGAGCCACCGCGCCAGGCCTACTTCAGATTCTTAATAGTGTGTCAGGGACATTTCTTCTGCCATTCTCTAAGGCTAGGAAGTAGTTGCTATTTTCAGACGGGGTTTGGCTTAGCTAAAGCATTGGCAAGAGTCAGTGTTGCTCAATGGGAAATAATAGTTAAAATATAATTCAGTATATTTCACTCTAGGTGAAGTAGCTTTTAAAATACTAGTTTTCTTTGTATTAATAAGTGACTCTGTGTGTGTGTGTGCGCGCGCATGCGTGCTTCAGCACTCTGTTTTCCAAAATTATCTGTTCATTGGAGGTAGTTTTATCTTAATCTGGCTGACATGTACCCCCCTTTACAGCTATTAGAGTTGTGACTAGGTGATTTTATTCCAAAGATTATCTCTATATCTCTATCTCTGTCTCTATCTCTATGTATCTATCTATCTATCTATCTATCATCTATCTATCTATCTATCTATCTATCTATCTATCTATCTATCTATCTATCATCTATCTATCTACATCTATCTCTCTGTCATCTATCTAATCTATCCATGCTATTTCTGGCCTGATTGTCTCTCTGCTGTTTTGCTATCTTAAGAAATGGTTAGGTACTAAAGACTCCTCCAAAACTCCTAGACCTGACAGAAGAATTCAGCAAAATTTCCAGATACAAAATTAATCTACACAAATCAGTAGCTCTCCTATACACCGTCAGCAACCAAGTTGACAATCAAACCAAGAATTCAACCCCTTTTACAATTGCTGCAAAAAAATACTTAGGGATATACCTTACCAAGGACTTCTACAAGAAAAACTACAAAATGCTGCTGAAAGAAATCATAGACAATACAAACAAATGAAAACATATCCCATACTCATGGATAGGTAGAATCAACATTGTGAAAATGACTATACTGCCAAAAACAATCTACAAATTCAATGCAATTCCCATCAAAATACCACCATCATTCTTCACAGAACTAGAAAAAAAAACAATCCTAACATTTATATGGAACCAAAAAAGAGCCCACATAGCCAAAACAAGACTAAGCAAAAATAAACAATCTGGTGGCATCACATTACCTGATTTCAAATTATACTACAGCCCCAAATAGTTTTATTACCTTTATTTTTTTTTTCAAAGACTGTTTTTATGGGTTCAGGGAGGGGAAAGTGCTAATTCTCGATTTTAGGAGCATTTTCTAGGTTTATTTCTCCATCAAGAATGGAGTGGAAGTGGTTTGGTTCTTTTTTCTTGGATACCATTGCATGTTTGAGGTTTTGGAGTCTAGCAAGTCTGGTTCAGCCGTCACTACTTTTTAATTTCCCATTATGTTCTGTCCATAAAAAGATTTTTTTAAAAAAATTAATAGTGCTAATATATTTGATATGCTTGATACTCATCATCAAATTCTTAGCAACTTCCTTTCTTTTATACATAACATAAAATTGTACAAGGCAACATTGCCATTCCTCTTTTAAACAACTTTAAGTACCAGGAATTTTCAGACTCTCCAATGAGATAAAATGTATTTACCTGGAAAAGTGTTCTATGTTTCAACTATAGATTTTCTGACAATTTTCTCCTTACTAATTTTTAGTAAATGCCAAACCTCTTGGGAACTTTCCAGAGGGGAATCCAATATTAGAAATAACGAGAAACAATGCAATTCTAATAAACCCTGTTCATTTAAAAGACTACTAGATAGTTATTTTTGCTCTTCACACTCTTGTTCTTTCTGTACTCCTGAAAAATTTCCAGATAGAAACATTAAGGTATCTCTAATGCTTTTTATTTTCTTCTTTATTCTTTCTATGTTAAATACACTGTATTGTATTCTTAATATAGATATTAAATATTTTCATATTGATTAGAACTTATACCTTTTGACAGTAACTAGCAATGACAAACTCAACATTATGGTAAATTATAGATCAATTGAATTAGAACAAAGACAAAATATCTTTAACATCCATTTTAGAATTTCCTCTTTAATCCAAGACTGACTCCCCACTGCCTATGAAGTAAATTCAGAATTTGAAACATATCTATGTTGTCTAGAAGATCAAAGAACAGAAGAAATATTTGTGCTAAGTCTTGAAATTTAGGTAAAATGTTGTCATGAAGAAAGCAAAGATGAAGAGAATTCCAAATAGAGTTGTCAGATAACACACAGGGCCCTTGGTTAAATTTGAACTTCTTTTAAAAAGGAATTAGGAATTCAGTATAATTCTGTCTCATGAAATACCTGAGACAGAATTATACTAAAAATATAGTGGCTTTTCTGTTAGCATGGGAACCCTAAAATTAGAGGAAGTTTACAAATAAGTTTATGAAAGTATATCCTATAGATTACCTCCTAATTAGCTAGAGTAACTAAAGGAATGATAATCCGCATCCCAACAATTAGAATTGTGCACTAAAACATTTGTGTTTTTTAAAAAACAAAGTAAAACAAAACTAGATATAGAAACATAAATAGGTATATCAATTAGGTAGAACAATCCACAAAAGAAAGAGGGAAGAGACAGAAACAGATTCTTTATAGTTCCCATCCTTCCACCTGGTTGTATAAGCATAGTGATGACATTCTTTGTTTGACAGATGTATCCAGGGACAGTTGTGCATTTTTTCTTTTTTTTAATTGTCATCAAATATACGTAGCATAAACTTTACCATTTTAACTATTTTATGTACCAATTCATTGGCATTAATTATATGCACATTCTTGCGTAACTATCACCACCATCTGTCTCCAGAATGTTTTCCTCCTCTAAACTGAAAATCTGTGTCCATTAAACAAGACCTGTCTTATCCTCCTGACCCCCAGTCCCTGGAAACTGCCAGTCTACTTTCTGTCTCTATGATTTGACTAGCCTGGGTACTTCAGATAAGTGAAATCGTACAATATTTGTTCTTGCATGTACTCATTTCAGTTAGCATAATGTTTTCAATATTAATCCATGTTGCAGCATGTATCAGAATTTCATTCCCTTTTAAGTCTAAATCATACTCTATTGTGTGTATATATCACATTTGATTTATTCATTCATCCTTGTGTAGATGTTTAGGTTGTTTCTACCCTTTGGCAATTGTGAATGATGCTGCCATCACTCCAGCTGCAGCAGGGAGGCCTGTGTGGGACTGCAGTCTCCGTGGAGCCAGTGGGAACCCCTTTTGAACCTATCCTTTCCTGAGTACTCTCTTTTGTCTTAGAGTATCATATAACATTTTATTGTATACTGAAATTATCCTTTTATTATACTTTATAATTTCTATTTTAAACTTTCCCTGTTTAACCTACCATGTGAATTATGTCTTCTGATTGGAACAAAAAATAAAGCCACAACTGTAATTCCTAGCTATATAGGAATATATTTTAGGAGTCATGCCTAGTGACCCAGTACATGGTCCCTCAGTATAACAAGTTTGTTGATACATGTACCACCCAAAATATTACCACATTATATTCCTACAACCTGTATTTTAATTTTATGTGCAATTATTTCTGTTACATTTGAAAATGCTGCCTTATGGCTCACAATTCAAGGATATGGTATCAAAGGTTAAGAGATAAAACTCCATAATAATGAAACCATTTCATAACAATCCATGCTTTTCCACATCTCTTTGATACCAATTGAGAAAATGTGGATAAACTTCTTACTCCTAAGCATCCAACTTGCCAGTGCATGCTGAGGTATATGCAATTACTTCAGTATTACTACAAACCAATGAATGAGGAAGTGAGGTTCATATATTTTTATTCTCCATATATTATGCTAGGTAGTAAAGAGTGTAGGAACAGGTATTTTGGAATTCAGAAAGGCAGTCTTCCCTAAAGGTAACTGGCTATTTCACTTAAAAGAACAATATTTTAATGAGTGAAGTGTAACAGCGGAGAATTCACTGAGTGTTTCCTTCAGGGGATGTTTTCAGTTTAATTAGAGTGTATAGGATTGTAGACTGGGAGACAGGAGACTTAGTCCATCACCTGTTCTCAATGGTGATAGGGATTTGCTCTGTCATTCACATATACTTTTGAGCTTTTTGAGCTATAATTTGAGATAATGACCATTACTGGTTTAGGATATTCATGGGCTAGTTCCCTTAAGTTTCTAAAATATAAGGAAATTGCATCAATTTGACAGAATAGTTTGCATCCATCCTACCCAAGATGTAGCTATAAACCATGGCGGTGTGGAGCATGTTTTTGTCACCAGGTTGGAAGCTGCCTTCAATTCTCATTCTACGATACACGAACTCTCTTTGACTTCAATGGCAGACATCTTAAACTATTTGAATATACACTTTGAGCCATTAGAGTTATAAAAATGAAATGAAGGCCGCGGTGGCTCACGCCTGTAATCTCAGCACTTTGGGAGGCCGATGCAGGCGGATCACGAGGTCAGGAGATCGAGACCACGGTGAAACCCTGTCTGTACTAAAAACACAAAAAATTAGCCGGGCATGGTGGCGGGCGCCTGTAGTCCCACCTACTCGGGAGGCTGAGGCAGGAGAATGGCGTGAACCCGGGAGGCGGAGCTTGCAGTGAGCCGAGATCGCGCCACTGCACTCCAGCCTGGGCGACAGACCGAGACTCCATCTAAATAAATAAATAAATGAAAGGAGATGAAATATTTTGTAAACTCCTAATGCCATGTCAATGATGCTATTACCAGAGTTACATAAGAACTCCATGTATATAGTAGACATTTAACTCTGATATTCTTAAAATTATAAGAGAAATCCATAGGAAAGAAACCAAAGAAAAGTGACTTTTTAAAAATCTGGAGAAGTTCAAAATACCATAAGCTACTGAGTAGAAAGCTCAGCAACCCAGTTTTAGAATAACACATAAACAGGAAGGGGCTTTTCTAGGATACAACAGGAATATAGTAGGGAATATTTGTTGGCTCTAAAAAGTATTAAAATGAATCAATTGAAACTCTCTTTTTCCAGAAAGCACTGAAGTGAGGACAAAATACTGGGAATAAAGTTCAAATCCAGCAGCAGAGGAACAATAGGGACAAAGGAAAAGAGGGGTTAGATAAAGTCGGGGAGGGGAAGAGGCTCACATTTTTAACCATTAGAAAAGGCAACAGTAAAAACATGACCTCTGGATGATGAAAGTAAGGAGACTATTTTGGGCTACCCCTGCTTCTTAGTATTAAAAAATATATAGAGAGAATATATAGAACTCAAGCATACTGTGAGGAAAGTACACTCTCAAATAAAAATATCCAAATATTTGGTAGTAGAGGGGATTTATTTAATATACTTTATTATATTGACACAATGGAGTACTACACAAATGGATATATGTACTCATACATATGTATACATAGTTACTTATAGAATGAAAAAGAACAATGGAACAATAAACCATAACACTGAGGGGGAAATATTTCTATATGAAAGGAAAGAATAATAAGGGGAGGGACAGGCATAGAAACTAAATTTTTCTCAATATATACTTATTGTTTTGACTTTGGAATAGTGGACATATTTGACATTAAAATGGTTATCTTCTACAATAAAAAGTCAACTAAGACAAATCAACTTCATTCTATTCTATTTTAATTATTGTGGTAAGAATACAACATGAAATTTGCCCAGTAATACATTTTTAAGTGTACCTCACGTTATTGTTGACAGTAGGCATAATATGGTACAGCAGATCTCTAGAGTGTATTCATTATTCATCTTGCTTGGCAGACTTTATACTTGTTGGTACCCCACAGAGAAAAACTCTTCCAAGTTACTCTGAAACACAGTAGTCTAACTGCATATCTTAATATGAAATGAATTAAGAACAAAAAGAATTTCCAAGCAACTTTAAAAAAATTCATACAATTAGAGATACTTCTACAATTTTCATTCTCAGCCAGTATATGTGCAGTTTTGGAAAAATAAAATGAGTCATTATGGTAGTATTATTGAGAGCTAGGATTTTTATTGAAGGGAAAAGAAAACAATATTTGTAAGATCAGTGAGACTAGGTAAAAGTCCTAGATTTGCACTGAAATCATAAGAATCTACTTATCTAGTATGTTGTCATTAAATTATGTCACATACATGTGATTGTGTGTGGGTGTATTTTTGTGCACACCCGTGTGTGTGCGTGTGTGTGTATTGACCAAGACACCCTTAATGTTTTCCTTAGCTTGACTGAACTTAGCTAGGTTTCTTCCTGACTAGAGACTCACCCCTTTGCCTAGAATATTTACTTTAGAAAACTTTCAGTTGTAAATTCTCTCTCTGTACCTTTGAGATGTAAATCTCCCAGCCTTTTGCAAGTTTTATAACCTAGGAATCTTCCTGGAAGTCCTGGTAGCCATCCATTTGAAATGTAACCATCAAGAGAGAGTGCGCCTCTACCTCCCAGTGTCTGTAGGAGCATGGGCATAACTTTGATAAGTACTAATCTGAATTTGCTAAAAATTCAGATTTCCTAATGACATTGACCAACTTTGCCTTTAATGTCCTCTGTTACTTTTCCACTAGCTCACCTCAGCACTTAAAAACTCTTGCTCTTTGTTTAGGAGAGTTGTATTCAATCTCTTTCCCTGCTGGAGAGCCCCTGATAGCCTTGCTCGACCCAGTTTTTTTCCCACTTTTCTTCTTGCCTGTAGCTGTTAGAATAAATGTAGAATGTGCTTGGAATGCAATATTCTGAGATAGGGAGGACTGCCTGAAACAGGCTGGACTATGTTCCTGTCCCTTCTAAGGAGTGTAACATCTCGAGTTAGAGGGGAACTGCCCAGAACAGCCTGGGCTTCCTTCCTTTCTGCCCTGGAAGCAGTAGGTTCTTAAAAATTTGCTCAGCGATTCTTGTTGCCCCCAAGGTATAAAACCTGGCATAGGTTGCCTTTTGGGATCCCATCTGCCTCAGACAGCTTTCTTGAGCCTTGAGGGACTAGCTCACAATAGATCCTTGTTTTTTTTGTTTTGTTTTGTTTTGTTTTGTTTTTTCCCTTGCCGCTTATATGTGAGAAATAAATCTGCTTCATATAACTTGTTGCATGTGAGTGTGTTTGATTTTACCAAATTCAGGCAATTGGTAAAATTGCAGTTCAGGATGCAGTGAGTACAAGTGTGGAAGTGAGAGTACTTTAATTCCTAGTGGCTGGCATACTGATGATTTTTGCTATCCTCCATGTGGTGGGAGTCTTCCTCTGGTGTTGGTTATTAGTGAACGGGCTTCATACTTCCCTATTTCAGTAGGCTTGAATATAGCTTCATTTTTTGTTTAACTTGTGCATTGTTTTTCTTAACAAAACACACATACACATTTCATTTCAAATATTTTTTATTTTCAATCTCTTAAGTCCTATAAATAATGCCTAGTCTGGTGGCATTGAGTAATATGTATATTGTAGTCTCTGAAGGCCATATTCATTTAAAAAGCAAAAAACAGCAAACAAAACAAAAACAGAGACCCTTGGAGAAATGGTAGATATCAAAGCACGTGACAAAAAGAAAGTTATTAAAGAGCCTAAGATCATATTGAAATGGTTTAGGAGCCAGGTTGATGGGGTCCCACTAGCCAACGATAAAATAATTTAAGTATGTAGGATAATTATTTGAAACACAGCAAATAGATTTAATTCAAAAATCCCTAATATACTCAAAAGCAAAAACAAACATAAAAACAGGCAAAAACCTGCACTAGTCACATTTGGTGAATACTAGGAAAACGCACATTGTTTTTAAGACTGGCCAATAATAAGAAAATATCAGGATTTCTTTATCATTCACAAAACATATCTCAGATTACTTAACTTGTTGATTAAGGGAAGTTTCTTAGTCTGTTTGGTGCTGTTATAACAGAATACCTGACATTGGGTCATTTATAGAGAAAAGAAATTTACTTCCTCACAGCTCTGTAGGCTGGGAAGGCCAAGATCAAGGAGCTGGTATTTGTGCAGGGCCTTCTTGGTGTGTCATCACATGGTGTAAAGAAGAAGGGCAAAGAGAGAGAAAAGGGGACCAAACTCATTCTTTTATAAGAACCCCCTCCCAAGATAAGAAACACACTCTAATGATAAGAGCAGTAATCCATTCATGAAACCAGAGCTCTCATGGCCCAATTTTCACTTGGCCTCACCTTCCAACACTGTAACATTGGGGGTTGGGGGACACATTCAACTTATAGCAGTGTCTACTTATAGATATATTCAAGCTTATAAATGGGAAAGAAATTGAATAAATAGAATAGTATCTTGCAATCTCTAGTAAATTAATAGATCTAGGTGGTGAATATCAATGACTCCAAAAATCACAGAAACAGACAGTCTTATGTGACACTTGATGAAAGTACCCAACACAGCTTATGAAGCATTTTTGCCAAAACTCCTGAGCCTAAACTTGATAGAGTTTCTAGATTTAACCTTTAGCTTATGAGAAATATAGGGAATATAAACATACATTTAATGGCAATATGAGGTTGCTGTCTACAAAGTCCCGATTGTGAAAAATAATCTACATAAATATGTGACAATCTTTCATAAAATAAACTGAAAGAGACAGCACAGTATTGGAAGGCAGGCCTATATAATAAAAGTCCTAAGAGAGCTCTTAATCAATTGATATGTAAAGATATTATATGAATCTTGATATGAGATTGTAAAAGATTATGAGACAATTAGAAAATATTAACTATTAATTCCATAAAAAAGTAGGGTTAAATAATGGTGGTTTTTAAAGCCTTTATTTTGTATGTAATATATTTAAATACCCATAAATGATATGATATGTGTCTGGCATTTGCTTAAAAAAAAAACCAGGAGTGAAGGGAAAGTCAAAGGGTTATACTTAAAGCAAAACTAGCCATAGTTAAAAAAAAAATTGAAGCTGTGTAATGAGTGCATTTTTATATACTTCCCTTCACTTTTATGTATGTTTTAAATTTCTGAAATAAAAATTTAAACATGTGTACATCAAAGTTGACTCCAGAACGGCCAAGTGAGGGTCTTGGTAATGACTTTCCACAAAAAACAATACCGGCAAAACAGCTAAAATCAACCATTTCAGAAGTCTAGAAGTTAACTAGACACCCAGATTGAACTGAAACATTCCTATCCAAGACATACTGTCAAATCTCAATGAGATAGCAGGGTCTGTGGCATTTCAACTTGTGGCTATTCCCAATACCTTCTGTTTCCAGCTCTTTATCACAGTAGCCATGAAAATCAGCAGTCTTGTGGCCAAATGACAGGATTAATCTCTTTTGGAGCTCCATTAAAAGCTCCATCCCCAGAGCACAGTAAATATTTTGTCCAACTAGAAACAACCTGAAAAATCTCTGTTCCCAAGGTGTTGCGGCTATTTGATTTGACTTAGCGATCACCTCTGTGTAAAAGTCTCTATTTCTAAGGCATTGCCAAAAGCAATAGCAAACTGCTGACAAGATCACAGCATCCACAGTAACTAGAATCCACATGAGGAAATCAAGGGCAGAGCACAAGTAAGGGAAATTATGCGGTTAAATTTTAATAAAAAAGTAGTGATTAGTAAGATCACTCTAGCATAGTGAGGATAAAAAACATGGTTCACATATGTTGTGTATGACAAAAACACTTTCTATTCAAAGATAGAATATAAACTAATGAAAAAGGTATACAATATGTGTTAGTTTCCTTTACCTGCTGTAAAAAAATCTGCCAACAACTTGGTGGCTAAAAACAACCAAATGGAAGCCAGAAGTGTAAAAATCACCATTATTGGTTAAAATCAAGGTGTCTGCTGGGCTGCACTTACTCCAGAGACTCTGAATGCAAATATGTTCAAGTTTCTGGTAACTACTGATATTCCTTGACTTATGGCTACGTCACTGCAGTCATCAAGGTAAGTCTTCAAAAGACTTTCTGCTTCATTTTAACATTGCCTTCTCTTCTGTGTGTGTGAGAAATTTCCCTCTGCCTTTTTAAAATGAGGATGCTTATGAAAGCATTTACAGCTTGTCCAGATAATCTATGATAAACTCTCCCTCTCAAGTTTCTTAATCACATCCGCAAATAGTTTTTTTGTTTTTTTTTTTTTCTTTTCTCATAAGGTAACATTTACAAGTTCCAGGGATTTGGACCTGATATCTTGTATCAGGGCATTATTTCACCTACCATACCATGCAAGCAATAATCAAGAAATAATTTGAGTGACTTTGATAATATAAGATGAAATAGAATTATTATACACATCATTTACAGGCCAGGCGCGGTGGCTTACGCCTGTAATCCCAGCACTTTGGGAGGCCGAGGCGGGCAGATCACGAGGTCAGGAGATCGAGACCATCCTGGCTAACACGGTGAAACGCCGTCTCTACTAAAAATACAAAAAATTGGCCGGTGTGGTGGCGGGCGCCTCTAGTCCCAGCTACTCGGGAGGCTGGGGCAGGAGAATGGCATGAACCTGGGAGGCAGAGCTTGCAGTGAGCCAAGATCACATCGCCGCACTCCAGCCTGGGTGACAGAGCGAGACTCCATCTCAAACAAAGAAACAAATCATTTACAGAAAATAGTTTATTGAGGCAGAGAAGGTAATTTTATACTGATAAAATATTCAATATATAAGGAAGATATAATTACCATATAATATATTTAACATATAAGCACATAAGAGAGCCCCCCGAATACATGAAGCAAAAAGGTCAAAATTTGTATGAGAAATAGACAGTTTAATAGTATTTAGAGATACAATGTTCCATTTTCAAAACTGATAGAATATTTCAGATCAATATGAAAATAAACGGATATAACTATAAGCCAACTATATATATTAAGTTCCCTGCTAGCCTGAAGAAATAATATACAAGAAAGTCAATTACATACTCCCAGGGACTCAGGGGTCACCCCGTTTCTCATGCTATTATAAAGCATGCCTTCCACAGCTACCACCAAAGTAGCTATACCATTTTCTACTTTAGTGAAATACGCTGGCTTACAATGCCAAATAGTTTATTCAACTGTTATCAACACATCAACCTAACATCTTGGATCTAATTACAATCTGCAATGTAAGAAATTATTTTCTAATTTTGATTTTTCTTTTATTTTAATAACTGATAATTTCCTATTTTTAGTAAACTTGAGTAAATAATTATCATAATATTAAACATTTATGTACTTTATTGTGTGCCAAGTTCATCACATATAAAGTAGATAATAGATGCTCAAAAGCTGCATATTTGTTGAAATAAATGCTGTATACTTAAAAAAGAACATAATGTTGCACAATAAATTAAGTCATCTGCAACATATAATTCATTTATGCTTATTATCTGTATTTTCTCTGGATTGATAAATATCTTTCTAACCATTTAATATATTTTTCTTGGTTATGTCACTATATTAGGAACTCCACCCAAATGTTGAATATTTTTCAAATCCTACCCACACTATTGGCCTTAGCAAATATTATTTAAGCACCATGTAATATTAGTAGTGTGTGTTACGCAGGCACTACCAGAGTTTGAACAGTACATATGCCATTTCTTGGCTGCGTCAATTTAAGCAACTTAACTTTATTTTAATATAGTATTTTTGTGTTTAAGAAAGGCAAATGATAGCCTACCTCATTAATTTGTATGAATACAAAATGAGTTAATATATGGAAAACACTTGATAATGTTACTTGTTTAATAAGAATTACCTATTATTACATCCACGTATCATTAGATTTTGGGTTCCCATTTGGTACTCTCTGTCACTCTCAGTCTACCTAGCAAATAACTCAGTACATTATTTATTACAGAGGCCTCCATAGCATAGTACTAACCACTAAATGCCCTTTACCTTCTCTCCCTTTATCTTTCACCAAGTACATATTAAACAAGTACAATAGTAATAATATGAAATAATTATCTGACATATTTTGATTTTTCTGTTCTCTAACCCTCCTCCCAGGTTTTTCTGTATCTAATTATCTCTGACAGCCTTTAAATTCACATGTTCTGTAACTAAAATTTTTGAAGAACTACAAATTACACTAAAGCAATCTGTCTTTGCACACATTGGACTTCACTTTAGGGAGACTACGTTGGAGAGCCTCTACATTATACTTCAAAGCTTGTAACTATTTTTGGCTAACTTACTAGCTATGTAACACATTTCTAGAATAAATAATGCTACTTTCAAACTTACATTTTCCGTGTATTTTATGCACATTTGTTGTATTCATTAGTTTAAATTGTTAATGAAACTTTATCATTTCTTTTATTTTCTAAAGGATGATAATATTTGAACAAGTGTGACTTTGAGCCTGTCAAAATGGGGCTCACTAATTAGAGGGGAGGATTTGCATTCAATAGTAATTATACATATTTCATATTGAATTTACACTATGGATTAGAGTGTTAATTCAGACATACAGAATTCAGAGCTCTCAAGTGGTGTCAAAATTTACTAATAATTTCAAGGGTATAGGAAATTAGGTGGAACAGACAATAGAAGGAGAGGTCTGGACACTAATGGTGGCTCTGCATGTTTCTCTTTGCTGCTTCATACATGAATTTTTGCCCCAGATTAAAAGAGATCTCTAAGTATATATGTTATTGCCCTAGATATTAGGGAGCATTTACCTTGTAAAATATGTCTATTTATAGCCCAACTTACATAACATTTTCCAAGAACACGCCCATACATCCTTGGAGTCTGGGTTTATTTTCTATAAGCAACTTTTAACAAGGTTACCTTGTTAAGAATATTCAAGTGATAAGTAACCTCTTTCTAGCAATAGCCTATTTAGTCACAAGTCAATTTACTGTACTGACAAGGAGATGAAACCAGCTGATTCTTTCTTCTTGCCAGGGGCATCCCTCTGATGCAGGGAGTGAATGCATCAGGCTGTCTGTTTCAACTCTGTTTTCCCCTTTTATATTTCCAAATGATATGAGAAAAAGGGAATGTATCAAAAATATTTCACAAGAACTACTTATCTGAGAAAGAGCATGGGTATAGGTGCTACAGTAGTTTTGCTCTAAAAACATGGCCATACATTCTTGTTAAACCATGTTACACATCATTTAGTCATTTTTCAATGTGTCCTTTGTCTCTCTTGACTCAGTCTATGACCATGTGGAAAATAGCATAACATTTTGATCAAATGTATTCTAAGTAGTATTTTCTAAGAAGAAAACTTAACAAAGGAATAAATACTAAAATATTTTGCTGACCTGAAGTATTGGTAAATTAAGCATCAAGAGCATAATACTTTATATGCTTTTATGTTTTTGCTGTGTATTGTTTTAATGCTGAATATTTTATTGTAATGGCACTCATTTCTGAGAGCACACTTACTTTTATGACTTCCATGTGATTGGAATACATTAAATAAGTTAAACTTGGTTTATTATTTGAAATAAATCTGTGTGTATTCTAAATGTCACTTTACTAGCAGTCTGTATTTTATATAATTCATAGGAATGGATCCCTGAAGACAAATCTCATGAACTTTCATTTGCACAAATCATTCTCAACTGAAAATATAATAGGACATCATGTCTCTACAGACTGCACAATTCTAAAATGTGGGACAGAGTAAAGATGAGCAAAACAGAAGCCAAATCACATATACAAGTAAAGTTATTAAGTGGAATATAAATGTGAAAATGGCTAGATCATAAATGAATGATTGTGGTTTCTTTTATACCTTATTCATTTTAAGTAGATGACACATTGTTGATGATAGATAGATAGATGATAAATAGATACATAGAATATCATTCTGTTTTATAATTTTTATTTTGTTTAGTAACATTTTAGTTCAGGAAATGAGACCTGAAAAATTATGCAATGTTATACCCTTTAAGAGATTTAAAAAAATTCAAATAAGCAAACGCAGGTTTAAAAAGAGGTCCTTTCTTTTTTCACCCATTTAATAAAAAAAAAAAATTTGCATATCATAAAACTCACCATTTTAAAGTGTACAAATTAGTGGGGTTTTTTTTTAGTATTCACAATATTGTATAGATATCACCAACAACTTTTTGCAGAAAATTTTCATCATCCTTAAACAAAATCTATAGCTATTAGCTGTTACTTCTCTTTTACCTCTACCCCCATCTCCTGGCAACTACTAATCAACTCTTTATCTCTGTGAAGTTGCCTATTTTGTACACTCCACATAAAATGAAATTACACTTTGTGTCTGGCCTCTCTTTTTTTAAGATGGGGGCTCAGTCTGCATTCAGGCTGGAGAGCAGTGGTGAGATCGTAGCTCACTGCAGCCTCAACCTTCAGGGCTTGAGCGATGCCTCTCACTTCAGGTTCCCAAGTATCTGGGACTACAGTTGTGTGCCACCATGCCCAGCTATTTTTCTTTTTTTTAATTTGTAGAGATGAGGTCTTGCTATTTTGCTCAGGCTGGTCTCAAACTTCCTGGCTCAAATGATCCTCCTGCCTTGGCCTCTCACAGTGCTGGGATTACAGGTGTGAGCCACCATGCTCAGGCTGGCCTCTTACTAAGCACCACATTTTCAAAATGGGCACCATTTTTAGTGTATAAAAGTATTTATTTTCTTTTATTGGCTGAAAAATATTTTCTTATATGGATATATCATATCGTGTTTATTCCTTCATCAATTAATGAACATTTGTGTTATTTCCATTATTTGACTATTCTGAATAAATCTGTAGGTGCTTTATTGAATGATTTAATAAACTTCTCTCATCTTTTATTACTATCATAAAAATAGATGGTTTATTTATATTTGTTTTTATATATATATTATTTGATGGCTAAAGCTTTTTATTCAATGTTAAATAATTCAGTTCCAGAGAAGAAAATATATTGTAGTTTTCTACAGTCATCATATTTACATTTTCTAAAAACTACATTTTTTGAAAAAAATACTACAGTTATGACTACAACATTTATACAATAATATAAATATGAGAATGTTATGATATGATCTTGATATCTTATCCTAAAATAGAACTACATTAAATTATCCTTTTTCATTTTTATAATTCCATTCTCAAAATAGAAAAGCCTTATTACTTCATAGAAACAGAAGTCTTTGACTTGCACATAAGTTATTTTATTACATCAATTATGAAAGAGAAAAAGTAAATTATTTGATTTATATAAGTCTACCTGAGAAAATGGCAATAAGGAAATAATGAGTATAACAGTAAAACTAATGAAACAGAAAATAGAAAAGTAATATTATTAAATTCTGAAATTGCTTTCTTAATTTTCATAACAAATATATATTCTATAAATAATATCTATACATACATATGTATAGATATATAAATATAGTGTCTATGTATACACCATCATCCCTCAGTATCTGTGGATGATTGGTTCCAGTACCCTTCACTGACACCAAATTCCATGGATGCTCAAGTCCCTTATGTGAAATGATGTAATTGCATATTACTTACACATATCCGTCTGTACGCTTTAAATCATCTCTACGTGTATTGCCTCCTACAATGTAAATGCTATGTGAATAGTTGTTATACTAAATTTTTCATTTTGTGTTTTTTTATTGTATTGTTATTTTTGTTGTTTTATTTTATTTTTTTCAAATATTTTCCATCTGTGGTTGCTTGAATCTGCAGATGTGGAACTCGTGATAATGAAAGGCTGACATATATACATTAAATATATGATGTCCTTCTCTTTCCTCTACCACTAATTACTCTAGACACTCTCAGCTTTTTCATCCACATGCATCTATACGTGGTAAAGTAATTCCAGTTTGAGCCCCCACTTTAAGCCTGCCCTCCACACCCAAAGCACCTTTTACTTCTAACCACTATGCTCTTAAACTTTCCAAACCTCTCGCTTTTTTAGCATCACCAACCTATAGCTCACAGGAAAAATATGGCCTGCCTCCTGTTTTCATACAGACCATAAGCTAATTATCATTTTTACAATTTTAAAGAATTTAAAATAAAAATGGAAGAAGATATAATGTAGACCATATGTGGCACTCATACAAAGCCTAAAATATGTATTATCTGGTCTCTTACCGAAAAAAAGTGTCAATGCCCGATTTAGAGAAAAGCAAAACTGGTGGTTGATACTATTTCCCCATAAATCTTAGCACCTTAGGATGGTTCTTACCTCAGGAAACTGGTGGAAGAAAACAATCAATTCAATAGCACATGGTAGCAATAAGTAAACTCAACTGTTTTGCTTTCAACACATGTGCTTTAAATATCTTGGACATCAGGTCACAAAGGATAGCGATCAGTGATCATGTAGACATGAGGTAAACAAAGTGGGCTCAATAATCACCCTTTTTTAATGCCTGGAGAGAATTTTGGATCCCAGAACAGGAAAGGGAAACTCAGGGAGAAAGTAGTATTTTCATTCAGTGGAAGAGAGGGAGCTAGGGCTCTGAAGATAGGACAACAGATGGGAGAAGTAAGAGCTGCACAGAGAGAGAACAAGGGAGATCCACAGGGGGTCCCCTCAAGTTTTCAGCAGGGGGTACCTGTGAGGAATCCACCAGTGGCCAGAAAATATCACACAATACAAGCAAAGTAACAATCTTAGAAATTTATATAGGGCCCGAACAGTTCTTAATTAATGAGGCACTTGTTAGAACACCAAAATTGTTTTGCCTGAGTAGTGGGGAAAAAAAATTATGCCTGGACAAAACACAGCTGAGGTCCTGTGTGTCAGATTTTAACAGTAAAAACTGAAAGCATCAAAAAAAAATTCCAAGTAACTTAACTGCATTCCAGAGCAAAGTTCAAGAATATTTATAGGAATAAAAACAAAAATGTCCAGTCTGTAATAAGGTAAAATTTACAATGTCTGGACTCTGATAGAACTCACCAGGCGTGCAAAGATGCAAGAAAATATAGCCTGCGATGAAGAAAAAACAATCAATCAATTAAAACTGATATATAAATAACATACATGGTAGAATTATTAGAAAAGGATATTAAAGCAATTATCATAACTATATTCTATATGTTCAACATTCTGAAGGAGAAATTTAGCATGCTAGAGAGAAGTATGCTATATTAAATAGCCAGATCAAAAATCTGGAGATGTCTAAATATCTAAACACTATGTCTAAAATGAAAAATCCACTGAATATGATCAGCAGAAAGTTTAATACTTCAGAAGTAAATGTTAGTGAGCTTGATGCCATGGCAATAAAACCTAGCCAAAATACAACATTCACTAAAATATGACTGAAAACTAATATATTAAAGTGAAGACTTTTTCAGACAAACAAAAGCTGAAAAAATTGATCACTAAAAAACCTTTACTTCAAGTAATTTTAAAAGACACTAACAGGCAGAAGGGAAGTGATACTGCATAGAAATTTAATTCTACAAAAGATAACAAAGAGCACAAGGAAAAATAATTTTTTCTTATTATTTAAAATTGTTTAAATTATAGTAGGCTAAGACAAATACAAAAATGAATTGTGGGGTTAAACACATACGAAAGCAAAATGTACCCAGCCCAAGCAGAAAGGCTAATAGAGAGATGAGAAACATACAGTTTGGTAGATAATGTTATATTCATTAAGTTTCTTTTGGAATTTTATTGCCCAAGAACCAATGAGAAATGATCATCCAAAAATTTTGCAATTAAATCATTTTGCTAAATACAGTTCTACTTTGCTGACTTAAGGGTTCAAAGCTGTAATATACATAAGTATATCAAACTCTGAGAAGTTCTGCTATAAAATAATTTAACATGCTTTAATCCATCATTCTCAGATCATTTGACCACTAAACCATTTTATCACCCTGTTAGGAGCTATTAATAGCCTAAAGAATGCACTGAGGAAAACTTTAATCTATGATGTTTCACCACTTATGTAGCTATTGGAATTTTATTGATACCTCCTTCCATTAAATATGTGTTTGAAACATCATGGGCTTTAATGTCAAGTAGTTGTGGTTTGGAAATCTGCATACACTAGTTGCTGGCTGTGCAAGTTTGGACAAGGTAGTTAATATCTCTGAAACTAATTCTCCTCTTCCATAAATTAGATAGAAAAAAACCAAGACTTATTATAAAGATTAAGTGTACCTTTCTGAGTAATGGTGTAATGAAAAAAATCCTACTGAAGTGTATTATTTATTAAGAAATTTTACATACAGCAATAAAAATATGATAACTAAACTTATCAGCAAAATAATCTGAAATTATTTAATTTTACATTTGTGTTTGTTTAAAATGAGTGGAATTTACTTACCAAAAGTTTAATTTGAAAAATGAATGTTACATGAGTTGTAAAGAAAGCCAATGTAAAATAACCCAGTTATCTTTTTAGCTAAGGGAGAATGTATTTTTATTGGAGGATATATTTAGCTGAACTCAGATAAAATGGAGCACTGGATCTATTTCTAAGTGAAATGGTAAGGTAATAACCAAGAAGGCACGCAGGTTTATAAATGTAAAGAACCAAAATCTTTCAAAGTACATATGTTTGGCCCCAAGTAAGCAAGATTCATGCATACATAATAAAACTTCATAGAAATCTGTAGTGCTGACATATAAAGAAAAGTAGTTATTATTAATCATTAAAATTATACCAGATTAAAAGAAATACATGAAATTTTTCCCAATCTTTTTCTTTCATTTTTTTTCGACAGTAAGTTTTCTGAAAGTGTGGTGCTTTAAATTTGGTAGATAACCTTCATTTATAATCATCTATCTGGGTAAATATCAGGCAAAATTATTGTGTTAATTTGAAATGTGGTCATAGACTATTAAAATAATGTTATTATTCTACCTAATATTTATTTCTCTCTTCTTCCTTAGTTTAGATGTAGAGAGTGAAAGTCTGCACTTTTCCTGTATTTCTCCAAAGCTTGAAACCACATCGCAAGCTCAGCAGGTCATGTTTAGGTAGTGAATTCTAATTATAGTGCTCTTGTTTCCCTAGCTTATGACTCGTTGAGAAGGAGCTGACCCAAATCTGACTCGTTAAATATGTGAGTATTCTGCTTAGTGTTGGCAGGTGCAAGGAACACATGGTTTTCTTACTGCACTTTTTTTTTTTTTTTTTGCCTCTAGATACAGTTGTGTCCAGACAAGTTCTCTTTCAGCCATCGTGGAAGGCTTGAGGAGAGTAAGGCTCATGGCGAAAATGAGTAACTTACAATAGACAGGAGAAATGCAAGGAACTTTGTGTTTAAAACCATCAAACCACTAAATCAAGCAGTCCACATACCTAACCTGGCTTTGGAGGTTCTGCTGTGTGAGAAATGTAAAACTGGAAGTATGTGTGTGAGGGAGTATTTCTGTCTACATGAATTAAAATTATCTTTGTTCTCTCTCTCTCTTTCTTTTGACAGGATCTCACTCTGTTGCCCAGGCAGGGGTGCTGTGGTCCAGTCACGGCTCACTGCAGCCTCTACCTCCCAGCCTAAAGCAATGCACCCACCTCAGCCTCCTGAGGAGCTGGGATCACAGGCATATGCCACCACACTGCTGATTTTTAAACTTTTTGTATAGGCAGGGTCTCATCATGTTGCCCAGGCTGGTCTCGAACTCCTATGCTCAGGCTCTCAAAATGCTAGAATTGCAAGTGTGAACTACTGCACCTCACCTGTTTTTGCTCTTACAATGTCAAACTCTGTACTTTCCCTTTTCTTAAAAGATGTTTCCTTTGAAGTTCTACAAAAATAATAGAAAAACAAAGGATGGGAAGCTGCACAGGGATAATTGAGTCTTATGTTTTTCTCTCTACATTTTATTTTTTAAAATGCTATGAAATATTCATTATAAGAAAAGGGTTATTCAGAAAACATTCAACTGGCAGATTTATATAAATTTTGATTAGTGCTGCTAGGACATATTATTGAGAGTAAAATGTTTGGTGAAAGAACATGAAAGAAATCTCTCTACAGAGTCTTATAAACAAAGTAACAAATTCATAGCATTTTCGGTGTGAGGGACCTTATGGTATCTTAATCCTGATTTGTATGTATGATCTCAGATAATGCAGTTCAGATAAAAATGATAACAGATAAAATAATAGGAATAATAATTCCAGAGTTGATATGTAGAAATACACTGTTTAAAAGATTTACATAGAAGATTCTTGATTGAAGAACAAAGAAAACAATATTCATACATAATTACCTGACTTAATATTAGAATTGCAATAACATTTGTAAAATATTTTCAGATAATACATTTGATTTTGTAATTATAAGCCACATTCAAAAAACATTATGAGATCATTTAAAAATCTGTCCCATATGAGAAAAGGAAATTTTGCTATAGGCAGGAATACTTATGATTGTTGTAATATTCTTCTCTTAATATACAGTGTCTATTTTCTAAGTCAAAATCTTCGCTTGGGCAAAATTAAAAAAAAGAAAATAAATTTTAATTTAGAAGTTATGGCTTACAGAATTATTTTATTTTAGCCCTGGACAGCCATTTCAAAAGAGAAAAGGAGTGGTTTTTAATAAATTATGTGCATTTTATATTACACAGCAAAATATATTTATTTTTCATATCAAAGAAGTTGAAAGAATAGCTATTAAAGCTCTGTCATAAATGCATATTAATTTGATTTAAATCAAAGATATGAGAATAAAATAATTATTTTGAAGGTACCCACTAAAAGGAAAGTTATCTGATAAGCATGAAGTGATTGATTTGCCTTGGAGAATTTGCCATTAAAACAATGTCTGTAGACATAGAAGAATTAGTGTTTTTTTTGCCGTGTAACTTTTTATGTTTCTCCTGTTGATAAAGAAAGATTATGAGTATGTTCAATTACTGGAGTTTTCACAAATGTGAGAGTCTTTCATCTCTGTAAGCTGCTTTTTGATTTAACTTGCTTTTGGAGATCTGATCTTATAAAAAACGAGGAACTCAGATATGTTAGCTTCATGTTTCAAGGAAAGCAAATATGCTGCTCCATGTATAAATATTTAGGAATGGTTGCTATGGTGGCAGAATACCCACAAGGATGCTAATAATAAAGCAAAAAGGAGATGAAATAATAATTGTTCCTGAATTTGTTTTTTTGATTCTTCAACTACAGCTGAATTTATCCATTGTATATCTTCAAAATATACATATTAAACATTACCAACTAGTCAGAACAGGAAGGCACACATTTTTATACCTAATATACTGTCTAAAAGCAACACTATCTTGTTTTTGTAACACGTTATCAGGAAGACCATTGTATTACACATATCTTTTGCTTCCAGAAAAGGATTCAAATTCAGGTCATATCTAAGGACTGACGACAAAAAGCACTAATGCGGAAATTCATGGAGGCAACCCTTCTCCTCCATAGATGGGCATTTAAAAAACAATAATTCTTCTTTAAAAATCAAATACACTATTTAGTAAGAATAAATAATCGATTTTTATTAAATTAAAACATTTTTAAAACTATCAGCAAAGACTTTAAAACTGTTCAAAATTAAGATTACGAAATTCCTAGAAAATTGTTTTAATTAATTTATTCCTCCTCTAGGATACAACTTTATGTGTTACTATCACTGCTTAAACTACTCTTGGGTTTTCCCCAAGGTCTAAACAGCTAAAAGTTTTAAATCCCTCTGGTTTGTTTTTTTTTAGAATTGGAAGAGTTTTGTGGCACACGGTAAAGTTGCAGCTATGGCTTCTGATCTATGAAGCTTTAAGTAATTTTGTAATGAAAATCTCTTATAGATAGATACGTTTTCTTCGGGTGTTTGGAAGAAGCCATTCACTTTATGTTTTTTGTTTACCTGAGAGAAAGCATTGTTGCTTTTAAAAAAAAATTCATCAAATTCTTCCTATAAAGCAGGTCTTAGGTGACCAAGGAATTGCACCTACAAGTCTCTCAGGTTCACATGCTTGCCTATGTTTTCTTTATCTTGTTGTGTCTCTTAACAATATTGAAGACTTACGTGGTTATCTCTTGTGAAGTCTAGAGAATTATTCCCAATGTTTAACCCAGTGTAATCACTGCAATACCAATTTTAATGCAATACTGCTTAAGCCTAAACTCAAAGAAATAGTCGTGTTTCCTTCATCTGGAAAAAAAAAGTCTCAGGGGAATACATGTTATTTCTAACCCATATCTGATTCTCATTTTGGTGTGCTATAATATTTATTGATTATATTAATGCAAAGCATAGTCAATCACTAAAGTTACCTAGATAGAATGGCTTTGAGATCTATTAGCTCTATAAACTTTCTCTTAAGAGTGATGTAGTAAATATTTTTGTTTTTTAGGCCATATGTTAATAGTTACAGTATATTATAACTATTAAACTCTGCTGTTATAGTTAAAACAGCCAGAGACAATATATAAATAAGTGGACAAGACTACCTTCCAGTAAACTTTCTTTAAAAAACACGCTGGATTTCATCAATGAGCAGCACTGTGCCCATCCTTGCCATAGAGTCAAATAATATTCAGAAGTAAAGTTTTAATCATTGGCTTCATAAACATTCATATTTATGTATATTCATGTTATCGAGAAAGTGAGCTCGATTTTTTAAAAAACGTATTACATGAAATTTTAGTGTTGGCAAGATTTTCCAGTATCAAGTGTTTTAACTATGAAAATAGGGTAAATGGTTATAGAAGCTGCAAGTTCCAACTTGGACTTTAAAGTTGACTCTATTCCCTGAAATATGAATGTTTTTGTCTTCTGTACCCTTCTGTACTCTAATCTATAATCATATTTAATGTCAGTTTTTTCAAGATCTTCTTTAAAATTTGTCACAATAATGTAATATGTATACTTACATAGATTATATGTATCCATTTTCTTTAAATGTCTGATAGCTGCCAAAATGAAAATGCCATAAGGATTTGGAAGTTTTCTCTTTTCACATAAAATAAATCATAATATTTTCAACAATTACTCTAGCAGTAGTTATGGCAATCTTGGAAAAATGACACTGAATTTATTTTACTATCCAGATTGTATATACTATCTTTATGTAATCAAGACGTTTCTAGTCTTTTCTGTTTTTTTTAACCAAGCAAAGGAGACAAGAAAATTAGAGAAATGCATGTATGAAATATTAGAACATATTATCTGTCTGAATTCATAGATGATGGGATTGTATGAAATAAAATTCAAAAAGTACTTTTGCATGTGTTTCTATGCCTCTCATTTTTATACTACACACATTTTTGTAGAGAAATTTTTATACACATGGAAGTCTAGGAATCAATTAACACATTGAAAATTATATGAAGTACTACTGGTAAGCAAGAAAGGGAGACTAACAAAATTATTCATACATTCATTAAAATAGCATAAAGTACCAAGAGAAGATGTATCAATTGTAGGTATTGAGGACAAAGATTCAACTTTAATCCTAAATAGCAATCTAGTTGTAGACCATCTTAACCAAGTGCATATGCACAAAGAATTTTGCTAGAGGTACCTCTATACATTATCCATTTTACATTCCATAATAATGTAATTTTTATATCAATGTGAGTACATAAATACTAAAAATATAAGAATGAAATAAAACTAATTTTAAAATACAAGCACAATTAAACCAATTAGTAAATTATAAAGTCATTCATCCTACAGTTGAATCTCTTTATATTTGATAAATATTTCACATAAAGAGCTTCTTCCTCTATCTTTCAATTTTGTATTTCTTTTGAAGTAATTAATTTTGCTTCCAATTAAAAGATCTCACTTACTTTGTCTCTGCCTCTTATATTGAGGAAAATTAATTTTTCACTTCTTCCCTAGGGAATCATTCTCTTCAGCCTACATCACACCTGATTCTTCCTTTTAACTGGTACACACAATTTATTTACATGAATTCAATGGTGTTGAATGACTGATGGCCTAACTTGAATGCAGTATTTATCCAGATCCCTGGGGTATCACTGACTGCAATACACTTTTATTGTTGGTTTGCTTTAGGAGTGAAAAATGAAAATATCACTGCTGCAATTCACTGCAAACTGCATTTGGCAGTAAAACTGGTCCATGTAGTTTTGCTTTGTTTTCCAACCTAGTGTGATAGTAAGTACAGATTTATTAAGAAAAACCAGAATAAAATCTCAGTCCATTGAAATGCAATCAATTTGTTTGTTTTGTAGAACCTCCTTTATTTGAAAACCACGTTAGGAAAAATTTCTAAGATAATTGTGTAATATTGTTTTACATATCAAGAAAATGCCAATTCATTCTTGTAATACAACCTCACTCTTCCTACAATTACTCAGATTGGAAGTTGCATCCCAAAGTTCTTTATAAACTGAAAGACCTTCTACAAATATATAATGAATGATGTTTATTATTACTATTATGATTATTTACTGTTATTTTCCATAACACTAACTTTCCTGAATATGCATTTTTTTCTCACCTGACAAGAAAGCTTACTTCCATATATCTTTTGAACGTAGGACAAAAATTATTTAGAGTCTAGAACGTACCAGAAAGCATATTTGTGGACTTGCTTATCTCTTGACACAGTCTGACACTTATTCTTTCAAATATTTTTAGTCATTCGTATTTTATAATATTTTCTGAAGAGAGAAAATAACACAATTTAAGCTGAAAATGTTGGCATTTATATGAAGCAGTGGCCTTGCTATGCTAATAGGAGAACATCATATCTCTATGTGTAGAAATAGAGAAAAGTTCTAACAAGAAATTTTATTGTGTACATTTCGATAGTACCTCACAATACCTTCAGAGAGCTTAAAGAAGAAACTTTTTCTTAAAGACAAAAGAAAGGATAAATGCAAACAGCAACATGCAAGATATTTAACTGAAGGGAAAAGCCCTTAAAAGTAAACTCAGGATCCTACAATCATTCTTCCGGAAACATATTTATTTCAGAAATTTGTATCAAACATATTTCTAGAAGTTTGTAACATCTATTTGGATTTTTGGTGTTACAAACATTTCTAGATTTGGGAAAGACAAAAAATAATTTTTAAAATTATCAATGGCTCACTTAGTTGCCTTAATTGGCCAAAGTAAGTTAAAAAAAAGAAACCCTGGTTGCATACAGTTGCACACATCTGTAATTCCAGCACTTTGGGAGGCCAAGGTGGGCAGATCGCTTGAGTCCAGGCGTTGGAGACCAGCTCGGGTGACATAATTAAACCCCATCTCCACAAATAAATACAAAAATTAAACTAGTATGGTGGTGCACACACGTAGTTCCAGCCACTCAGGAGGCTAAGGTGGGAGGATTGCTTGAACCCAGGAGGTTGAGGCTGCAGTAAGATAAAATCAGGCCACTGCACTCCAGCCTGGGCAATAGAGTGAGACTCTGTCTCAAAAAATAAAAAATAAAAATAATGAGAAAGGAAGAGAGAGAGAGAAACCCTTATAGTAACATTTGGTTTTCATATAAGGCTCATAGAAAAACATATTTCCAAGATATAGTATCATGTAACAGGTCATTTCCATAGGCTGGAAATTATCTGGTAAGAAATTTAAAGATATGGAATAAAAATTAGAATGGCAATAGCATGCATAATACAATGCTAGGCAGAGTGAAGTCGTTAGCATATTCCATGTTAGCTTTTTGCCAGAAAATTCATAACATGATTCAAAGGTCATTAACTTTTTTAATTCAGGTGAAAATATAGATGTTCAAAAGACTGATGGATTTTATAAACAATTAGCTAAGTGACTGGCTAGAACTTAATAACTTTGAGAATGCATTTTTCTAACGAAATTTAAAGAGAAAATATAAAATCACCCCTAAAAACATCAAGCTACAAATAGCTGGTATTAGTTCCTCATGATAGTCACAAAGTTCCTGGTTAAAAAACTATATGGATTGATTATTAACCGTTCTGCTATTTAAATATATATATATAAAAATTATTTCAATTGAATAGCAGTAGCCTGGTTCAATTACCATTTATGTTAATATTATAATGCTAAGTATAAGTCAACCCAGATTAGATACTTACTTTTAATAATGGTAAATTTTTAATTATTTATCATGCAAAAAGATTCGGAATGCATATGCAAATTAAATTCCTCCACTTAGGAAGGAGGTTTAAGCCTTGTTTCTATAAAATCTTCCCCACAAGATGGTACATATAAACTTGTAAAAAACAAAATTACACTGTTGTATTTATTTTTTACTTACATTTTAAATATTCTGACAGCAAGGAAAGAATCACAAAACTAGGAAGGGAGTGAATTAAGCACCTACATATTGCTTATAAGATTTCTTGTTTAATTAGTATTTACATAAGGTGAGCTTTCTTATTTCTGATTCTTGATGGGGAAAATAAAATTCAGACATTAGCTTTGAAAGATGGCAGTTAACAACTAGCACTTTGCATAGCGTAGTTTTCAGACCGGGCCTGTTTTCACACAAAGAATATTTACTAATGCTTTATGTAATTCATAGTATGGGCAGATTGGTAATCTGAATAACAGAGATTTAGCCATCAATGAATGCTCTGTTTTGTCGACTAAATGTGATCTAAGTATTGGTAATATGTTAAAAGAAAACCTAAAAATGGAGGTTATAAATTTTGAATTTTGTTCTCCATCACTCCATTAGATAATTGACATTCCTTCAGCAATTCGTTTAAATTCTCTGTTGTGTTCTTTTCTTAAATTATATGTGTTGTGTAATATTATTTTTTTAAATGATAAGTTTAAAATATTATAAACTCTAGAGTAGCCATACATACATTTCAAACAAAGAATTATAGTTAGTAAGTCAATGGAGAAGATATGGTGGAATAGCAAGACATAATCAATTTAAAAAAAAAGGAAACAGAAGAGATAAAAGACTAGAGCAGATAAATATAAATAGAACAGAAAAAAACAAAATCATTTGTTTAAGGATTTAAAATCATTGTTTAAGGAACTTCAAAGATTTTGAAGAAAATCAGACACCAATAAAGATGTTTAATTTTAAATAATAGAGTCTTTCACGGAGGTGATACAGACAGAAAGCAGTCAAGGGCTCAGCGAAATCTTGCCTTCAAGCCTAAAACAGCCTAAAGGCTGAAAATCCAGACTGCTGGTCCTTGATGAAGCCCCCTCTTTTCCCAACTGATTCTTTCTGAATAATGCCCACCTGCGCACTGGGAGTACCGGGGACTGAGTGGGGCTTTGGGAAGTTCACGCCATTTGCAGCAGGGAGGAGCCTGGCCTCTCCAGGTCCTGGGTGGTGACCTAGGATTCAACCTGTGAGATGGGGCATGTTAACAGGAACCCTTCTCGGTGTGCTGAGATTTTTCCTTTTCGTCCAATAAATTCTGTTTCCCCCCCTTACCCTTCAAAGTGTCTGCGGGCCTAATCTCTCCTGGTTGTGTGACAAGAACTCGTTTTTTTTCTACAACAGAGGCAGTGGAACATACTGGAAAGAAGACCAATCTATTTGTCTGTTGAAGATGCTAATTCCAAATGAGTCCTCATTGCAAAATTGACTGCTTTCATTGCGTTAAGGGAAAAGGAAGAGTTTGACATGTAGTAAAGATGAGTAAAACACATAACCTTAGCCAAAGTGCATGTTTTTGCAATGCTTTTTTTTTTTTTTTTGAGACAGAGTCTCGCTCTGTCACCCAGGCTGGAGTGCAGTGGCGCCATCTCGTCTCACTGCAAGCTCCGCCTCCCGGGTTCACGCCAGTCTCCTGCCTCAGCCTCCCGAGTAGCTGGGGCTACAGGCGCCCGCCACCAAGCCCGGCTAATTTTTTGTATTTTTAGTAGAGACAGGGTTTCACTGTTAGCCAGGATGGTCTCAATCTCCTGACCTTGTAATCCAGCCGCCTCAGCCTCCCAAAGTGCTGGGATTACAAGTGTGAGCCACAACGCCAGGCCGCTTTTTTTTTTTTTTTTGAGACGGAGTTTTGCTCTGTTGCCCAGGCTAGAGTGCAGTGGCGCAATCTCAGCTCACTGCAACCTCCGCCTCCTGAGATCCAGCGATTCTTCTGCCTCAGCCTCCCAAGTAATGGGATTATAGGCATGTGCCGCCATGCCCAGCTAATTTTTTTTTTTGTATTTAGTAGAGATGGAGTTTCACCACGTTGGTCAGGCTGGTCTCAAACTCCTGACCTCAAGTGATCCACCCACCCCGGCCTCCCAAATTGCTGGGATTACAGGCAGGAGTCACCATGCCCAGCTGCAATGCAATATTAGGAAAGACGAAATCAAGCCAAAGTATTGTCATCAAGGTGTTTAATCTGTTTAGCTCTTCTTGAGAAATAGAGAGCTAAGATTACAGTGTGAAAATGTAGGGTGGAGAAGTAGTGTTAAGCTGAGTTCGTTTGTGATTTGTTAGGCTCTATTGTGCTCTGACTTGGAGGTATCATGGGTGAGAGGTGAAAATTATATTACCTTATGTTTTGTTTTCCTTTTTGTTTTAGAGCCAGGGTCTAGGGTCTCTCTTCGACATCCAGGTTTGAGGGCAGTGGCACAATCACAGCTTACTGCAGCCTCAACTTCCTGGACTCAAGTGATCCCCCCACCTCAGCCTCCTGAGTAGCTGGGACTACAGGTGTATGCCACCATGTCTGGCTAATTTTTAAAATTTTTTGTAGAGACAGGACCTTCATATTTTTTCTAGGCTGGTCCTGAACTCCTGGCTACAAGCAATCCTCCTGCCTAGGCCTCCCAAAGTGCTAGGATCACAAGTCTTATTGAAGTGCTACTTTAGCAGTGCTAAATTAAAAAGACTGGAAAAAATTACCAAATTTATTTCCTCAAAGGACTATCCAGGTTGTTTGAATCAGTCTACTTTTATACTTCCACCAGGAATTTGGAGCTAATATTTTTATATACTAGTTCTAGGGGACCATCTGGCTGACAGATTGAAAGAAAGCTGAGCTGCCCGGTGTCAGAATAGCTTATTCGAACAGTGAGCCAAAGATGCAAGCGTTAAGCCTTTAAGCATTTACTGTGATGGGATAATCATAGATTTTCCTTGTTCTGTTTTCTTCCATGAAACAGGAGGATTTCAGGCTCAGGGGATCCTCTTACTTGAGGGAACCCTAAACAAAAGGCTCCAGCAGTTTTATGTACTTTGGGGTGGGAGAGGGTCAGCGGGAAGGACTAGGAGTGGGAAAGTACTGGGTACTGAGTTAAAGTGGGGAAAGTGTCTTGAAAATCCACCCTCCCACCACCGTAAGGAGGTATTGGCAGAGATAATCTGAAGAGGACATTGGCCAAAGGCCTCAGAGACCTAGGAGTAACAGTGCCTGGCTAGGAATAAAAATATGCTAAAAGCATAACTGGCCAGTCCTAGCCCCACAGTCCTTGACTGCAACTTTCTTTAGATAGAGCAGTGCATTGGCTATGCACAAGTCTGTTGTGTGGGGAGCAGCTTTTCCCTTGAGACCTGCTAGGTAAAGCCTTTGCAGTTTCTCATAGCCTGGCCTGAAAAATCATACGAAGTTGTTATCGAAGAGCCAGACTCCCTAACCAGTTTTATAATTTACAAAATTAATGGACTGATTACAATTGCTTAGCCCTATCTCACATGACTATTGAAACATTTATCTGAGATATATATTTGATTGTAAGATCAAATAATGTCTAGTAACTATTATTGTTTTTGGAAAGACATAGTCATAATAAAAGTGTTCACAATAAAATAAAAAGTTAGAACACTTTTTGTTTCACCTACTAATGGTTTATTTTAGTTTAAGAGCTAAGAGTCCACAAGAAAGTCAAATATAAATTCATCAGCCATTATCGGACCAACCTCAGAAGTATCGAGCACTAAAGAAATGAAAATGATTATCAGTGAAATAGAGAGCAATAGATTAGAGCAATTTACCTTTTCAATTAGCACCCCAAAACCAGACAAATATTTAAATTGACAAGTTTTTGCAGTGTCTATGACTGTAAGATGAATTTATTTTCTGAATATGTAGCAATTGAAAAAAAGTGTGTATCACTGAAAATAGTATGTCAAGCTTTCAACAAAACAGAACAAATCACAACTGCCTATTGCCTACTTTTTCTCTACTCTTAGAAAGCTTCAAAAACAAATAGGAACACTTTTACACTGTTGGTGGGACTGGAAACTAGTTCAACCATTGTGGAAGTCAGTGTGGCGATTCCTCAGGGATCTAGAACTAGAAATACCATTTGACCCAGCAATCCCATTACTGGGTGTATATCCAAAGGATCATAAATCATGCTGCTGTAAAGACACATGCACACATGTTTATTGTGGCACTATTCACAATAGCAAAGACTTGGAACCAGCCCAAATGTCCATCAATGATAGACTGGATTAAGAAAATGTGGCACATATGCATCATAGAATACTATGCAGCCATAAAAAATGATGAGTTCATGTCCTTTGTAGGGACATTTATGAAGCTGGAAACCATCATTCTCAGCAAACTATCGCAAGGACAAAAAACCAAACACCCCATGTTCTCACTCATAGGTGGGAATTGAACAATGAGAACACATGTACGCAGGAAGGGGAACATCACACAGTGGGGCCTCTTGTGGGGTGGGGGGAGGGGGGAGGGATAGCATTAGGAGATATACCTAATGTGAAATGACAAGTTAATGGGTGCAGCACACCAACATGGCACATGTATACATATGTAACAAACCTGCACATTGTGCACATGTACCCTAGAACTGAAAGTATAATAATAAAAAAAATTAGAAAGAAAGCACGTGGGAAAATAAATATGATTTATGTTTTTATATATATATATATATATATATATATATATACATATGTATCTTAATATATAAGGGAGAGAATCATTTCTTTGCACATCTGGATTTCCCAGCTATAACCTCTCTTATATTTACCTGGAGCCACAGAAAAAGACCTGTGATCTATAGAAATGTGCCTTACTGAACAGCTTAAGCTTGAAACCAGAAAAAGGAAAGTCCCAAGGGAACATTCCCCATAGTATGACTAATGGACTATGTCTTCCTCTGGAAACAGACTCAGGCCAAAACCATTTTACAGAGAAAATAATTTACCTAAAATTTCTGGGAGTAAAAGTTAAATGAATGCAGTTCAACCAAAAACAAAGCCTTTTCTTCCTGCCATAGCTTCATCTATGCTTCCTTGATGCTCTTTAAGTGATACTAAATTTTGAATATTACATACTATGATGTTAGTTTTTAGATTTTAATGAACTGAATAACATAACACTAGAGAAAGAAAATGGTATCAACAGAAGTATTTTGGAACAAATATAGAGAAAATAAGAAAAAGGCAGAAGGAAAATAGTATTAAAGATCTGAGGTGATTATTGCTTAATCTAAGGTGGAAGAGAAAGATTTCATGCTATTGTGATAAATGAGATGAGGATAGTTGGCAGTGCTTTGTATTTTAGTGAAAAAATTATCAAGTTCTGGAAGCAAAGATTTATACTAAATGTCATAGACAGAAACCAGATTTAATTGGTGTTAAATGAATAAAGTCAAAGTTTACTGTATATGATGAAACTATTGCTTGTTAGAAATGCAGATTTCGGTAACGTGATTCATTCAACTTTCATTTTGTTAATTTAAATAATTAAAAAGATATGACTTATTTAGATGTATATGCTAAGACAATAAGATATGGTAGAAAAAAGTATGTTTTAAGGAAAACTACACTTTATTTATTGCCTGTAAGACGTTATACTCAACTTTCTTTAAAAGACCTACCATACATTAAAGTCTTTTTGTTATTGCAAATCAATTATTTGGTACATAAGCTATTTTTTTTTAAATGTAACCCAACTTTTCTATTCTTTTTGTTAGGAAAAAAATAACTGGGCCTGATATCTTTGACATCTAGGTAAGTGTTATAGTCAGGGATATAACTAAGCTGAAGGAGAAAATTCCCAGAGGTCAATCCAATAGTGGCAGAGCATAACTGGAAGACTTCCTATTAATTAAAAATATCCTTTTTTTTCACCAAATGAGAATTTCCCTAACAAGCATCATATTGTGTTATCTGCATTATGGTCATGAAACTGACAATTCAATTCTACTTTGGGTGATGAGTATTAAAAGTAATCAAATAGATTTTCATTTACCCCAGGCTATCTCTCTGTTTCTGTCCTCTCTCTCTCTCTCTCTACACACACACACACACACACACACACACAGACACATAGTCATTCCAGTCAAGCAAAGGGTAAATAAAAATATTTTTTATTTATAAAATATTTTGAAATTGATCCAAAGGCTAAATAAAAATATTCATATAAACCATATAAGGAAAGACCCCACAAGAGGGTCTTCTTAAAAATACATGTACTCTTCAATAATATTTATTGTTCATTTGCCTAGTATACCAGACACCGAGAGGACAGCATGGCCAGGATATACCTCCTACTCTCTAAGAATATTAGTATTGTCTTTGGATTTATCTCTCGTATACCTCAGGCTCTTTCTACTTAGTCCTCAAAACAACTTTTATTCTCTACCAAATGACTAAGCATTTGCCCAATATTTGTATTCTATCTATAGTAAAATTTTCTTTCTATAACTATATTCTGTGCATTCTCATTCTCTTGCCTTTGGTTGTGATTAATAATGCTGATTGAGGAGTCTCAGATATTTATCTCAAGGTTAGACCTCCTGTCTGCATTACCCAATCAAATCTTACACACAAATGAATAAAACTAACATCTCCAGTCCAAGATACCGCTGCAGAGGTAATTTTCTTTAGCAATTAGATGTGTATTTTGCTCAATATTTTCTGTGCATGAGTTTATATGTAAACATAAAGAACACATTTAGAATATATAGAATATATCTTGAATAGTAATTTAGCACATGCTAATTCACTTAACATTATATCTTACAGGTTGAAAATCCAAACTAAAATATTTTAAGAAAATTAAAAAGGTAAAGTAATTAATGTTACATAATTTTTGAAGTATTTATTGGTTAAAAAATTTGTCTTATTATATTGTTGGATGTATATAATAAATTTATTCAAAACATATTTTCAAATATGTAGATATTATATTAGAAATATAATACATTATTACATAACTTAGAAGCAATACAATTACTGTTCACATTGGTTTTGTGAACAAGAAAAAATACATAAACCAAATAATTGTTCTTGATATATAGTAACAAAAATTCAACATTGTTACCATACATTTCTGCACGCTATGTCACTGATATTTCTATTAAATGATTTTTATAAAAACATTTTAAATATAGTATTATTTTAATTATTTTTGTAATATTGCCTATTCTCTTTGAAACAACCATGATTATACCTTTTCTTCAAATATATATTTTACTAGAATAGAAATTGAGAAAAAATTGAAGTAGCTAAATTTTAAATTAATTTCATGTTTTTAATTCAATTAAGCTGTGATAAGTGGCCTTGGGCCAGTTTACAGTATCATTAGCAGAGTGAGAGAATACCTTTTTTTTAGCACTGAAAATATCAGAATGAATTTTTCCAATGTGGTGATGATAATAGCATCTCATGTTTGTTTTAATGTGAATTTTTCATCTCTTATTAGTGAAGTTGAATTTTTGCATTATCTGTGCAGTGACAGATCTTCTCGATCTTGCTTTCTTCTATTGCTTTATTGTTTTTTGAAAATAAAATTTCCTTTGTGAATAAACTGAAGAGAGATTTTTTAGATCTTTCACATATTTTTATTCACACAGGCAGTGAACATGTATGATCTAATTTAATATCTCTTTATATCATTCCTTCTCTTTCAATATCAATAGAAATGTTCAGGTTTGAGTCTCCAGGTCTCATTGAGATTTTTTCTTCCTACTTTATATTCTCATGTTCTTTGTTCCTAACACAATCTGTCCTTTCTGGGGGTTGGTATTTTTTTGCTTGACCACTTGGGAATTTTCTATGAATTGTCTAAACTCATTTTCTGTTAGGCTGGGTCAAAGTGATTGCTGGTCTATACTAGTAATATGAAAAAGTCAGAGCAGACACCAGACCAGAAGACCTAGATCTGATAGGTTGATTGTCAGGGAATTCAAGGAGGGTTTATTAGGCTTCTCTTAGAGAGACAGAACTAACAGGACATATATATATATATATATATATAAAGGGGAGTTTATTAACTATTAATTTATTATCACAAGGTCCCACAGAAGGCTGTCTGCAAGCTGAGGAGCAAGGAGACCCAGTTGGAGTCCCAAAACTGAAGAACTTGGAGTCCAGTGTTCGAGGGCAGAAAGCATCCATCTGGCAGAAAGATGTAGGCTGGGAGGCTAGGCATGTCTCTCCTTTTCACGTTTTTCTGCTTGCTTTATATTCCCTGGAAACTGATTAGATTGTGCCCACCAGATTAAGGGTAGATCTGCCTTCCCCAGCCCACTGACTCAAATGTTAATCTCTTTTGGCAACACTCACACAGACACACCCAGTATTATTACTTTGTATCCCTCAATCCAATCAAGTTGACACTCAGTATTAACCAACACAGAGGGCCAAGATGAAACACTGGATAAATAAGAAAAAGCTTAGTAAGTGATTGACGGTTGCTAACTACTGGTTGGCCTTTAGTTGGGATGGATGGATGGATGGATGGATGGATAGATATAGATAGATAGATAGATAGATAGATAGATAGATAGATAGATAGACAGATATGAGAGAAAGAGAGAGAGTGAGAGAGAGAGAGAGAGAGAGAGATGAGAGATTCAGATAGGACATGAAGAAAATACCAGAGGGAAAACAATCCTGCAGATTTGGGAAGTTATTCAATTAGTGACCACTGGTAAGTGGAAGTTTGTAGAGCATGAGATGGTTTAGAACTCTTCCTCATATTTATAAATAATAATACTAATCATCCACAGAGGAAATGGATTGTTTCCCGGTTCAAGTTATAAGTTTGTTGGCAATCTATATGATGTATCTATGACCAAGGACTACATCTAAAACCATAGATTACAAATAAAGAGAAAGTTATTAAAAGTTATATGATAAAAATGAATACTGTAAAAATCAAATAAAACTCAATACAACTTAAAACTACAAGATAACCCAGTAAGGAAGAGAGACTTAAAAATTCTAAATATAAAAAAAGTTAAAATTAAACAAATATGAATAAAATTAGAATTTAAAATACGATATGCAAAGTCTGATGATGGGAATCTCCAGCACCCCCTTGATGCTATTTCCCCAAACCTCATTCTAGTTCTGCCAGTGACACCCAAATATTTGCCTATATAAAGAAGATTTGCCTCAGGAAGCAGGAAACAGTTGGGGTCAGCTGATACTCCTCAGTCAGTATAGCTAAAGGCAGCTAAATATTTAAAGTCAATAAAAATACCATGCTTGGTACAACTTATAAAAGAAATCTATGAGTAGGTAACTTGAGGAAATCTTTGCAAATTTGTGTTAAGCCATTTAATCAAACCCTGATTTTCTAAGTAGTTCATAATAAAATGTTCACATTTAACTAAACTTAATAGTTAAGGGTATTATGGTTTCTAGCTTCTTCCATGTCACGAGAACAGAAAACCAAACACAGCATGTTCTCACTCATAAGAGGGAGTTGAACAATGAGAACACATGGACACAGGGAGGCGAACATCACACACCAGAGCCTGTTGAGGGTTTGGGGGCTAGAGAAGGGATAGCATTAAGAGAAATACCTAAGGTAGGTGATGGGTTGATGGGTGCAGCAAACCACCATGGCACATGTATACCTATGTAACAAGACTGCATGTTCTGCACAAGTACTCCAGAAGTTAAAATAAAAAAAATTAAAAAATAGTTAAGGGTAATTAACTATTAATTTTGTTTTACAGCCTTCCTAAGGTTTTCTGGGACACGCTAGCTAGATATATTTTATTTTCTCAGATGTATGTAACAAATCTACTTTCCAGAGTCCTTGATGTTACGTGGACCATTTAGTTGAGTTTTCACCAATAGAAAGAGGGCAAAAGTGATGATGCATACTGCTTCCAAATCTGCCCCATGTTTTTCCAGGCTAATTTTTCCCTTTCCAAAGCAACCTTAGAACTCATTGGTTGAACATATCTGAGTTTTAGGAAGCAAGGAGACTGGAATTCCAAGAGTCATCACTTGCAGGAGGGTTGTTCTACCAGGGGAATCCACATTGAACTTGACTATCAACAACTATTTTGTTAAATCCCTGATATTTGTAATTCCTTGTTACAGCAGTTAGCCTTTGTTAACTTGCTTTGATTAATTGTGGCCCAAATTCTGCCAACACCTCAATCTTGCTAATTTCTCGGCCACTGATGGTTTTAATTCCATTCTTGTCATATTAATATTATGTTTAAAAACTTTTTCTGGAAGACAAAAATTTACTTTTACCCAACTATGTATGGAACTCTTGCTACTTTTTCCCTAAAAGTTAACACACTAAATAAGAAATTAATTTCTCACTAGAGATACATCATCTATTCTTATAATCATAATTTGCTTTCCATTTTGTTCAGTCTATTTTTTCTTGAAAATCATCTTTTCCCAGGTAAACATTGATGCTGATTTACATGCAATAGGAATTTACATAGCGATCTGCCAGTTGTCAGTAATGGGTTTCAAATAAAGATATTTTACTTTATAAGAAATCTCTCTCATAAAAAGGACAAGTATAACTTAAAACGGAACATGGTATAATGATATCAAAATGTTTAATTAGTGTCATTTGTGAATTAAACACAATTTTATTGACTACATTCTTTGTTATATGCCCTATATTAAATATTGGAAATGTAACACTAAGAATAATGTAGTTAATGATTATAGTAGAGAATAAAATACCGCTATATAGGAAGAATACAGCATGACCTGAGGGCATATAACAGGGGTCCTAATGAAGTCAGAAAATTTGAGGAGGCGTCCTCTGACATGAGGTTTAAGTTGTGTGCTAAGGTATGAATTATCTACATAGTCATAAGAGAAGATAGTGGAAAAGTTCTAGAGCAGAGAGAAATCCTTTATGAAGTTTCTAAGACAGACAACAGTTTATTAACCATAAGAACAGATTATAATTAAAGGAAGAATAATGAGAAATAAGACAAGTTCTACATTGTCGGGGACTTACCAGCCACAATAAGAATTTTGGAATTTATCACAAGAGCAAAGGCAACCCATTGAGTGATTTTTAACATGAGAATGGCATCATTAAATTTGCATTAAAAGTAGTGCATGCATTGATTTTAAAAAGTGACAGTAGAAATCAGAGAATCATTTAGGAGGTGGTTTCCACAGTCCAGGAAAAATACAACAATACTTTATCATCATTTTGGTTTCTTTTGTCTTTTAACATTGTATTTTTAAAAACCTTGACATTATCTTGTTTCGTTCTTCTAATTTATCTACCTTCAGGAATTTCATCTTTTAGGTATTTACCTTAAGTAGACTTAAAATAAAAAGCTAACCATCAATTATTTATTAATTTGCTTTAAGCCTCGTATTGCCATCAATTTGAATTTAAGGGAAAAAATTATTTAATTTCAACTCTGGTCTAGGAAAGTGAATGACTTAAAAGAATACATTAAAATAAAATCAAGACATTAACTCATGCATAAGCTACTGGTGAACTTCTGCCAGCAGTATGAATTGAAAGAAAATGATGACTTCGTTTAACAGTCAATCCACTAACATCTATCTGAATTCAGCACCTGAAATGGAAAATAAGTATATGGGGAGTTAAGATGTTTTAGGGATAAAATAAAAGTACCAGGGATGTTATGTTTATTTTTATATTTTCTCTCATATGTAATCTTTAAATTTCTATTTTAAAATTCCTTTTTATCTCTTCTGAATTCTGTCTTCCTCTTTTTCTTGACTCCCAAGCATAGCTATTATTTCATGCTATGTTTCACAAATTAATGGTAAGGAAATGGATAAATGTGTCAGAAATGCTCATAGAACTGCCTAATGGATTATACACAAAAGCCAGTCTGAAAATATGTTTGTTGTTCTCCGTTTTTCAATAATTGCTCCACCAGAATGTAGAAATTTGTTTAAATCTTTTTGTAAATCAAGAAAACCCTTCAAGTTAAAACAAAATCTATTAGATCTAAAAGTTTTCATTAACCTTTGGAAATTAAATTTATTAATGCATGTTTATTAGGACAGTAGTAAATGGATTTCCATTTTGCATTGGACAGGGATGTCTACTTTCTTACAGTTCTTTGCCTATAGATAATGTCATATCTGGAAACAAATAGAGCAGCAATATAATACTTCAAATTTTTTGGCTTTAAAATTAATTTTGAAGTAATATCACTAACTATACTTTTTAAATAGTAAGATATAATACTCAAATTATTTTAAAAGAAGTATAGAAATTTAATTTGTTTTTCTTCCGATGTTATTTTTTCTCATAATTTCAAGACCTTCACTCACTCTTCCCACTCCCAGACTCTGTTGGGGGACCTTTCCTATATGAATGATGACATTTTGTGTGTGTGTGTTTTTTTGGGGGGGATTTCTAGAGCAGAAAATGAATTTTTATCTGGAATATAATTTATGTATGTATTCATACTCAAAATAATTTGATTGACTTACACACTGTGTTTCTAATAGCACTACAGAAATAATTATAAAAGTTTTTTCCAGCTTTCAATCACATGTGGAAGACAAACTACATAGTGTATACCTAAATCCCAAATAATTTAAATTGAATATTAGGTCTATTACATAGAATAATAAAACACACGCGACTATAATAGTTTCAAGGAAGAGGTTGAAAGACGTTCTTTAAAAAAGCAAAGTGGATTCCTTTATATGGAGATGGAGGAGAATGAGTTGACTCTACATAAAGAGATCAGGTTGAGCAGAGGTGTAAAGGCATGTTTGAATATGATGAATGTAGAGCTTTTGTAGCCTAACGTCACTGAAACAGACCTCATTCCTTACTGGATAATGAACAATGCCTCAGTGCATCTTTCACTATCCACAGAAACCGAACCACAAGGGTTTGACTCTAAGTAATTTGGGAGTTGGTGAAATAGTATCCATGAAGCTGTTGTTTCTGAGTCTAGTTCTAGAACCTGTAGTCAGGGGAGGCTGTGGGATGGGAAGACAAAAAGGAACCCAGGAAAGCAAGGATATCCTGGACCTTGGAAGGCTAAGTTAGAACACATGATGATGACCTGCAACCTGAAGGGGTCTTTCAATACCTCTAAATAGTGATGGGTGGCTCTGTGGGGGAAATTGGCACCCTTCGTTAAGGAGTTAAACATTGGCCTAGTTGTTGAGGAAGCTTAAGAGGGACGCTGGGGAACTGGAAAAGGTGTGGTCCCTACTGTTGCCCACACCAACCAGAAAGGCAGCCAATAAGTAACAATATTCACGAACTGCAGCTTGACTGCAGTCTTCCAAATCATCCACAAAAGGTCTTCTGTGACCCCAGCTAACCTGGAATTACCAAATGAAGAGAATTCTGGAGACGTGTTTAGCTTACATAAGTGACAGTATACACATTCATAAAAAATTCATATTACAAAAGAATTGAAAAGCTAAGTGGAGGAATTTATGCTTAATACTATTGGCAATATTTAGCCCTTGTAAAATCCTGAATCTTGAGATAAAAATAGTAAATGACATACATATACATATAATTTCTTACTAGATATATATGTGTATACACATATTCTTTGCATATTTTTGTATATCATGTTATATATTACATATATAGCATATTATAGTATACAAAATGATAAAATGATAAAAATTTGCAGGAGTGAAAATCTTACATTATTTAAGAAGCAGTTTACATGAAGGTGAATATTATACTATTTCTGAATATATTCCAAAATATTAGCATACTGAGGTATATAATTTGATATCTTGAAATATGTATTTGCTCATGAACCCATCACCACAATCAAGACAGACAGCATGTTGAACGTAGAGCACATACCCTAAAGTTTTCTCATGCCTTTTTGTAATTTTTTTATCTTTCCTTTTCATCCTTCCTACCCAGGCAACCACTGACCTATTTTCCATCACCATACAATTGTTGCAATTCCTAGAATTCTACATACATTTAATAATATAGTACATATATGTTTTTGTCTGACTTCTTTCTCTCAATATAATTTTTTTGAAATTTATTCATCTTGTTGCATCTATCATGAATTCACTCAATTCTCTTGTTAACAGTATTTCATCATATAAATGGGTCAAAATATATTTATTTATCCCCATGTCATTGGACCTCTGTGTTTCTGGTTTTTTGCTACTAAAAATAAAACATCTATGAACATCATGCGTATTCCTTTGTATGAAAATATGTCTTCATTCTTCTTTGGAAAATAAGTCAGAGTAAAATTGTTGGATCATATAATAGGTAAATGTTTAATTATTGAAAAAGCTGCTTTTTTTTCAAAGTTATCATTTTGCATTTCTACTAGCTTATCAAAGTTCAATTTACCTTTTACTTTCGCCAACACTTGCTTAGGTCAATCTTTTAAAATGTCAGCCACTCTAATAAGACTATAGTGGTATCATGTTGTGATTTTATTTTGCATTTTTCTAATGATATGATGGTGTTACACATCTCTACTGGTGTTTATTTGCCATTCTTTGTTGAAATGTCTTCTAACATATTTTGGAAAAAGGATGTTTGCTTATCTTTTTTTTGAGTGTTCTTATTTAAACTATAAGTACTGCTTCAGATAGCTGGATTGAATATGTTCTCCTAGTTTGATTTTTGCATTTTATTAAAAATATCTTTTGAAAGTTCAATTTATCAATCTTTTTTGGATTGTGCTTTTCTAAGAACTCTTACCTTAACCAAATATTACAACAAGTTATCTCTCTTTTAGTTTGACATTTTATATTTCAGTTCTATGATACATTTTGAATTAATGTTTGCATATGTTGCAAGTTATGAGTTCTCCTTCATTTTGCTATTGCCTGGAAACTCATTCTAGGCAGTTTTTCAGCATTTTAGGTCATACATTATTGTATCCCATCTTTCAGGGATCACTGTCTTTTGTTAGCTGATAAACAATATGTTGACATTGTTTTTCCATATATTTTTATGTTTAATTTTTTCCAGTTTTTTTTAGATGGAAGGGGTAAATCTTGCTACAATTACTCCATTTTGGGCAGAAGGAATTTCCTGTAGTTCCATTTGAATACCACAGCATCATAGAATATTGAGAGTTGAAAAGAACCTTATAGAAGTCAAGAGGTACATATTCCAGTCAGTATATCAGAGACACCTGGGGAATTTTTTCAAAGTGCATGTATATCCTAATCCCACCCAGACCAAATTAATTAGCATAACCCCTATGACTTTTTGAGAAAGAAGGGAGGTGGGGTGGGCGTGTTGAAAAATTTTATTAGTGATTTGGTTCTTATTCCTAGTCAAGTATAATCAACTTACTCCAAATCCCAATTTTCAGAAATACAAAATTTAAGATGCCCAAAGGTTAAATGTCATGATGTGTACAACGAGCAACATATTAATTAGTGATTAAGCAAAGGCTAAAGACCTGACTGAAGTTCTTTCACTATAATCAAATTTTTGTATATGCTGATAGCATTTTATTAAATGTCCAATTGATTTTTGTTTTTGTTGTTATTTTAGCTCTAGCAAAGCCTGGAACTGAGAGGAGTTAGAGACATAGGAAAATATAAACAGAGAAACTACAGTTTGTCCAAGATTTTCCGGGATATAATTCAACCGCATACACTCCAATCTCCATATCCTTTCCACTAGACTGCCTCTTCTCACATTAAGGTCATTTATGAAAAAAGAAATAAATCAGCAACGAATGCTAAGCACTTTCTCCAGAAATTTTGACTATTCAAACACTACATGCGCTAAATTGCAGTCACATTCAGAGCTGCCATTATGTCGAGCTCAGTTCCTTTCACTTATTAGAATTTCAATTTTCATAGAACGATAGATTAATTTTTTAATTGAAAAACTTGCTTTCTTTGCCTTTTCTTGCATTGTTTTCTCCCTGTTTTTTCAAACTGCCAGTGTGTGTGTGTGTGTGTGTGTGTGTGTGTGTGTGTGTGTGTTCTTCTCCATAACATGCTAAAGCCAAAGCATTATCGGGTTTTGGATATATTTCCTTTGAAAAATTTCCCCAGGTGTCTCTGATATACTCACTGGGATACAAACCTGTTGCTTTTTTTCATCAAGTTTACTTATAGTGTTCAAGTAGTGCTTCAAGTGTTTTTCTATCTTTGATTTTTTTTTCCACTAGACAAATAGCCAACATGAGTTGAATTAATGATTTCCACTGTGAACATTGTTTGTATTTTCTGGGAGAAACATGCAATTTTGTTGTGTGTGTGTGTGTGTGTATGTATGTATGTGTTTAAAATGGTGAATCTACATTTTGTCAGCTGATTTTTTACTAAAAAAACTGTCATAATTTTAGACTGCAAAGCAAATGGCATATAAAGATGAGCTATTAGCAATCAAAAGCTATATTCTCACACCCAAATAAGAACTGTTTTCACAAGAAACATTCAAACATTTGAATCACATTTTCAAGCATTCTTGGTAAAATATTTAAAAATATGTTTTCCTGTATTATAACTCAGTTTTGTTAAATAAGTTTAGGTAGAAAAATGTGTATGAAGGATAAATATTATATTGTAGGTCAAGGAAACCCATAATAATATTAACCTATCAATTGAAATACATTATTTTTAAGAGAATTACATTTAAAGTGAATTTCAAACTTTCTTATGAGCTCCAAAATTTTTACTCTCTTCTTGAAGATCTTTAATTTCCAGAGATTAATAGGAGTGATTAATTTCATTTTCCTAGGAAGAGCCTTTTATGAAATTTGCACTTAAAGTAAAACAAGATAATAGAATCATTACACTAGCAAAGTTTACATTTATTCTTTTGTGTTATTCAACCAGAAAAAAGAAACTCAAAAGTATTTATGAAAGGAAATAATGATAATTTTCCCCAAGACAAAATATAAATAAAAGAAGCATATGCTGAATAACCTAACAGACTTATTTAAACCTGAATTAACATCTAGGTCTTAGAATTTATTAATGTGAGTAAATAATTATGGATGTAGGTATTTTAAATTAATTGCTCTATGCAATTGAATATAAAACATGTAATTTCTATAATATCTTATCCAGTTGCACTTCTGGATTTCACACATGACATCTAAGTGTGAAGTCATGAACAGGATGTTTAAATCTATCCTGTATCCTGAAACAAGTATGAACTTTACAGTCAAAAGAGTGAGGCTCTAATTCTGCCTGTGGCATACAGCAGCTCAATTGTTGAGACTGTGAACAATGGAGTTAAATAACACCTGAGTTTATATTAACATTAATTGAGAAGTTGAGACAGTGAGAATTAAAACCCTTAGCATAATTCCAAAATTATGTTAATTGTTCAAGTTATTATTAGTTTTTCATTAGTTACAGTAGAGACACATTAGCTATATGACCATGGGAATCAAGTTGCTATGGATGCAGAAGTGCATGCGTTTATATTTTACTCCAGGAGTAAAGGGATACAGTGTCTATATTAGAGAATTTTGTGTTGCTAATGAGACAATATTACATACATGTAAAATGTCTGAGACATGTTTTGTGTTTTTATATGAGATATAGTGGCTGTCTTAGTTCATTTTTGTTGATTATAACAGAAAACCTAGAACTGGATAATTTATAAAGAAAAGGGTGTATTTCATACAGTTATGAAGGCTGAGAAGTCCACGGTCACAGGGCCACATCTGGTGATAGTCTTCTTGCTTGCAGAGACTCTTACAGAGTCCCAAGGCAGCACAGGGCATCCCATGGCAAGGGGGCTGGGTGTGCTCATATATTGGTTGAGCACTCTCATTCTCTTCTTATAATGCTACCACTTCATCTCCATGACGACCCATTATTCTATGAACCAATTTTTCCATTAACCAATTAATGGATTAATTAGTTCATGAGGTTAGAACTGTATCAGGGATGCCGGGTTCATATGCTTGCTGTGTAGCAACAGACCAATACACTGACAGTGGAGTTTGCTGTAGAGAAAAAGTTTAATGATGACAAGGTGCCAAACAAGGAAATTGGAAAAATTCTCAAGTCTCAAATCCATTTTGCTAAGAGGTTCTGGACAATAATTTTTTAATTTAAAATTTCAACAGATTTTGGGGTACAGGTGGTTTTTGGTTACATAGATGTTATTTAGTGATGATTCTTGAGATTTTGGCGCACTCGTCACCTGAGCAGTGTACACTGTACAAAGTATATAGTCTTTTATTACTCACTTTCTTCCCACCATACCCCCCATCTCCAAAGTCCATTATATCATTCTTATGCCTTCTGAGCAAGACTGTTTAGGGGGACCATTCAGGGCAAGGGGCTGGAAAATTGGGGTTGTCGATTGGTCATGGTAGAGGGGATGAAATCATCAGGATGTGGATGCTACATTCTTCCATGAGTCACTTTTCTTCTAGGCTTTTGAGATCAGCTGGCATAGGTAAATTTATAGGTATACAAAACCTAAAGAGAAACTCAATGGAAAACTATTCATCTCACAACATCTTATATTTTATGTATAGAACAGAAAAAGAAGAAGGAATCTTGTGACAAGGGCTGTTTTCCTGGGGTAGTAAGCAACTACCAGCTACAAGAAACTGGGTCAAAGGGAAAGCTTGCTTAATGGTTACTGCTAATTATGCTGCAAGCCTAGTTAAATATATTTTTTTTCACTTTATCAATTTTGTAAAGTTTTTTGGGGGGACAGTTTCAGAACCCTGTGTTTCAGTCACCTCTTAAAAGCCCCACCTCTCAATACTGTCACATTGGGGATTAAGTTTCAACATGAGTTTTGGAGGAACATTCAAACCATAGCAGTAGCTCGTATTTAATTAATTGTATCAGTTATTACTCATTTTTCCGGTCTTCAAAGTACATAATTTTGAAAGTTACTAGATATAAATGGAATTATCAAGATATCTGAAAGTAGTTGAGATACAGCGCTTTAATGGTGAAAGCCAAGAGCTGTATCTATTTATTTGTATCTATATCTAAATCTTCGTGCCAATTGTATTAGTCCATTCTCATGCTGCTAATAAACACATACCAAAGACTGGGTCGTTTATAAAGGAAAAGAGGTTTAATGGACTCACAGTTCTATATAGCCGAGGAGGCCTTAAAATCATGGCAAAGGTGAAAGAGGAGCAAAGGCATATCTTACATGACAGGAGGCAAGAACTCTTGTCCAGGGGAAACTCCCATTTATAAAACCAAAAGATCTCATAAGACTTAATCACTACCATGAGAACAGTATGGAGAAAACCACCCCCATGATTCAATTATCTCCACCTTTCCCCACCCTTGACACATGGGGATTATTACAATTCAAGGTGTGGTTTAGGTGGGGACTAATTACTATATCCTAGAAAAATCTAGGACTCCTGAGTAATGTAAGAAGATCATATCAAATTCTAAAGAAATTAAATCTGAATAACAGTTCTTACTATATCTGATGAATAAAAAGTAAATTTAAGATAATAAAATACATTAGGACTGCAATAAAATTTGTGTTTGGCTCAGTTCATTAATCTAAATTATTGACATGTAACAGGAAAACACTACAAAACCTACTACAGACTTTCTATAATGATATCATTGAAAATGTTCCTTAAAAATGCTTTCTAAATCCAGACATTCAATTTGATTTTCTATTCATTCAATCTTTTTATGAATGAGGATGTAGCTCATGTTTATTTATCGATTCATTCATTGAACAAACAATTACTGGTCAGATGTGATACTAGGTAATGGGAGTGCAGCCATAGTGAAAAGAAAAAAAGCGCTCTGGCTTCATGGACCTTATATTCATTTTATTTGATTATTTTATATATGTCAGAAATTATTTTAGTCAATGAATTTATAATATATTCAAGTAGCTCTTATAATTTCATAAATTTTTAATTTACATATATTTATCCAATATTATCATAAAAATGAAAACTAATTATTTAAGCACTCTATTTTTGGCATATGAATTTTTTTCTGTATTAATGTGTAAGCATAACATTTTTTCCTATTTAAGTAAGAAAGATGTAATAACTGAGTGTTGGTCAAGTTGTTGGATTATATAGAAATTAATTGATAGCATATGTAAACCATCCCAACTAGGGCCAAGTACATAATTATCATTAAATTGTAAGATAATGAAAGGCCATTTCTATGTTTTATATGTTTCCAGCATTTCAAATTTGTAAACTCCAGTTCTTTATAATGTTATGTAACAGCAAGACTAAAGACACAAAATAAACAACTACAATTACCATAGAAGTAAATTATGTCAGCATCATTCACTTATGTTTTTGTATTAATGAATAGTTTAAAATCACAATGCTCATCCAAGAAGCTCACCAATCATTCAAATAATTGATGTCACCCCACCAAAATTGAATTAACTAATCTAAGAGTTATTGGGAGAAAAAAGGGTTCACTCTAAGAGTATATATTTTAAAATAACTTCATTGCAAAGGAATTGATAAAAAGCAAATACAACTAGAAATTTAACTGAATATTTTTAGCTTCATGTTTTCAAATAGTTTTCTGGAAACATAAATAAAATAATGTTTTAGGGAAAGCATTTGATAAAAATTCCAAAGACATAATTTTCTGGTTTAAAAAACAGGAGCAAAAGAAATTAATGAAGACTACACACACACACACACACACACACACACACACACACACACATTCATAGGTAACTGAAGTTTTGTAAATTTATATACTACAGAAAAATTTTACTAACCTTTATTGATTCTGTAAACTTTTGCATTCATACACATAAAATATTTTATTGTATAAAAATTAAGAGAGAAAACTTATAATCATGGTAGAAACTATAAAAATTGTTTAGAAAAATTCAACAGCCACTACTAATTTTAAACATGTAAAGATAAATAAAAACAAAAATATTTCTTAAATGTGATAAAAAGTATTCATGAAAAAGCAACAGAAAATCTTACTCTAATATAGGAAAAACAAATATTTTTATTTTAAATCAGGAACACACAGGGATGTCTGCTATTAACATATGTTTCAACCATGTCCTTAAGAAAAAATCATGCTTTTTTCTGATAATTTGATTTATAGACAATTAAAGTTCTAGATTAAAATGACAACAAAAAATTTGTTAAGGTAGTTGAACGTAAGATAAATATACAAAACTAATGGATTTTTCCAATTATAATAATGAGCATCTCAAGAAGACATAGTTAAAAAACCACAATAGTGATTACAAAATATTCAAAAATACATGTTATAAAAATTTATGGCACTTATGAATCAGAAAATAAAATCTTAGTAACAGAAATACACATAAACCTGAAACAACATCAACAACAGTGCATTACATACACAAGTAGTGATACAAAGCAAGTTGCAAACATGTGGCTTATAGTATGCCTACAATTAGATAAAAGTAGAAAAGTAAGCTGGTGTGTATCTATACAGACGCTTGTACAAATATGCACAAATAAGTGGAAAGATATAGCAGTATACGGCAGGATACACAGTTTGCCAAACTGACTACCTCATATTGTGTGAAGCAAGTGGTAATCTTTAGGAAAATAATAGCTTTGCAAATTTTTAACTGTACAATACATTATTGTTAACTATAGGGACAACGTATTACAGCAAATCTCTAGAATTTATGCATCTTAGATAACTGATACTTCATACCCATCAATTAGCAATTTCTTATTTTCTTCTCTCCCAGCCTCTGGTAACCACCATTCTACTCTCTGACTCTAAGTTTGACTATTTTATATACCTTATATAAGTGGACTAGCATGTTTTTCTGTTTTCGTTAAGCCGTTCTTGAATTCTTATAAAGAAATACTTGAGATTAGGTCATTTATAAGTAAAGAGGTCTAATTGCCTTAAAGTTCTGTAGGCTTCACAGGAAGCATAGAGTTGGCATCTGCTTCTGGGGAGGAATCAGGAAGCTTTTACTCAGGATGGAAGATGAAGCAGGAGCAGAGATGGGAGCCGGGCAGAGAGAGGTGCTACACACTTTTAAATAGCCAGATCTTGTGAGAACTCACTATGGCAAGGACAGCACCAAGGAGATGTTGCTAAACCATTTATGAGAAACCCACCTCTATGATCCAGTCACCTCTCATGAGGCCTCATCTCGAATACTAGAGATTTACAATTCAACATGAGATTTGGGTGGGGACAAATACACAAACTATATCACTGTTGTAATTTGAAAAGAAAACTGATAAGATTTACTTATTTAAGGTAAAATAATAGTTAAGGAATCCTGCTGAGACTATAAACTGATATTTCACAAATCATATCTAAAGTAATCTTACGATAATTTTGTAAAGCATGAATCTTATCGTTAAGAAGAAGACATTGATAACTAAAGAAGGCCTGTGATTTCCTTTACGCTTTCCTCTATTTGGTGCCCCATGTCATGAGAGAAAAGCAAATTTTGAGAGAACGGATTTTCTGTTATCTCAAACTAATGAGTGTATACAAAGCTGGATAAAAGTAAAAACCTGCCAAGGATGAGGAAGCAAGAGAGGGAGAATTCTTCTGCCAGTTTTGATTGTTTAAGAATTACTTGATGCTCTAAATTCTCCAAGTTAAAGTAAAAAGATAACTGCATAGATATTTTGAGATTAGGCCCTACCACTAAATTTAATCCTGACTGTAATCTTAACAACACATGCTAATACTAATACAAAGTACAATGCATTGTGCATCTATTTCTATACACAATACTCATTTAATTTTAAAAACCATCTTGCAAACTTGGTGTAATTGTTTGCAGTGACCGGTATATACAATAAATAACACTGACAGTTAATGGGATCAAATAAAGCACATATGTGGAAAATGACAAAGCCAGAATTTGAAGTTTTGTCCATCATTCTCAATATTTGGTAATGTTTTGAAGTCCACGAAAGATTTGCTGAGACTATATAATTGCCAATACAGAACTCAGTTCTGTGTTTAGAATACAGAGAACTAATGATTCCTCTGCTGGTAACATTTATTCAAATTAACACAAAGCCTTCCTCATTACAAGGTCAAAGTTGGTATTTGTAAATGTCACAAACAAGCTTAACAGAGGGTATTCACAATTGTTCTGAAAGATTTTATTATAGCCAGATGAGGTTCCCAAAAATGTAGATGTAAAACAATCACTAGATACCATAGAAAAAAGACATAATCTTTAGAATAAATACAAACTTAAAAATTAGGTTAAAATGTTTAAAAGTATACAGTTTAATTTTTAAATATGTAATATTAAATATGTAATATATACAATAACTATGAATTGACATAGAATAAAGAGAAATCACATTTTAAAATTTACACATATATATGTGTGCATGTGTATATACATACACATTATATATATATTATATATTATATATATTTTATATATATATACACACATCACCATCATTAGGTTAGATGATTATTTCACTACTTGGAATTGTTTTCTCCAGAATTATAGATCCTACTTATTACATTATTTTTAAAAATACTTGTGTTTAGTTTTATCTTTCAGCAATAAGAACTTTAATTTCCTGCTCTGTTTAAAATGTGAGTAATTGATTTGGAACAAAAAAGTATTCTAAACAGATTTATCATACACATGTAAAATATTCACAAATATTGGCACTTTGAGATATATGTAAAATATATATATTTTTTCCAAAATAACATATGAGAATGTAAAGTAATATAAAGAATATCTAGAATGCATTTATCGTATTAAAATAATTCTATTTCTCATCTCTCTCTTTCTATGTACATACACACATACACTACATTCATGAATACTACTTACAATCATACTATGAACTGAGGCAAAAGGATTTGGAACACCTAGAAGATTTACATAGGTCAGGTACATTTATGCTTTTAAAAATTAAGTAACTAAATCATTACAGAAAAAATTATCATCTTTCAGATATAATTTTTGCAGTAGTGAGTAATCAATGTACAAGGTCTGAGGTAGCATTTGAGAATAAAATTTAATTATGAGCTGAATGAGAATCATATAAATTTTTAAAAAATGACTCACTAAAAATAGCATCAGTTTGATGATTTTTAAGGATTCTGCATTGGTTTTGTCATAAGCTGTCAAATGTATCTGAAAGAGTAAAAAATAATTCAGTGAAAACCTGACAAAATACAATTGCTTCAGAAAAAAAATCCACTTTGTGAACACTTTCCATAAAATAAAAAATCTCAGTTTTGTGTGTGTGGGTATACTTTAAGTTTGTCAAATCAATTAAGTAATTTAACCAAATAATTACAATCTTAATGAAGATAAATATGAACCAAACCACTCCAAACTTACTTTTTCAAGCTTAGAATCTTCCAAAATCCTTCTCCCCATACCATCTATAAATCTATCTATGAATCTATCTATTATCTATCTATCTATCTATCTATCTATCTACCTATCTATTATCTATCTACTATCTATCCATCCAGTTGTATTTCCAATTGAATTGAAAAATTATTTGACATCTCAAAAATCAAGCGTAGAATGCACTCTTTTCTTTGCGTATATGGTAAACCTTTGAATTTCCTTCATGTTCTTCAGATAATAATTATATGTTGTCATATTCACCTTTTCTTAATTATATAACATAAACTGGATTTATTTAATACTAAATTCATGGTCTATATTTAGAAGACTAGTTAACAAAAGTGAAGAAAATCTGAGTTTTCTTCCTAAACCCTAGACAGTATATTATGACAAAAATTTACATGGTTTTTGATTTTTTCTCACTTCATCTTTATATTTGTCCTTAGTATTCTCTTGCTCATCTTACTTGGCACTCCATCTGAAAGAATTAAGTCACAACTCTCATCCGTAAACTTTTCAAAAGCTGCAATACATAATTTAGATTATCTTTGTCTTTTTTGCTTAAAAATGCGTATTGACATTAGACTACAGTTCTGAGATTTTCTAGACTTAAGAATGATAAATGTCTAAGAAAACTTTTTCATTCATGAGCTGCAAAGAGGATTGATCCTGTGTTTTAAAGGGTCTTACTGAGTTGGATGTATAAAATGATTGGTCATATACTTGTAGAATTCCTGAATTCTAACATGAATAGAATACTGTCATATGTGTCAAGATTTAAAAAAATCTATTAAAAAAGGAAAATCAGGCTGTCACCTGAGTTCTCAAAGCAGCACTACAATCTGGAAAGTGAGACAAGAACAATAATAGCTTATTTTAAAAAGAGAGAAAAACATAAAAATAAACCCACTAAAGATTCACCAAGAAAATGAAAGAAAAGGAAGAAGAGATCACAATATTAATGGCACATAAATTGAAATTTCATTTCAAAATTGTGAAGAAATATAAAAAGTAACATCATTACATAACAAAAAGCTCACTTTTGTGAGACAACAAACATCATAGCAACAAAACGTGCAAAATAAAACTAATAGAAATACCATGATAACCTGTTAAATGTGTAGTTATGGAAAGAGTTAAATATCACTCCTTTGAAAGTGAATGAATTCCGCAGAACAAACTTAAGTAAGAGTACTGAGAAATTGCATAACTATATACCTACTTACCTATCTGTCTACTAATCTGTCATCTATTTATGCCACATTTATTTGGATGTCTGTGGGGAAAAATCTACAGATAGTGTATCAGCACATACACAAAAAAATACGAAAATGTCCAAAACACAGTTATTTTGCAGACTGTTTTCCCTGATTCACATATAAACAGAAAGTGAAGAAAGTGTCAGCACAATTTGTAAATAAATACATTTCAGATAAAGTTTGTATACTGATAGGAAACAGATGTGATCCTATAATATGTAGAAAACAATAATATGGATAAATATCATACAAACACCTATGAGATACAGAAGAAGCAGTTCTAAGAAGGAAGTTTATAGCAATTAATGCCTACAACAAAATACAAAAGATCTCAAATAAACAAACTAACATTACGTATCAAGGAACAAGAAAAACAAAACAATCTGAATTTGAAATAATTATAAGGAACAAAAAAGAACCCCAGAAAGATCAGAGCAGAAATAAACAAAACAGAGAAAAAAAATACAACAGATGAACAAAACAAAAACTGTTTTTTTGAAAAGGTAACATTGACAAACTTCTAGTTTAAAAAAAACCCAGAAAACTGAAATAATATCAGAGACACAAAAACAGACATTACAATTGATACCACAAAAATAAAAAGGATAATAATACACTGCTACGAAAAACCATACTCTAACAAATTGGAAAACCTAGAAGAAATGGGTTAAATCCCAGGCACATGCAATTTACCAACATTGAATCACAAAGAAGTGGAACATCTGAACAGACCAGTAATAAGCAACTAGATCACAGCAGTAATAAACAGTCTGATATCAAAGAAAAGCCTAGAACCTCACTGCTGAACTATACTAAACATCTAAAAACAACTAATCTCAATTATATTCAAGCTATTATAAGAATATGAAGAGGAGGAAATACTTCCAGACTCTTTCTGTGAAGCTAGCATTACTCTGATACTAAAACCGGACAAAGACACAACAAACAAAGAGAACCATAGGGAGATATCTCTGATTGACACAAAAGCAAAAGTCCTCAACACAATACTAGCAAATCAAATTCAACATACTTAAAAGATCATTCACCATGATTAAGTGGAACTCCATCTCGGGGAAACAGAGTTCAGCATATGTAAATCAATAACTGATGCATCACATTATCAGAATCAAGGACAAAAACCATAGGATTATTTCAATAGATGCTGAAAAAGAATTCAATAAAATTCTGCATTCCTTCACCATAAAAACTCTCAACAAACTGGGTACAGAAGGAACAAACTTCAACACAGTAAAGGCTATATATGATCAGCCCACAGCTAAAAATTGAAAGGTTTTCTTCTACGATCTGGAACAAGTCAAGAATGTCCACTTTTATCACTTTCATTCAACATAATACTGGAAATTCTACCTACAGTGATTAAGCAAGAGACAGAAATAAAGGACATGAAAATTGGAAAGAAAAAAGTCAAATTATCCCTATTTTCAGATGACATGAATATATATACATATAAAATAAATATATATGTAAATATATACATATATACATCCCTAAAGACCCCACCAAAAAGCTGTTAGAATAAATGAATTTAGTAAAGTTGCAGGTTAAAAAAATTAACATACAAACATCAGTAATATTTCTATATGCCAATAACAAACTATCTGAAAGACAAGAAAGTAATTTCATTTAGCATAGCTTCAAAAAATAAACAAAAAATAAAGGACATCTAAACTGAAAAGAAGGAAGTCAAATTCTCCCTATTTTCACATGACATGGATATATGTATAATATATATATAATATATATATAGATATATCCCTAAAGACTCCACCAAAAAAGCAGTTAGAATAAATGAATTTAGTAAAGTTGCAGGTTAAAAAAATTAAAATGTAAACATTAGTAATATTTATTTTTTGTTATACTTTAAGTTCTAGGGTACATGTGCACAATGTGCAGGTTTGTTACATGCGTATACATGTGCCATGTTGGTGTGCTGCACCCATTAACTCGTCATTTACATTAGGTATATCTCCTAATGCTATCCCTACCCTTCCTCACACCCCACAACAGGCCCCAGTGTGTGATGTTCCCCACCCTGTGTCCCAGTGTTCTCATTGTTCAATTCCCACCTATGAGTGAGAACATGCAGTGTTTGGTTTTCTGTCCTTGCAGTAGTTTACTGAGAATGATGTTTCCAGCTTCATCCATGTCCCTACAAAGGATATTAACTCATTATTTTTTATGGCTGCATAGTATTCCATGGTGTATATGTGCCACATTTTCTTAATCCAGTCAATCATTGATGGACATTTGGGTTTGTTCCAAGTTTTTGCTATTGTGAATAGTGCTGCAATAAACATACATGTGCATGTGTCTTTATAGCAGTATAATTTATAATCCTTTGGGTATATACCCAGTAATGGGATGGCTGGGTCAAATGGTATTTCTGGTTCTATATCCTTAAGGAGTCTCCACACTGTCTTCCACAATGGTTGAACTAGTTTACAGTCCCACCAACAGTGTAAAAGTGTTCCTATTTCTCCACATCCTCTCCAGCGTCTGTTGTTTCCTGACTTTTTAATGATTGCCATTCTAATGGGTGTGAGATGGTATCTCATTGTGGTTTTGATTTGCATTTCTCTGATGGCCAGTGATGATGAGCATTTTTGCATGTGTCTGTTGGCTGTATGAATATCTTCTTTTGAGAAGCGTCTGTTCATATCCTTTGCCCACTTTTTAATAGGGTTGTTTGATTTTTTCCTGTAAATGTGTTTAAGTTCTTTGTAGATTCTAGATATTAGCCCTTTGTCAGATGGGTAGATTGTAAAAATTTTTTCCCATTCTGTAGGTTGTCTGTTCACTCTAACAGTGGTTTCTTTTGCTGTGCAGAAGCTCTTTAGTTTAATTACATCCCATTTGTCAATTTTGGCTTTTGTTGCCATTGCTTTTGGTGTTTTAGTCATGAAGTCCTTGCCCATGCCTATGGCTTGAATGATATTGCCTAGGTTTTCTTCAAGGGTTTTTATGGTTTTAGTCTAACATTTAAGTCTTTAATCCATCTTGAATTAACTTTTGTATAAGGTGTAAGAAAGTGATACAGTTTTAGCTCTCAACATATGGTTAGCCAGTTTTCCCAGCACCACTTATTAAATAGGGAATCCTTTCCCCATTTCTTGTTTTTGTCAGGTTTGTCAAAGATCAGATGGTTGTAGATGTGTGGTATTATTTCTGAGAGCTCTGTTCTGTTCCATTGATCTATACCTCTGTTTTGGTACCAGTACCATGCCCTTTTGGTTACTGTAGCCTTATAGTATAGTTTGAAGTCAGGTAGCTTGATGCCTCCAGCTTTGTTCTTTTGGCTTAGGATTATCTTGGCAATGCGGGCTCTTTTCTGGTTCCATATGAATTTAAAGTAGTTTTTTTTCCAATTCTGTGAAGAAAGTCATTGGTAGCTTGATGCAGATGGCATTGAATCTACAAATTACCTTGGGCAGTATGGCCATTTTCACGATATTGATTCTTCCTATCCATGAGCATGGAATTTTATTCCATTTCTTTGTGTCCTCTTTTATTTCGCTGAGCAGTGGTTTGTAGTTCTCCTTGAAGAGATCCTTCACATGCCTTGTAAGTTGGATTCCTAAGTATTTTATTCTCTTTAAAGCAATTGTGAATGGGAGTTCACTCATGATTTGGCTCTCTGTTTGTCTGTTATTGGTGTGTAAGAATGCTTGTGATTTTTGCACATTGATTTTGTATCCTGAGACTTTGCTGAAGTTGCTTATCAGTTTAAGGAGATTTTTGGCTGAGACGATGGGGTGTTCTAAAGATACAATCATGTCATCTACAAATAGGAACAATTTGACTTCCTCTTTTCCTAATTGAATAGCCTTTATTTCTTTCTCCTGCCTGACTGCCCTGCACAGAACTTCCAACACTATGTTGAATAGGAGTGGTGAGAGAGGCCATCCCTGTCTTGTGCCATTTTTCAAAGGGAATGCTTCCAGTTTTTGTCCATTCACTATGATACTGGCTGTGGGTTTGTCACAAATAGCTCTTATTATTTGGAGATACATCCCATCAATACCTAGTTTATTGAGAGTTTTTAGCATGAAGAGCTTTTTTTTGTCAAACGCCTTTTCTGCATCTATTGAGATAATCATGTGGTTTTTGTCTTTGCTTCTTTTTTTATCATGGATTACATTTATTGATTTCTGTATGTTGATCCAGCTTTGCCTCCCAGGGATGAAGCCAACTTGATCGTTGTGGATAAGCTTTTTGATGTGCTGCTGGATTCGGTGTGCCAGTATTTTATTGCGGACGTAATCATTTTAAGAATCATTCTCAGTAAACTATCGCAAGGACAAATAACCAAATACCGCATGTTCTCACTCATAGGTGGGAATTGAACAACGAGAACTCATGGACACAGGAAGGGGAACATCACACTCCGGGGACTGTTGTGGGGTGGGGGGAGGGGGGAGGGACAGCACTAGGAGATATACCTAGTGCTAAATGACGAGTTAATGGGTGCAGCACACCAACATGGCACATGGATACATATGTAACAAACCTGCACATTGCGCACATGTACCCTAAAACTTCCAGTGTAATAGTAATAAAAAAATAAAAATAAAAAAATAATTAAAAAAAAGAAAATGCTTAACAGTTTACAAGCCAAAATCTCTGTGAGCTGAAAAGTGATACTTTGGAAAGCGACACCATTAGAGAACGGAGACGTCAACAATAGCCATAGAGGAGCAACAGTTTCTGAGGCAGATCTGCAAGCTCCCTGGCTGCCATCATTAATCATACTCATGTAAGTCTCTTACTCTCAGCTACAACTCTGGGCAGGGCAGTTGGCAGGTGGGGATGGAAAGATTTTAGAAAGATGGAAATTAACTAAAAAGACATTTAAAATGCAACAGAAGAATCTCACCCATAAAGAGATTGGTATATGGTTTATTGGCAAATTTAATTTTCCCTATTATAAAACAGATAAATAATTTGTTATCTGTTATAGAAAAATTAAAGAGCTACATTTTCTTGGTTGATTCAAGTGTATAACTGCAATGTAACTCTATATGTATTATTCAAATCAGAAAAAATGTTTAAAATATTACTCCTATTTGAGTCTACACTGATACGGAAAAGTGTAAGATGTGTACTTCCTAATGAAAAAATAAGTGAGGGGAAGAAAAGTTTCTTTTTTCTTTTGCTACAGACTTTCCACTGGGTGCTTTGTATATGCTTTTCATGTGTTATAGAGCTACACTGTCCCTTAAACATTTTTTCTTTCCAATTTTGTGCTCACAAAAATCTTGTTAGGTTTTTGAAGAGGCCAGGACACTAAAGTTCAAATAAATTAAGAAATTTTATTACATTTTTATATTATTATCTGTAAGTAATCCTCACATACACACATACGAAATATCTTTCATAACATTGCTGTGTTCTCATTGTTTTAGTAACCTCATTTTTAACTATTACATGTATTTGTATCAATAGAAAGATTCTTGATTTTTTTATAGTCCCACTTTAACATTCTATATAATTTGAAGATAATATCAGAATATAATACCAGAATGATGATCATCACAATATTATTTATACTGCATTGTAGTCTAGTTGTCTTTAATCGGTTTCCAAAAATCAGATGAATGAGTTAAAAGCTATGAACACATTTTCACCTTATAGTGCTACCTCTTTTAAAAGTAACAGTTTCAAAAGATCTTCACTAACATTGGTTATTTAGATTTTTCAAATGTGATTAATTTAGTAGGCAATGAAATAGTATATGTCAGGTGTTTATTTTTTCTTATGAATTTATATTTTTCTTATCTCCCTATTATAGGATTATTGAATTTTTAAGAAAATATGCTTGGACAGTTTATATGAGCAATAAATTAAATATTCTTTATGTTGTATTATATTTATTATATATAATATTTATATTTATGTTTATGTTTTTTCAAATATTTTCTCTATGACTTGTAATTTTAATATTCCAAGATAAAATTTTTACATAATTCAGATTATGAATATTTTCTACATGATTATGATAATTTTTGTCTGAGACTATTAACTCTGTTTACACATTTAAGCATGCATATTTTTATATGAATATTTTACAGCTTATTCTTATGGTCTATTCTTTAGATAAAGTTATAGTAAGAGAAACACATATATATACACATATATGTGCAGTGTATGGCAAGGTGTTTATCTAATCACTTATTTCCAAAGTTGCTACACCTATTCAAACAATTCATTGTGAGTTGTTACTGATAAACATACATTTTATGTTTTCTTAAGTTAAATTCCTAAATTAACAGTGTAATTTTTGTGTGTGTTGTTCTGTTTATTCACGTCTTAATACTGCATTTTTATCTCGGTTAAACTTAATATTTAACGCATCATAGAAATTTCCCAAAAATCATTCTTATTTGTTCAAATTAAATAGCTGTTCTACCTTCTTCTCTACATGAACTATGGAAAGATTTTGGAGAATTTTAGGAATAAAATCCTCTGTGGTTTAGATTAGAGTACGCCGAACCCCAGTTAGCCATCTTCGTATTATGTAGCCTTCTCATTCAAGGATATGACATATCTCTCCATTTATTCAAATCTTCTTTTATATCACTTATAAACTTTTACAGCATGTTTATAGAAGTCATGTTTCTTGGTCATGTTCCTTGTTAAATTTATCCTGAGACACTTTATATTTCCTGTAGCCAACTGTTTTTTTAATCACTTACTTTTGGGATTATCTCTGCTAGATGGCATTAACTCAGAACTGGCATTCCCTATCATTGGTCTTGTGGCCTGCCACACCACTGGATGAATTCTTACATTAACTAACTTTACTAGACTTGAGATCTTCATTTCTAAATATCTATAATTCTAGAAATTGTATTAGTTCATTGTTACACTGCTATAAAGATACTACCTGAGACTGGGTAATTTAAACAAAAGTTTAATTAACTCACAGTTCTGCGTGGCTAGAGGGGCCTCAGAAACTTACAATCATGGCAGAAGGTGAAAGAGAAGGGGCACCTTCTTCACAAGGTGGCAGAAGAGAGGAACAAAATAAATCAAAATGAAACAAATCTAATGATCAGTAGATTATAAAAGAAAGATGAAATAAAATACAGCCAAACTTATTTAAAAAGAAAGATGATTTTAATGTTACTGTAGTTTTGAGAATCACATTCTCAGCTGGATACTTCTCTTTGTTGGAAACAATCTAATGTGGCATGATTTTCAATCCCATCTCAATTTATGAAAACCCTGCACTTCAAGACACACCTTAAATATCTTCTCTGTTAAGTCTTCTCTACTTAGCCTTCTCAAGATCTTTCACAAAACGTCTTTAACTTTGCTTTGGTGAAATTAATACATAGAGAATCTATATACAGTATATTTTATTTTAGATATTTCTGATATGGTTTGACTCTGTGTCCCCACCCAAATCTCATCTTAAATTGTAATCCCCATATGTTAAGGGAGAAATCTGGTGGAAGGTGACTGGATCATGGGGACAGTTTCCCCCATGCTGTTCTCATGATAGCGAGTGAGTTCTCTCAAGATCTGGTTGTTTGGTAAGTGTCTGCTACTTCCTCCTTCTCTCTCTCTCTCTCTCTCCTGCCACCTTGTGAAGAAGGCACCTTCTTCCCTTTCACTTTCCACCGTGATCATAAGTTTCCTGAGGCCTTCCCAGCCATGCAGAGCTGTGAGTTAATTAAACCTCTTTTGTTTACATTATGCAGCCCTAGGAAGTATCTTTATAGCAATGTGAAAATGAACTAATACAATTTCTATATAAAAATCTTCTTTTTTAGATGGCAAGATAATGGATCACTCAATAAATGAACAAACAGTTGAATGACTTTATTAATAATGACTATATTTCCTTCATATAATATCTCTGACCATACTGCAACTATCTTCTTGGTAGAGAATGCTACAAAGAGAGACACTTTACTATGGTGGAGGTTGTAGGTAAGTTCTATAAAACATCTTTTGAAGAAAATATTCATCATACAAATTTTCCTTTAAGGAAATATTCAAGTTGGGCTGGTCACGGTGGCTCACGCCTTTAATCCCAGCACTTTGGGAGTCCGAGGTGGGAAGATTACCTGAGGTCAGGAGTTCAAGACGAGCCTGACCAACATGGTGAAACCCTGTCTCTACTAAAAATACAGAAAAAAAAAAAAAGATAGCTAAGTGTGGTGATGGGCACCTGTAATCCCAACTACTCGGGAGGCTCAGGCCGGAGAATCACTTGAACCCAGTAAGTGAAGGTAAGAGTGAGCTGAGCCGAGGTCACGCCATTGCATTCTAGCCTGGGTGACCAGAGTGAGACTCTGTTTGAAAAAAAAGAAAATATTCAAGTCGTACAAGTTTAATAATAACTACTACTGTTTGTACTACATATTTTTCTAAATATTTTACACATTTATTTACTTAACTCATAACAAAAAAAAAGCTAGACTTTTTTTATTGCTCCAATTTTACAGATTTAGGGACTGAAAGAAGTTTTCCATAATTTGTATAGGCACGCAGCTTCTAAAAATCAAAACATGAATTAGAACACAGATAGTCTAGTTCCACAATTTGTGTTTTTAAACACCAACTTTTAATATATTGCTTCAAAGTATCTTAATGCACGCACAAGATGGTGTGTATTTCCCTATCTGTATAGTCTCATTTGTTTTAACCGACCTTTAAAATGTCAATTATATTGTTAACACTTCTTCAAAAGTCTTCACCTGTTTTTTGCAAATAAATCTTTGACTTCTGAATCTGTGATATTAGTAGGATTTGTGTTTTTCTTCATCTCCGACTAGATTTTTAAATGTTTTTGGGAGACATTATTTCAAACATAAAGAAAAATCCATAAATACACTACTACATAGTATAGTACAAGAAACTACTCTGAACCCTTTTCCCAGATCCAAACGCTGTTTGCATTTTATTCCAAATGGTTTGCTCTATCAAACATTCTGCTTTTAAGTAATTTGATAGTAAAATTATACATTTTTGTTTATTTATACCTAAATATTTCAGTGGGCATTTCTTAAGAACAAAAACCTCCTTTTTTTAAATGACCAAAATGAAATTATCAAAATCAGGAAATTTATCTTTGATTATAATACTTTTTCTGATCTCCTGTCTCTATTCAAATTTAGTTATTTTCATTAAACATCCTTTGTAAGAAATAAATTTACAGCAACACTGATCTATAAGTATGTTTTTGATCAATACTAGTCTAAGTTACAGAAAAAAATATGAAATTGGACTAAGCCATTGTATATTAACTCATAGCTTGTAGCAATAGCTCTTAAACTATTGCCTAATTAGATGTATGTTACATCACTTTTCATATTTTTTCAAATTGTATTCTAATTTTTGTACAATTTATTCTACTAGGAATGTTGGCAAAAGTAACAAGGTGTTAAAAATCAATCCGCTTATGAGCTATATTTTATTTTTGATAATAATTTTATCCAGTAATATTTAGGTGCTACTTACTAGGAAAAATAACACTATTTAAAAGAATTTTGAAACTATTTGTAAGTGATGCTTTATTTTTAATTTAAAGTTAATAATTCTAGCCAAATTTCTTATTTTTCTTAGTCATAAGAAACCAATCTGATAAGCATGTATATAAAAATAAATCTGAAAAATGTTTGTTACAGAAGCAAATATATTATTTGTAATCAAAATTTGAAAAACATAATTAAAATAGTTTTATTACGTAATTTTAATATAAACATTACATTATATAAAATTATATATTAGATATGCTATTTATAATATGATTATATAAATAAATACATATTATGATCTATTATATTACCTTATCTTGGAGGCTTTAGTGAATCTGTTTACTGTAAAATAATGTTTTCTATTTTTCTCATAATAGCTTTTATATTCTATGCCTTTATATAGGCCCAAACGCTGTTTGCTGAACGCAAATTACCTAGGATGACAAAGATCCTAGAGTTATTTCATGTATATAATTAATTGTCAGGCTAAGACCTAGGCAAAAAGGATTAAGGACTTAAAGTAGTTCAATTAGGTACATTTGTATTTATAAATATTCATTAATATGAAATAAAGTCAAGTATACTTTTAATACAAAAGAAAATATAAATAAGTTAATGAGGATCAAAATCATTATATAAAATAATTTATAGTTTTATAATATTTCAGTTACCTTAAAAAATTACTAAGTAAAATTGATGATAATTTTGTAATTTTATGGTCTTCATTCTTAAATTCATGTTTGAACAAATTAAAGTACAAAATACTAACACTATGAAAGTATAACACGATGCTTTTCCAAAAGATGTTACATGAAAGATTTGTAAAAGATTCTTAAAAAATATTTATTCTTACATACAAATGACTCATAATTGGCCAGATAGACTGATATATATATTTTGATAATTTTTTTGGCTTTTGAAACTTGATTATTTATAATATCTCTAAAAAATTCAAAACGTTTAAAGTGGTTTCATTACAGTGACACAGTAGTCTTTAATTTAGAATCTCTTTAGTTAGTGAAATCTTTAACTTCTCATGTTTGGTAATCTTTGAAAAAAAGTTTTTATCGTACAACACAAATATTTCTATTCAATAAAATCTTAGCATGAATTCCAACAGTGTTTGAAATGATCGAATTCTGTATATGTTTTACAAAAGGACAACCTCAAAAAATTTTACTCACATGCCTTAAAAATTACAAGATATTTATTGTAGTTCACTGTAATGCAATATCAAACACTTCTAATTTCGTATGATGTTGTGAAAATTATTAATTAAAAAAGGGGGCCCGGAGCGGTGGCTCACGCGTGTAATCCCAGCTCTTTGGGAGGCCAAGGCGGGCGGATCACGACGTCAGGAGATAGAGACAATCTTGGCTAATACTGTGAAACCCCGTCTCTACTAAAAATACATACCTACATACCCCGTCTCTACTAAAAAATTAGCAGGGCGAGGTGGACGCCTGTAGTCTCAGTTACTCGGGAGGCTGAGGCAGGGGAATGGCGTAAACCCGGGAGGCGGAGCTTGCAGTGAGCCCAGATGGTGCCACTGCACTCCAGCCTGGGCGACAGAGGGAGACTCCATCTCAAAAAAAAAAAAAAAAAAAAAAAAAAGGAGAGGGTGTTCCACATACTCTACATACCCTGTCAGAGGTGTGTGGTTTTGTAACCTCTTTTCTGCAAGTGTGTTTAGCAATATAAATACAGGGATAATAACTCAATGACATTAAGTGATTTTCACCTTGCACTTTAAAAAAGCTGCCCAAGTTACATACAATAAGCGTATTTAAATTATAATGAAAATCATTAGAAATTAATTTATTAAGTAAGAATAAATCTTGTCTTTTCTTCCATTTCAATGATTCAGGAAATTTTGATACTGTATAAACAAGATCACAAAAATAAGAAAGTAGAGAAGCAAAACTTTTTGTGATTGTCTATATAAAACAACTGACAGATAGATAACTAATGCCAATCCGTTTTCTAGAACCCAAAGCCCTCAATAATGTATTTGTCAACTGTATGCTGAAATTTAATAACATATTGCTTAAAAATACTTAAAAACATACAAATCTACACAGAAGTATTAGATTGGAAGCGTAGTATTTTTGTGATATTTGAAAAGTTATTTGGTTTTTCTATACCTCTGTTTTCTGTTCTGTGAATAGAGAAATAATTGATACCTTCAATTGTTTTTAAGGTTAAATAAGAAACTTTTAGACAGATGATAGAAATAATAATGATAAAAATAGATTTTAAAAAGTATTAGATAATGCCTTGGATATAGGAGGTGTTCAGTAAATTTTAGATAAAATAATGAAGTTAGGCCAGGCAGATGGCTCACGCCTGTAATCTCAGCACTTTGGGAGGCTGAGGCCGACAAATCACTTGAGGCCAGGAGTGGCAGATCAGTCTGACCAACATGGTGAAACCCTGTCTCTGCTAAAAATTAGCCGCGTGTCGTAATGCATGCCTGTAACCCCAGCTACTCCCGTGGCTGAGGCGGGAGAATCTCTTGAACCCCGCAGGTGGAGGTTGCAGTGAATCGAGATCCCACCACTGCCCTATAGCGTGGACGACAGAGCAAGAGTCTGTCAAAAAAAAAATTATGAAGATGCCTCATATTCTTTTTGATTAATAATTTAGAAGTCTTCTTTTAAGACTTCTTATACCTGTAATCCCAGCACTTTGGTAGGCCGAGGTGTGAGGATCACCTGAGGTCAGGAGTTCAAGACCATTCTGGCCAACATGGTGAAACACCATCTTTACTAAAAATATAACAATTAGCCGGGCATGGTAGCGGGTGCCTGTAGTCCCAGCTACTCGGGAGGCTGAGGCAGGAGAAGCGCTTGAACCCGGGAGGCAGAGGTTGCAGTGAGCCAAGATCATACCACTGCACTCCAGCCTGAAGACAGTGAGACTCCGTCTTGAAAAAAAAAAAAAAAAAAGACTTCTTATATGCTCCCATAGATAAGACAATACTATTCCAAAACATTGTAAAATATAAACCCATTATTCTCCTGAGGAATCAAAAGTCTATAGATTTTCTGCTTAATCAAAAATGCATTTGGGTGTCTAAAGCTAATGATATGTTTATGATAAAGTTAACTTGTATGTTCTTTTACTAATATTAATTTCACTGTTGTACATAATAAAAATGATTCTAATTAATACTAATAAATTATGTGGAATTTTGAATAAATGGTTTTGTCAATTATTTTTTCTCTTTCAACTTACTCGTATCCCGAACTGATTTGCCAAAACGTTAATAGTATAAATAAAAGAAGAAAAAAACTTACAAATAGTAATTTCTCAAATAACCCAGCATTTATAAGAGAGAAAAGAAAGAAGATTGTTAAGATTTCTTTTGCTAAAGGAATAAAACCAAACCAAACACAACAAAATTGTGCATTTCAACTTAGCCTTCATGTACCCACATTTTTATGATTATGATTTAGAATAAAAAAAAAAAATTTATCTAAAAGTTTAATTTGTCCAATTTACTTGTCAATATTCCCTCACATGTCTCATCCAAGCAGGCAGCATATTTGTGTGTGGCAAAATATAGTAGTTACTTTTATAATATTTTATTGCAAATACTGTCTCTAGGATCTGTTAGCAATATATTGATTTTGAAGTATGTGTAGGAAGAGAGCTTGGTCTTGTAATTTAGTTTGTGCTTAGATGCAGTGGTTTCTTTCTTTTTTAACTTTTATTTTAAATTCAGGGGTACATGCGCAGGCTTATTACATAGATAAACGTGTGTCATGGGGTTGGTTGTACAGATTATTTTATCATCCTATTAATCTCAGTACCCATTAACTATTTTTCCTGATCCTCTCCTTTCTCCCACCCTCCATCCTCTGGTAGGCCCCAGTGTGTGTTGTTCCCTTATAGGTGTCCCTGTGTTCTCATCATTTATCTCTAACTTATAAGTGAGAACATGCAGTATTTATTTTTCCATCCCTGCTTTAGTTTGCTGAGAATAATGGTCTCTAGCCCCATCCATGTCTCTGCAAAGGATATAATCTGTTTTTTTTAAAGGCTGCATAGTATTCCATGGTGTATATGTATCACATTATTTTTTCATCTTGTCTGCCATTGATGGGCATTCAGGTTGATTCCATGTCCTTGCTATTGGGAATAGTGCTGCAATGAGCATACTTATGCGTGTGTTTTTAAAAATAGAATTATTTGTATTTCTTTAACTAGAGACCCAGTAATGAGATTGCTGGGTCAAATGGTATATCTGTCTTTAGGTCTTTGAGAAATTGCCACACTGTCTTCCACAATGGTTGAACTACTTTACACTCCCAGCAACAGTGTGTAAATGTCTTGTCTTTCCACAACCTCAGCAGAATCTGATATTTTTTGATTTTTTTAAAACAGCCATTCTGACTGGTGTGAGATGGTATCTCATTGTGGTTTTGATTTGGATTTCTCTAATGATTAGTGACGTTGAGCTTTTTTATATGATTATTGGCTGCATGTACATCTTTTGAGGAATGTCTGTTCATGTCTTTTGCTTATTTTTTGACAGCGTTATTTGTTTTTTCTTATAAATTTGTTTAAGTTCCTTGTAGACTCTGGATATTAAACCTTTATCAGATGCATAGTTTGCAAAAATTTTCTCCCATTCTGTAGATTATCTGCTTACTCTGTTGACAGTTAATTTTGTTCTTTAGTTTAATTATATTTCATTGGTCAATTTTTGCTTTTGTTGATTGCCTTGGCTGTTTGGGCTGTATGAATTTTAAAACTGTTCTTTCTAGTTCTGTGAAGAATCTCAATGGTAATTTAATGGGAATAGCATTGAGTCTATAAATTGCTTTGGGCAGTCTGGCCATTTTCACAGTATTGATTCTTCCTGTCCATGAGCATAAAATGTTTTTCCATTTTTTTTGTGTGTGTAATCTCTGATTTCTTTCAGCACTGATTTGTAATTCTCATAGTAGAAATCTTTCACCTTCCTGGTTAGCTGTATTCTTAGGTAGTTTATTCTTTTTGTGAAAATTGTGAATGGGATTGCCTTCCTGGTTTGGTCCTTGGTTTGGCTATTGTTGGTGTATAGGAATTCTAGTAATTTTTGCACATTGATTTTATATCCTGCAAGTTTGCTGAAGTTTATCAGCTGGAGGGACTCTTGTGCCAAGAGTATGGGGTTTTCTATAGAATTATTCATCTACAAATAGAGATAGTTTGACTTCCTCTCTTTCTCTTTGGACTGCCCTGGCAAGGACTTCCAATACTCTTTTGAGTAAGAGTGGTGAGAGAGGGCATCCTGGTCTTGTGCTGGTTTTCAGAGGAAATGTTTCCAGCTTTTTCCCATTCAGTATGATATTGGCTGTGGGGTTGTCATACATGACTCATTATTTTCAGGTATGTTTCTTCACTACCTCTTCTATTGAGAGTTTTTAACATGAATTGATGTTGAACGTTAACATCAATTTTTCAGATGCAGTGATTTCAAGCAATGATGGCATCATTCTCCTGAAGGTCATATAGAAAAAAAATGGAAACCTATTTTAGATGTTTTAATTACACAGGTATGCTAATAAAATGTCAGGGTAAGGGTTTGGAAGAATAGTCCTTTTACAACAAAAGGGATATTTCTATATAAAGAACTGTCTCACTTAAAATGCCAAACGCTCTCCTATTGAGAAACACCAATACACAATAGACTTTTTTAAGTTTATCAGTATTGAATCAAGCAAATGACATTGCCTAGAAGAAAACATAACATCTCTACAGAGCTATAATACACGAAAACCTGTCATACTATTATAAATAAAGGGAAAAAATTGTAAGTTCTATGTGAACGTAGATAGAATATGTTGTGGAACTGCTTGGAAAGTAAAACAAAAGAAAACTGAAGGCCCATGACTTGTTTTATAATGCAATTTTTCCCCTGTAGTATAGGGATATGAAGTGACTCTGTGGACTGTAAAACTTTACAAACAATGATTCCTTAATAATGTGCATTAGAGAAAATAATGATTATATTTAGAATAGAAAAACTTCATTATTTGAAAGGTAATCTGAAGTAATGTAGTTTACATTTAGAAGCCTTACATGAAAAAATGGGTTTTTGACACGTTTTTGGATGATGACCTAAACAGCCTATTTAAGGCCTTGCTGCGTCCCTCAGACTCATAGGATTTTATTATTGAAATTTCCCAGAAAGAAAACAACCTCTTAGTTCTCTTACACCTAAAGCAAGAAGAAATTTAGTAGCTTTAACGGCTATCGTAGCGAATACAAGTAGAGTGGGAACAAAAATGTAATTAATCAAGGGCTTTTAGGTCGGTTATCTCGGAGTTTCCTACATTTTCCTTATCTGCCACTACTGCATAGTCACTTATGGGTTCAGATTTGTGCGGTCTTCCAGAGAACAAACTGATAAGAATGTTAAACCAAATCTCTGCTTGTTAGAAAACATGATGATCTATTTACCAACTTGGTGAAGCTTTTTTTTTTTCCTTTAATCAGGACCGTTTTAAAGTTCTGCAAAACTTGAAACTGACATTCAAGTAAACCAGTGTCTCTCAGCCACCAAAATAGTTTAACACTGTAATGGGGTTGCTTTTCTAATCACTGAATAACATATCAGGGCTGACTAGGTCTGCTAATAACTTACACCTTAGAAAATATCAGAAAAGGATAACGTTCCTTATAACCTTGGAGATTAAGAAGAAATAGAAGTTGGGCTTGTTTGTATCAAAATCAAGCCAGGGAATGTTCAACTAGTTAGGAAGGTTCAGAGATAAAAGACGATAGGTAACATTTATCTTCCATTTATTTTACAAGACAAAATCCATTTATCTATGAAGCTTCATCTCTGAAGAAGCTATGTTAACTAGTGATAATGTTTAAGAAGGGTAATATATAAAGCTCTCTCTTAAGGACAAATTGAGAAATAAAGAATATTTTGATTACTCCTACTTCAATATTAAGGGAGAAATATATTTTTATAAACCAATATGGTTGATTTTATGGGCAAAATTTATTTCTAATAAAGGAACATTAGCTTTTAATTTACAGTGCTGACTTAAATTTTGCACTTAAAACCATTTATTTGCTTTTTCAATCTTAACTCATAAGGACAGCATATTCTTTTTATAATATGATACATCATTTTTTTTAATGACTGAATAAAGAAATTTAATGACCTTTCTAATGGAGAAGTCACTCTGATTTTCTGATGCAATAATGGTTGCAAGTGGGATTTAGTGTGTTTAAAAGACAAGCACATGATTCCAATAGTTAATCTTTCCACCATTTCTTCCCTAAGTATGGATTAAAATATCATATATTAGAACTGAATTTCAAATAGTTATTCTAACACTACTTACCTTTGCACAGCACCAAACACTGTAGGCTCATGGAATTTAACTGCCTTTGCAAGTTAAAATCACATACTAAAGATATGGATGAGGGAAAGAATGCATCAAAAAATTAAAAGTAAAAACAAAAAATTTTTTCTCTTCTATTGCTTCCTAGAAATCTTGTATATACAATTCCTTCATATTTTGAGGTGAATTTTACTAAGTAATAACATGTTTTTTCCTTATTGATAATCTTTCTCTCAACCATAATTGTTTATTGAAAGGACATATATCTACAGTAAGTTCTGGTTAAGTCAGAGGGTCTTACAAAGAATGTTCTTTGTAGCCCACAGATTACACCTAGAGTAATAAAAATTCACTCTCAATATAAATTTCAAAAAACTACCGAGGTACAAATACAACAAAAGCCAATTTACGAGAGCACTAAAAATCAAAGCTGTATACTTAGTGGTGTACAACATGCTATTTGGCTCAGGAAATGCCAGTCCATACCTGTTTCCAGTATTTGTCAATGGATTTTACACTTCAGGTGTCAGCATTAAGCACTAATCTTCCACTTGAAAATTCTAAACTTATTGAGAGACAAAAGTATAGAACAAGTACTGATAAAAGTAATAGCTTTAGAATTGATAAAGGAGGAATGTAGGATTTGGCTTACATATAATTATGACCACAATATTCTACTTAATAACTCTCTCAAAATTAAAATGATTCCTTCCACATTTAGGCTTGCCCCTTGCAAGGACTAGAGTCTGCCACTCTTAACTTCCATTGTGGTGGAAGAGCACACGTCATTGCCTGATTTCTATGGCAACACAAAGAGGAACGGAAAAGTGCCCACCATAAACAACTAAGTAGAAAGACATTTGTTATGGTTATAAAGGAGACCCTAATTGTAAAAAATTGACAATTCCATATTGGGTCATAGAGTAAAATACACTAATTTGTATAAAATATTTATCAGATTTCAATTATAGATCAGCCTCTGTTTTATGTGCTAGAGAAGCAGCAATAAACTAGATAAACAAATCCCTACACTCATCCAGTTTATTTTCTAATGATGCAATGATTACCAAGTAAGGCAAATAGAAAATCTGAGCATAGCAACTGGCAAACAGGAACACTTGAGATTTCACATGGATACATGATGTCATCAAGTAGAGGCTGAAATTCTTGCTGGCTCACCATAAAAGCTCTTTTTGAGAAAATAATCTTTGAGTTGAAGTATTTAAGAAAGAGATTAAACACTGTTGATATTTGAGAGTGTCAAGTACAAAGGCTCTGAAGAGGGAGCAAGTATGGTTGTAGAAATTAGAAAGAGGCAACTCTCCACGGAATAATGTGAAAGAATAGAGTAGCAGAAGATGAGGTCAGATAAACAATGGAAACTAAAGTATGCAGGAGCTAGAAGATAACAATAACTTTATTTTGTTTTTCTCAGTAAGAAAGAAAGCAATTAAGGAGTTGTGAGCATGACAGCAATATGATCTAGCTTACATTTTAATAAAATCAGTATAACTGCTTTTATGACAGTAGACTAAGGAAGATTAAGGGTGGAATCAGGAAGACAATGAGAAGCCAACTGAAAAATTATGACCAATATATTGATGACTTTGAACAGAACAGTAACAATAGAGACAGTGAAAAGTTAATATATTCTGCTTTCAAGTCCAACAGAACTAATTGAAATATATTTGTTACTGAAAGAAAAAAGAAAGTTTTATATGTATGTTAGAATATATACTAGAATATATAACAGAATATACACATATATATTTAAACTGAATGAGGAAGTTGCCATAGAGCAGGATGCAGGAAGAGCAGACATAGTTGGAGCTTACTGGAGGATAAAATAACTTTATCAGACACTGTTGTATGTTTTACCTACACTGTTGTATGTTTTTAAGTATAGTAGAAAATTAAGTTTTAGAAGCATACTAGACACTCATTGAAAAATATCAAGTAGTCAGTTGAATATGTAAGTCTAGATTCCAAGACAGATGCCTGGCTTAGAAATCTAAATTTAGGGATTATCAGTACATACATGCTTATAAGTTATTAACTGACATAATTTAAGGAATAACTTCAGGAATTTATGGAATTTCTACAGATTTAAAGGTTGAGAGATCAAGAGCAGAATTCTTGGAGACTCTAGTGTTAATAGAATTTACAGATGAAAACCACCCTCCAAAGGAGACTGAGAAAAAGCAACCAGAAAAAAAAAAAAAAAAAGATGCAAATATAGTCTTGGAAACCAAGCATAGAACATATTTTGTAAGAGAGCATTATATTACGTTCAGTGCAGCTGATATTTTAAGCAGGATTTGAACTTCACTACTAGATTTTGCAAATGAAAGTATTTGTTATGTGCAGTTTGGGAGAGCGGTGACGGTTACAAAAGCCTGATTTAGGTAAGTTAAAAGTAAACAGGAACAAGGTAAATATCTAAGTCTGGTGCATACTTAAAACAACAGAGACTTCCCCTTACAATTTCCACTGCCACACTAACTAATAAACTGTTAGTAAAAATTAAAAAAATAATAAAGATACTACTGAGATAGAAGTGGTAATCAAATGTACAGAGACGTTACTAGAAGCAGATACACTTAGTGAATTTGAACACAGATCAATAGAAAATATACAGATTAAATATTATATTTCTCCAGAGAGAAAAAAAGTATGAGGTAGTAGTAAGTAGTATAAAAGAAAAGTGAGCTTGTGGTAATTTGTTATTCACCAGAATAATATAAGTGAAGCATACAAAATTATTAATTTAAGTGTGTTCTTGTGTAAGTTCTCATGAAAATAAAATATTAACATCAGATATGCTGTGAAAGATGAAGTTTTATGTAAAATCTCAGTTCATCAATTTGGCTTATTACTCACATTTCAAAGTTTCTTTTATTTTAATATTTTTTTGCTTTTGCCACTTAACTTCACCATACCATAGTGCTATAAAAAAACTTGTTTATGGACATATTACCACATGCAGTATTTATAATGGACATCTTACCGTATGCAGCTATTTATAATAGTCAACAACTTATATGAGATAGACATGCATAAAATCTTTTTGCAATAGACAAAATTAATTCAGTGAGTTGTAGTCTTACAAAATAAGCTTTGGTGAGTTTGAATAACAATTAAATGAAATAAATGGGCAGTTGCAGAGAACACAAAATGATAAAAGTATCAAATACAAACAACACTGGAATCCATGAGGAAGCAGAAGACTTGTATTAGAAAAGAGCCGAGAGAGTAAGTAAAGAACAGAATAAGAAGATAAAATACGGATAAAGTGCTAAATAATGAAAGCATTAGGTCATGAGTAGATGAATCTACTACAGTTACTATTGAGGCATCAGATCTGCTTTTGTATAACTAGAGCTTCTATAATACCTTGAACATTGTTCAAAATTCAAGCTTTCAAAAATTGTACTTTAAAGTTTCTTAAACATTTCTCATGCAGTCATTCAATAAATCCTTGGTATGTATAGGGAATTTGCTACTTGTAATCTGACATAATCCAACTATAATAAACAAAAAATAGGACTGCAGGGAAAAAGGGCAAAGTATATGGTCAAACAATTAACACAACAAGAAACACAATCAATATTAATACATAAAAATTTAATCTTCCTTGTTATAAATACAAATTTAACCAAGCATGCAAGCATTTAAAAATTTTCAAATTAACAAAGATGTAAAATAATATAAAATTATATTTGAGTAGGTATATGATTAGGTGGGCATTTTCATAGTACTTTGGATAATAAATTAACAGGTTAATAATTCCACATTTTACAAAAATTGGCCAGGCATGGTGGTGCGCACCTGTAGTCCCAGCTACTCAGGAGGCAGAGGCAGGAGAATTGCTTGAACCTGGGAAGCAGAGGTTGGCAGTGAGCCGAGATCATGCCTCATTGCACTCCAGCCTGGGCAACAGAGCAAGACTCCGTCTCAAAAAAAAAAAAAAAATTCCACATTTTGACCTAGAAATTGTGCATTCATAAATAGACACAGTGTTTATACAGTTAAAATCTTCACAAGCAGGTCAGGTATTAATATGGGTAAGTAAAGTGATCATTGCATTTATATAACCTAAATTATTTAAGCTCAATTATAATAATATTTTGGAAATACTATCAATAAATATTGCAAAGTAAAGGACTGACAAATTCTTGTTATCTGTAAAGACAACAAAAACACTGGAAACACTTGTTAGAATCAATAAACTTTTTCAGATATCTGGGAATTAACCAAAGGCTTACAGCAATTCAAGGATTATTTATTCAAAGAAAATTACTGAATCTTACTTTTCATAGAAAATCACAAATTATAAAAAAAAATATGTCTAATACACAGAAAGAAGGAGTAAATAGAAACTGTCTCTGAAGAAGCCTGGATGTTGAACTTACTAGACAAGGATTTAAATCAGTTACATTGATTATGTCCAAAGAAGAGAAGGGAACTTTGTCTAAAAATCTAAGGGAACCTATGAGAAAGATGCTTTACCAATTAGAAAATACTATGAGATACAGACATTATAAAAAAGAACCAGAATGAAATTCTATGGTTGAAATCTACAATAGGGGAAAGATGGCTGAATAGGAACAGCTCCCAGCAAGACCAACGCACAAGCTGGGTGATTTCTGCATTTTCAACTGTGGTACCCGGTTCATCTCGTTGGGACTGGTTAGACAGTGGATGCAGCCCACAGAGGGCAAGCAGAAGCAGGTTGGGCGTCTCCTCACCAGGGAAGTGCAAGGGGTCAGGGAACTCTCTTCCCTAGCCAAGGGAAGCCCTGAGGGACCATGCCGGGAGATGGTGCTATTCGGCCCAGATACTATACCTTAGCAATGATCTTTGCAACCCGCAGACCAGGAGATTCCCTCAGGTGCCTACACCACCAGGGCCCTGGGTTTCAAGCACAAAATGGGGCAGCTGTTTGGGCAGATACTGTGCTAGCTGCAAGAGTTTTTTTCGTACCTCAGTGGCACCTGGAATGCCAGTGAGACAGAACCATACATTCCCCTGGAAAGGGGGCTGAATCCAGGGAGTCTAGTGGTCTTGCGCAGCAGATCCCAACCCCATGGAGACAGCAAGCTAAAATCCACTGGCTTGAAATTGTCGCTGCCAGCACAGCAGTCTGAAGTTGATCTGGGATACTCAAGCTTGGTAGGGGGAGGGGCATCCGCCATTACTGGGGCTTGTAGTCAGTCTTCCCCTCACAGTGTGAAAAAAGCCTCTGAGAAGTTTGGACTGGGCAGAGTCCATGGCAGCTCAGCAAGCCCCTCTAGATTCCTCCTCTCTGGGCACGGAATCTCTGAAAGACAGGCAGCTGCCCCACTCAGGGGCTTTTAGATAAAACTCCCATCTCCCAGGGACAGAGCACCTGGGTAATGGGGTGACTGTGGGTGCAGCTTCAGCAGACTTAAACGTTCCTGCCTGCTGGCTCTAAAAAGAGCAGCGGATCTCCCAGCAGCGGATCTCCCAGCTCGAGCTGTGCTAAGGGACAGACTGCCTCCTCAGGTGGGTCCCTGACCCCGGTGCCTCCTGACAGAGAGACACCTCCTACAGGAGAGTGCCATCTGGCATCTGGCGAGTGCCCCTCTGGGAGGAAGAATCCAAGGGAAGGAGCAGGCAGCAATCTTTACTGTTCTGCAGGCTCCACTGGTGATACCCAGGCAAACAGGGTCTGTAGTTGACCTCCAGCAAACTCCAGCAGACCTGTAGAAGATGGGCCTTACTGTTAGAAAGAAAACTAACAAACAGAAAGCAATAGCATCAACATAAACAAAAAGGACAGCCACCCGAAAACTCCATCCGAAGATCGCCAGCATCAAAAACCAAAGGTAGAAAAATCCACGAAGATGAGGAAAAACCAGCGCAAAAAGGCTGAACATGCCAAAACCCGGAATGCTTCTTCTCCTCCAAAGGATTACAACTCTATCCCCAGCAAGGGAACAAAACTGGATGGAGAATGCGTTTGACAAATTGACAGAAGCAGGCTTCAGAAAGTGGGTAATAAACTCCTCCCAGCTAAAGGAGCATGTTCTAACATAATGCAAGAAAGCTAAGAGCATTGAAATAAGTTTACAGGAACTGCTAACTAGAATAATAAGTTTAAAGAAGAACATAAATGACCTGATGGAGCTGAAAAACACAACACGAGAACTACCTGAAGCATACACAAGTATCAACAGCTGAATCAATCAAGTGGAAGAAAGGATATCAGAGATTGAAGATCACCTTAATGTAATGAAGTCTAAGGACAAGATTAGAGAAAAAAGAATGAAAAGGAATGAACAAAGCTTCCAGGAAATATGGGACTATGTGAAAAGACCAAGCATACGTTTCATTGGTATACCTGAAAGTGATGGGGAGAATGGAACCCAAGTTGGAAAACACACTTCAGTATATTATCCAGGAGAACTTCCCCAACCTAGCAAGAGAGACCAACATACAAATTCAGGAAATACAGAGAACACCACAAAGATATTCCTCAAAAAATCACTAAAAATGTCCAAAATCTGGTGAAAAATATTATTCTGCATAGATAAAAAGCTCAACATACTAGTGGTTGGATAAACCCAAAGAGATCCACACCTAGACACATTATAATCAGTCTCTCCAATGATAGGACATAGGGAGAATATTGAAAGCATGAAAAAAGACATGACACAGTACACTTGTAGAATTCTCCATAAAATTAACAGTTGATTTCTCACCACAAATTATAGAAGCTAGAGAAATTTGGGTGATATATTAAAAATGTGGAAATAAAGAAGAAATTCTGTAAGCCAAGAATTCTATATCCAGTAAAATGATTCTTTAAAAATTGGAGAGAAGTTTAGATATTCAGATAAACAATAACTAAGGAAATTAGCAATTATTAAACCTACTACAAAAGGATTCTACACAATATTTCCCAATGACTTGAATAAATACACTTGTAAATGTAACTATATATTTAGATACAAAGTATAACTAAATAACTGTTATCTGTAATTTTTTCTACTTCTGATTTAAAAGACAGTTGTGTGAATAATCATTAGAAATGTGTTTATGAGAAGACAATGCATAAATATGTAATATATATTAAAATAAAACCACAAAGGAGACGAGCAGGAATTGAGTTTTATTGGAATAAGGTTGTTTTTGTACTGTCGAAATTTAGTTGCTATTAATTTGAAAAAGATTTTAATAATACAAGTAATCTCAGGGAAGAAAATGCAGAAACGTATAAGAAATGACAGTGGTAAAACAATATGCTAGAAAATATTTATTTAACCAAACAAAAGACAGTAATGGATGATAGAGAAAAAATATATAAGACATTAAAAGTAAACGAAATTGCAGACTTAAAAAATATATAAGACATTAAAAGTAAATGAAATTGCAGACTTAAAAAATATATAAGACATTAAAAGTAAATGAAATTGCAGACGTAAGTTTTACCTTAGTCTGGTAAATATTAATACATAAAACAATGCAATTAAAAAGCAGAAATTGGAGGCCAGGGTGAGTGAACCACTTGAGGCCAGGAGTTCAAAACCAGCCAGGCCAACCTAGCAAAACCCTGTCACTACTAAAAATTAAAAAAAAAAAAAAAAAAAGCAGGTTGTGGTGGCCTATAGTTCCAGCTACTCTGGGGATTGAGGCACAAGAATCACTTGTACCTGGGAAGTGGAGGTTGCAGTGACCCTGAGATTGCACCACTGCACTCCAGCCTGGGTGACAGAGCAAGACTGTATCAAAAAAGGGAAAAAAGGTAGGGATTGGCATATTACCCAACAACAGAATAGATATTTCTCACAAGCCCCTATGGAACACTTTGGGATGCACTGTTAGGCTGTAAAACAAATCTCAATACAATTTGAAGTATTTAAGTTATACAAATTGTGTTCTCTGAACACAGTAGTATGAAAATGTGAAATAATGACCAAAGAAATATTGGGAAATTCAACACAGTGTGAGCATTAAGCAACAGATTCATGAATAACCGATGAGACAAGGAAAGAAAACTATCCCGGAATTTCAGATAAGAAGAAAAATTTAAATATACTTTAAAAGATGAATGAAAACAAAAGCAAAATTTGTCAAAATTTATAAGATTCAGTTAAACCAGGAGCTACAGAATAATTTATAGTTGTAAATTTTTATATTAAGAAAATGAATTATCTGAAATGGATAACCTATCTTTCACAGTAACGAAACAAAAAATTAAAAGAGCAAATTAAATCGAGTAAGCAAAGGGAAAATGTTAGAGCAAAACTTTACATTAATTAGAGAACAGAAATAACAACAAAGAATAGCAACTAAAACAAATGTTATTTCTGATAATAAACCAACATACTGATATAATTGACAAGCTAGCAAAAAAAGAGAAAAGGCAAAATTTCTTAAATTCAAGAATAAAAGACATTACAGAAATAAAAGATTACTGACCGTACAGAAATTAAAAATAATTCTTAGTCAATACTTTTGTTATTAATTTTCTTTTTTTATTATTAAGATCAGGGAACAAACTTTGTACGGACAATTCTACATAAACCAATTAGATAACTTAGATGAAGTGACAAATTATTACAAAAACACAAACTATCAAAAGCAAAGAAAAAAACAGAATAAGCAGAAAATATGAGAACCACAGAAAGTACAAAGATTGAGTTAGTAATTAAAATATTTCCCTAAAAATCCCAAGACCAGATAGCTTCTCTGGTGAAGTCTACCCAATATTTAATAATATATAATACCAATGCTTATCAAACTCTTTCAAAAATAATGAGAAGTTACTCATCCCAATCGCAATACTATCCTGTTATTAAATCTGATAAAGATTATACAAAAATGGCTGGGCGTGGTGGCTCACGCCTGTAATCCCAGCACTTTGGGAGGCCGAGGCAGGTGGATCACGAGGTCCGGAGATCAAGACCATCCTGGCTAACACAGTGAAACTCCATCTCGTCTCTACTAAAAATACAAAAAATTAGCAGGGAGTGGTGGCGGGTGCCTGTAGTCCCAACTACTCAGGAGGCTGAGGCAGAAGAATGGCATGAACCTGGGAGGCAGAGCTTGCAGTGAGCAGAGATCAAGCCACTGCACTCCAGCCTGGGAGACAGAGCGAGACTCCTTCTTAAAAAAAAAAAAAAAAAAAAAAAAAAATTATACAAAAAAAGTATATAGCCCATTATTACTGTAAATAGAAACCTTCAAATCCTCAAACTTGAAAACAAATTACAACAACACATTAAAGAGTTATTTAACATGACTCAGAAGATCCATTCGCGGATTTCCAGATTGGCTCAACATATTTAAAAAATCACTGTAGTGTTCCTATTTCTCCACATCCTCTCCAGCACCTGTTGTTTCCTGATTTTTTAATGATGGCCATTCTAACTGGTGTGAGATGGTATCTCACTGTGGTTTTGATTTGCATTTCTCTGATGGCCAGTGATGATGAGCATTTCTTCATGTGTTTTCTGGCTGCATAAATGTCTTCTTTTGAGAAGTGTCTGTTCATGTCCTCTGCCCACTTTTTGATGGGGTTGTTTGTTCTTTTCTTGTAAATTTGTTTGAGTTCATTGTAGATTCTGGATATTAGCCCTTTGTCAGATGAGTAGGTTGCAAAAATTTTCTCCCATTCTGTAGGTTGCCTGTTCATTCTGATGATAGTTTCTTTTGCTGTGCAGAAGCTCTTTAGTTTAATGAGATCCCATTTGTCGATTTTGGCTTTTGTTGCCATTGCTTTTGGTGTTTTAGACATGAAGTCCTTGCCCACGCCTATGTCCTGAATGGACACTGTTGGTGGGACTGTAAACTAGTTCAACCATTGTGGAAGTCAGTGTGGCGATTCCTCAGGGATCTCGAACTAGAAATACCATTTGACCCAGCCATCCCATTACTGGGTATATACCCAAAGGACTATAAATCATGCTGCTATAAAGACACATGCACACGTATGTTTATTGCGGCACTATTCACAATAGCAAAGAGTTGGAACCAACCCAAATGTCCAACAACGATAGACTGGATTAAGAAAATGTGGCACATATACACCAAGGAATACTATGCAGCCATAAAAAATGATGAGTTCGTGTCCTTTGTAGGGACATGGATGAAACTGGAAAACATCATTCTCAGTAAACTATCGCAAGGACAAAAAACCAAACACCGCATGTTCTCTCTCATAGGTGGGAATTGAACAATGAGAACTCATGGACACAGGAAGGGGAACATCACACTCCGGGGACTGTTGTGGGGTGGGGGCAGGGGGGAGGGACAGCATTAGGAGATACACCTAATGCTAAATGACGAGTTAATGGGTGCAGGAAATCAACATGGCACATGGATACATATGTAACAAACCTGCACATTGTGCACATGTACCCTAAAACCCTAAAGTATAATAAAAAAAAAAAAATGAAAAAAGAAAAAAAAAATCACTGTAGTATATCATATTAATAGTTTAAATGACAGAAACCGTATTATCATTACTATAGGTAAGGAAAAAGCATTTGACAAAATCTACCAATTTATGATAAAAAACATGCATCACATTTAGTGTATAAGAGAGTATCCTTAACCTGTTACAGGTCATCTGCAAAACAAAATCCACACCTAACATCCTAATTAATGATAACTTGACTGTCCCTATGGAAAAGAAAGTGAGAGAGAGGTCAGGGGTCAAAATTTATGCATTACATTTCTTTATACCACTACTTTCAATAGTGAAAATTAGGAGCAACCTGAATATCACTGAAGTTATAAAATGTTAAGTTAGTGCATATCCACATGAAGAAATAGTAAAACAGATTTTAATCATATTTTGGTGAAAATATTTTTATTTTTATTATGTTTACAATATGATACTAAATTGCAAACAATTTATATATGATTCAACAATATTTTATTATATTCACATTTTCATAAAGAACAAGGTGAATATCTTCTTTTTAATCTAACAGCCAAATGTTAACTGGCATAATCCCCTCTGCTCTTCTTATCTCCCTATAACAAACCTCAGAGAATCAATTCCCTTTTTACTAATTCAACCCATCCTATACCTGAGTTTCCACTCCCCCATAAGATAGATTTACATATAGCCTCATCAGTTTCCCCTCTTTTCTTCCCTTAAGTTCCTAAAATAGAATATTAGCAATCACTATGAAGAATTATGAAGAAATATAAAGGTAACAACAGAATCTACCATTCTAGAAACTATTGGAGATTTCCATCACTCTAATGAACTCAGTAGTCCTGATATCACTCTGTAATGAACATCTGTTGTCCTGTTTGCCTCTACCCTTAGTTTTATTCCTCAGGGAGAGACTTGGCAACACGCTTCTGTGCTTCAATTTCTGACCACATGAAGAGGTTATCACACCCAGCTCCTCCTGGGTGAAAGCTTTATTAGGGGCCTGAATAGACTTTAGTGTGGGCCAGTAAGAGACAACTCATCTCTGATGTGAAATGGTCCTGGAAAGAAGCATCAGCCGATACCTAGGACACCTTCTAATACTGTACCACACAACACATTTTACAATGTTAAACCATGCTAAAATTAATGTTAAATGTAATTTGTTGGACTTAGGATCTAATTTACAGGTGATAATACAAATAAGCACTTCCAAGCCTTATTTTTCAAATGATTACTCTCCTGTGTTAGTTACTTAATACATATTCTGTGGGAGCAAAAGCAGGGTTTTTAAAATATATTCTGTAACGTCTCTTAAATAGCGGATAAATTGTAAACTTTAAGTAATAGCAATAACAAGTATAGTTAATATTTACAAGTTTAAAAATGAAATAAAATTACCGTGATGAAGGCATTTCCAATTGTCTCTTTTAGCAAAATCTGTGAATCTCTGCAATTCAACAGACTGAATAAAATAAGCAATGTGGTGCTGCTCTCTATACAACGCACTTTCTCTACTGGATCTTCAATTTTATGCTCCATGTGAATGGCGTTAATAGGGGTTTTCAAACATTTTTGACAACTACAATTGGTCCTTAAACTCTTCTCATCAAAGTGTCACTAATACTCAAATTTGCATATAAATTCCTGTTCTCCATCATATACCATGTGAATGAAGAAAATAACTGTTTGCTTTTCCAGTCAGGCAAAAAGCACTTCAGGCAAACTGGATGTGTTTTGTTGATAGGAAGATATAGAAGACAGCTGCTGGAGATGATGATCACTGTAAAAGCACCTCTGGGAAGGATTTGAAGATGTGTTTTCAAGGGTAACTGTTCCCCATAGCTGAGACACCACCAGCCATGGGAAGATCCACACATTGCAGTAAGCAGATTTGCTAAATTACCTTTTTATTGCATGCCTCTCCCATTAGCACAGCCACCTCTTTGTCGTTCACACCGATGTAACAATCACTTGTGAGGCATTTAAACCCTGGGCTTGGCTGGCTGGTTGCCTCTTACTCTGTGGCAAGATTATTGATTGCAAATGCTTAATAAGCAAGTATGAGGCAATAAGCCATAAGAGCTGTTGATAATTCAGGAGGCAAAGCAAGTAATTATAGAGGGATCAGGAGGATTATTACATACGTGGCCTTGGTAAATATGACTGATTGCTAGTGCATTGCTGTGATGACTGTTTGAATTTAAATGTATTTTTATTGATTTTTTTTGTTTTTATTGCATTTTAAATTGACAGATTTTTAATGCAAATAGTTCATTCTACCCACCTGCCAGATCCTGTTACTGTAACTTGATGATTTACAGGCATGTGCTGTAGTTAGGATTTCTACTGCTCAGTACAAAACAAAGCTACTATCTTACTCCTCCAAATATGCTTTTTCTTTTATCACTTTCTAAGTGTAACACATACGGTGCATCAGAATTTCAGGGCGTTTGGTTTTTGATCTATTGGCACTGTGGTGCAGCTTATAAAGGTGCCAGCTAAAATGATTAAATACCATTAAGGTCTCTTAAACTCAGATACAATAATGCCTTCTTGTATTATTCTTTTGTAAATTAAATCTGTTAAGGAGACAAAATTTTCAAAGGGGAAAATATAATAAAATTTCAAAGAAAACTGGATAATGTCAATAGTCTGAAATTTCAAATCATTAAAGCCAAACATATGCAATAATTTATTACTTAAATGGTCAATATTGTGATTCCTTGAGGCATTTTAAACTGGAGAAATAAAGAAATATTGATTTTCTAAAATAGTAATCAAAGATACTGAATAGAGAGGGATATATATGTGTTTTATTAGTGTTCATTTAGAGCACAGTTTTAATTCACTTAAAATATGCACTAGAGATTGAACTTATATTCAGAATTGTGGAGATTGCTAGTTCTAAAAACAGAGATCCAAACTTCCAACTGCTCTGTGGAGCAGATGAAGAAACAGATGCCAGAAAATGTAAGAATCTTGGCTAAGGACATCTATCACATCTAAGTTAAAACTGAAATAACAATAGTTACTATTATTATTACTATTCTTACTATGGCCAACATTTGTTGACTAAATGCCACAAATGAGTTTCATATTATTCCAGACTAAAATAACTCTATAATGTAAGTATTTTTATAATCTATTTATACATAGAAGAAAGTCGTGACTAAATCAGTCATTTGCCTGAGGACACATTACTCATAAAAGGCAGATCTAATACAATTAATACGAGGTACAAACTTATCACCTTTAATCTCAGCACTGTTGGTCCATAGTTATAGCACTGTCATTCTTTTTTTAACAATACACTTATTTATCCATTCATTCAAGAAATATTGAGTGATTACTATATAACACTATTCTAGGTTCTGTGGATAGAGTGGTAAAAAAAGGATGGATGAGATCTTTTTTTTTCTATTTCTTGTACTATAATCAGCAAACAGACTTAAATAATCCCATAATAAAATAAATAGAGTATAAAATGATAGAATGATAACGCTGTCAAGTTGTAATACTATAAAGTAAGCAAATAAAAAAATAACAATAGTGAATCATATAGAAAAGTGAGAAGAACCAATTTGGTAAGAAAACTCAAAAGCCCCAAGTTCAGTGGTTATTAAATTTGAGATTCTTATAGTATATTCAAGAGAATATATAAATTTGGTAGTTGGTTATATAGGTCTAGAAATGCACTATCCAATATGGCAACCACTAACCACATGTGGCTATTTAAATGTAAATACATTTAAATTAAAAAACATTAATCATTTAGTTTCAGCTTTACACTAGCTGCATTTCAAGTGCTTAACAGGCACACAGGGCTACTGGCTCTCATACTGAACAGTGCAGAGATTGAACAGTCCACCATTGCAAAAGTGTCAATCAGAGAACACTACTTGAGCATTCAGAGAAAAGGTCACTTTTGGATATAAGAATTTGGTGCTCAAAAGTTGACCCAATTATAAGTGTTTTACTTGAGCAAGTGGTTAGATAGTGGGACCAATTTCTGAAATGAGTAAATTAGAAAAAGGAATAAGTTAGTATGTAGATTGGTGATTGAAAGTTTCCTAAGTAGTATAAAATTGATAATATATTGAAATATTAAAAATAGGATAAAATACCTTATAGTGAAAAGTATGTCGAAATTTGTAGTTAATAACATTAATACAAAATTTTCAATGTTATTTATTCTCCTTTACAAGAAAAACAAAATTGCTTCAGCTCTGAGGTAGTGCAGATATAAATATATAAATACACAAACACACAACTACATATGCCTATTATATCTATCTATATTTCATATGTGTATATTTATATCTTATGATTTTGAAAGCCTATTGTGGATTTTTTTCAATGACATCATCTCTGACTCATATAATTCTATTCCTGGGTATGCAAAATAACCTGGATACTGAAGATATAAATAAGCTTAAGCAACTTAATTCTATTCCAAGGGTATTGGTAGAATCAACTCATCCCTCTTTTACACATTTACCAGAACCTAAATTTCTCCTGATAATTATGATTACATAAAAGTTGAGTTTTAGCACCTTAATCATCCTGATAACTCCATTTTAGAAAATGTGTACTGCATAAGCAAAATCCACATGTATCATATATGCAGATTCATTCTTTCATTTTATGCATATTTCAAGATGTGTCTCACTTCTTCCTCCCAAATCACACATCTCTGCTATTAGCAAGTGCCAGCGTGAGATTCCAAGACTTTAGCATGCTTTATATATGCTTCCATATCTCTTCTAAACTGTACTATTAAAAATATAAAAAGCAAATGAATGGAAAATAATCTCCTACTTCTACTATAAAATAAGCTTTAGCTCTCTTTTCTCTGTTCTGTTACCTCTTACTTACTTCTAATTTTTTCCTTTTTAATTTTATTTCAAATAGTGCATCTACTACTATTATTATAATAATGAAAATCACCTGAAATAGGGATGACTTATTTTCTAAAAGATTTTTTTCTGAAGATGACAGCTATCCCTTTTGTGTATATATGTGTATGTAACCAATAAATATCTAAAGACAGTGCAAATAATACATGGCAAAGAAGCAAAGGCTATCTAAACAAACGAAGACAAGTTAGAAAAGGACATGACAAATTTATACAGAATATGAAAGAAGCATGAACAAATTCTATTTGTAAATCAAATATTTGGTAATTTTGTTTTATTAATATGATTTTTCCAACTGATAAATGTATTTTAACAAAGGGATTTTCTTATCCAGATTTCTTTTCATTATTTGTAAATATTGGTACATTTTAATTCATTGTTGAGAATTATATAGTAAGCCCCACAGCCTTTCTATGTAGGATACCTAAGAAGTCCAATTCAGTTTAAAGATAGATGCATATAATTTATAATTCCTCTATTATATGTTCTTTAGGCATATAAAATTCAAGTCAGTCTGCAATTCAACACTGAATACAGATATTTGTGTTTAAAGTACACTAGCAATGTTAATTATTAATAAATTCTATAATTACTCTTCCTAAAATTAGTAAGACATAAAGCAAATCTAACCTTAATTGTTCTCAGATGTATTCCTGAAAAATCACTTTGATCTAAACAATCCGAGATGCTTTTCAAGGTCACTTGATATATACTTCATAATTTTTAAGTGATAGAACAGTTATGCATGTTCTTAAGTCTTCTGTACCATTGAAAGCAATCAGGGTGCTAGTGCATACTCCACTTCACCTTTGGTTTAAGATCTGTGAGACACTCATATCTTTCCTTGGTGAGTTCTGGGTATGTTGCCATATTTTTCAGTTAAGCACTGAAGGATTCAGGTTTTTCTATAAATTTTTATGTTCAAGTAATTTTCTCTTTTCTGTTATGAATAAATCAGCCTGATAACCAAAAATTGCATAGATCTTATATATAAACTTGTGAGAGGTGTATTAATTTAAGACAAAAAAGTTCAGATTTTAATAAAATATCTCTGCCTACGCAGAGGTGAGCTTAATACACATTGTAGTAAAATGCTGTGTTTGGAGGTTAATGCCAATGATTCATCATTGACATTATATCAGTGGTGCTGATTTAATTAATGGGATACCAGAATGAATTTAAAATTTTATTTGAGATGAATATTTGAACATTTTTATTACTAATGTTTGGCAGTTATTTTCTAAAATTTGAACGTTTTGCACAAGAATAAGTTTTCCAACACAAGTATGTGCTAAATTCTTTCAACAGTCACTATACTGCATGTTTTTGCTACTAAATCGTTGTTTGTGTTAATTTGCTGTTGATAAAAGAGCAAGGCATTGTTTGGCTCAACTTATCATCTAAAGGATGCTGTTGAAAGTGATGCTGATTATAAGTTATTATGCTTACTGTTTTCAGTAATATAATCTGTAAGACAAGGACTGCTGTCCTCTTCACTTCCTAGATCTGAAGATTTGGAGATGATGATGATGATGATGAAGATGATGGTGAAAGTTGATTGAACCACAAATTGAAGAGTTATGCGATGCTTTAAGAATGTATATTTTTCTCTTTCCAAAGCAGACCAAGATTTTTACTTACACTCAAGTTTGTGTTATATTTTTTGCATATATTCTTATTTCTTTACACAAAGAGTTGAGGGAAAAAAAAATCCAAAATCCTTTATTTTGGATCTAGAAATGCAGCAATAAAATAATGTAATTAATATTCAAAATTGCAAAATTATTTCTGAAAATTTATCTGCATTTTTGATTTTGCTGCATGCATACCAATTTCTGCATCTTCCAGTAGAAGAATGACAGTAACAGGTGGCAACCAAAAACTATTTTACTCACAAAGCACAGTAGTTCAACTATTTCTTTACAGAGTTTCTGGAAAACCAACTATTTGGGTAAATCTCAAAAGTTCCCCCTTTTTAACTACTAAAAAATGTTCATACTGTTTAGCATTAATTTAAAGAGTTGTATAGATTGTAAAGATTTTCTCCCAGTCTGTAGGTTGTCTGTTTTCCCATATCAATATACAATTGATACGTATACATATTAATTATATATATACACACACAATTGAATACAATTCAGCCATAAAAAGGAATGAATTAATGGCATTCACAGTAACCTAGTTGAAACTGGAGATGATTATTCTAAGTGAAGTAACTGAGGAATGGAAAACCTAACATTGTATGTTCTCACTCATAAGTGGGAGCTAAGCTATGAGGATGCAAAGGCATAAGAATAACACAATGGACTTTGGGGACTCCAGGAGAAAAGGTGGGAAGGGGGTGAGATATAAAAGGCTACTAACTGTGTTCAGTGTATACTATTTGGATGATGGATGCACCAAAAAATCTCACAAATTACCACTAAAGAAATTATTCATGTAACCAAATAATACCTGTTTCCCAAAAAGCTGTGGAAATTTAAAAAAAAAACATAAAATCATTAATTAATTTTTAAAAGGAGTTACTTGTTGGTAAATCTTGCCACTTGAAATTAATATATCACACCGTAAAGACATTCACTGGTTCAAGCATCCTTTTACATGTTTATTCGCTGCTGCTCCATCATCTTTGAATAACTCGTATTTGACAAGGAACTTCAAAATTAGTTGACAAAAAATGATGTAAATGACTCACTATTTTTTGCTTACAGTAGGCAATTCTGTTATATTGTACCATGCTATAATTTTATTATGAATATTTAAAGTATATTTGTAAAAAGTGGAAATACTTGCCAATGGAAAGTATCTTAGTTACAGGCAGTTCAATCCATATAGATCTGCAGCAACCCTACTGCTTGCCTCCTCAGAAGAAAGAATTCGACTGAGGTTCATAAGGCAGAAAAGAGACTGGGGCAAGTTTCAAAGCAGGAGTGGAAGCTTGCTAAAAAGATTTAGAGCAGGAAAGAAAGGGAAACACATTTGGAAGAGACCCAAGTGGGCATCGAGAAGGTAAAGTGTGGTGTTTAACCTTGATCCGAGCACTTTATAGGCTGACTCATTTCTGGCATCTTGCGCCCCTTTCCTATGATTCTTCCCTTAGGGTGGGCTGCCCACATGTGTAGTGTCCTTATACTTGGGAAGTGAGCACACACAGTGTGTTCAGGAAGTTTTACTCATGCCCATCTGAGGCTTTCTTCTCTTTTTTGGTGGAGTGCCCCTGGAAGGTCATACTCAGCCATTTTGTCTTTTAATGCACACACCCGGGAAGTGGCTTCTTCTGGTGTCTGCATTCAATTAACACTTAGCGTGACAGGTGTGGATCATCAGGAAATGCCCTCTCCCTGGCACTGGCATTCCTTGTGGGTGAGGGAGAGCCCTCTCCTGCCCCACTCATGTCTGTTTAACTACAAGTAACAGTATGGTTCTTAAATAATTTTTGACCACCACCATGTTTATTTCATTGCTATTGACACTTGCATAAACATTTTCTTCACTGATTTTTCTTTCTATATTTCTTCAGTCATATTCAGCATGATTTTGTTGTTATACCCAGACATATTATGACAAGCAAGTAAAATAGAAGCGATGACTCAACATACCGTCAGATTTCAAGTAGAATTTTAATGGTTTTTGTGTGTCTAGACATTTGATGAAGAAAGTAAAAAATAATATATTTAATCATATCCCTAACTCTTTGGGGCATAACAACATGGAAAATAATGCTCTAGTAACATGTTTCTAAAAGGAACTTCCACAGGGGCCATAGCTTTAGTGAATCTCTAAAGTTTTCCTTTTTCAACTACTGAAAATGATTGGCAAATTACTTAACACTTTTTATTTAAATTTTAAACTGGAAAAATCTCAAAATAATTAAATATTTTAAAATTTTATTTGAAATGTATTTTAGTTTACTTTTTATATAGGCTTGGGGGAGTTATTTTAGGTTTGGATGTTTGTCATATAGGTAAATATACATCACAGGGGTTTGTTGTTCATATTATCTCATCACCCAGATATTAAGCGCAGTACCCAATAGTTATCTTTTCTGCTCTCCTCCCTTCTCTCACCCTCCCACTTTAAGTAGATCCAATGTCTGTTGTTTCCTTTTTTGTGTTCATAAGTTCTTATCTTTCAGCTCCCACTTATAAGTGAGAACATTCCTGTGTTAGTTTGCTAAGGATAATAGCATCAAGCTCCATCCATGTTCCCACAGAAGATATAATCTCATTCTTTGGTATGACTGCATAGCATTCCATGGGGCATATGTATCACATTTTCTCTGTTCAATCTGTCATTGTTGGGCATTTAGGTTGAACCCATGTCTTTGCTACTGTGAATAGTGTTGCAACTAACATTTGCATGTGTGTGTCTTTATGGTAGAATGATTTATAGTCCTCTGGGTATATACCCAATAATGAGATTGCTGGTTCAAATGGTAATTCTGTTCTTACGGAATGGTCAACTGCATTCCATAATGGTTGAACTAATTTACACTCCCACTAACAGACTGTAAGTGTTCCCTTTTCTCTACAAACTCACCAGCATCTGTTTTTTTTTTAACTTTTTAATAGTCAAATTACTTTTAATGGCAAAACTTCAATAGCTGCAATTACTTTTGCACCAACCATTTTAACTGATTTGAGATAGTATCTCATTGTGGTTCTGATTTTCATTTCTCTAATAATCAGTGATATTAAATCTTTTTTCATATATTTGTTGGCTTGATATTAAACCTTTTTTCATATATTTGTTGGCTGCATGTATGCCTTCTTTTGAGAAGTATCTGTTCACATCCTTTGACCACTTTTTAATGGGATTGTTTTTCTCTTATAAATTTGTTTAAATTATTTATAGATGCTGGATATTAGACCTTTGTCAGACGCATAGTTTGCAAATATTTTCTCACATTCTGTAAGTTGTTGGTTTACTCTGTTGACAGTTTCTTTTGCTGTACAGAAGCTCTTTAGTTTAATTAGGTCCCACTTGTCAATTTTTACTTTTGTTGCAATTGCTTTTGATGTCTTTGTCATAAAGTCTTTGTCCATTTCTAGATCCAAGATAGTATTGCCTAGGTTGTTTTCTACGTTTTTTATAGTTTTGAGGTTTACATTTAAGCCCTTAATCTATCTTGAGTTGATTTTTTTACGTGGTATAAGGAAGGGATCCAGCTTCAATCTTCTGCATATGGCTAGCCTGTGACCCCAGCACCATTTATTGAATAGTGAATCCTTTCCCCATTGCTTGTTTTTGTCACCTTGTCAAATATCAGATGGTTGTAGATGCACAGCCTTTTTTCTGGGCTCTTTATTCTATTCAATTGGTCTATATGCCTGTTGTGGTACAAATACCATGCTGTTTTGGTAGCTGTACCCCTGCAGCATAGTTTGAAGTTGGATAGCATGATGGCTTCAGTTTTGTTCTTTTTGCTTAGGATTTCCTTGGCTATTTAGGCTCTTTTTTGGTTTCATGTGAATTTTAGAATAGATTTTTCTAGTTCTGTGAAAAGTGTCATTGGTAGTTTGATAGGAATATCATTGAATTTGTAAATTGCTTTGGGCATTATGGCCATTTTACTGGTATTGATTTTTTCCTATACATAAGCATGGGATGTTTTTCTATGTTTTTATGTGTCATCTCTGATTTCTTTGGGCAGTATTTTGTAATTCTCATTGTAGGAATTTTTCACTTCCCTGGTTAGTTGTATTCCTAGGTATTTTATTCTTTTTGTGAAAATTGTGAATGGAATTACCTTTCTGATTTCACTCTTGGTAAGGCTGTTGCTGATTTATAGAAATCTTAGTAATTTTTGCACATTGATTTGGTACCCTACAACTTTGCTAAAGTCATTTATCAGCTGGAGGAGCTTTTGGATGGAGACTGCGGGGTTTTACAGAACTATGCCATCTGCAAACAGAGATAGTTTGACTTCTTCTCTTCCAATTTGGATGCCCTTTATTTAATTCTCTTGTTGAATTTCTCTGGCTATGATTTCCAATACTGTGTTGAATAAGAGTGGTGAGAGAGGGATCCTTGTCTTCTTCCAGTTTTCAAAGGGAATGCTTCCATCTTTTGCTCTTTCAATAAAATGTTGGCTGTTGGTTTGAAGGCTCCTGTTATTTTGATGTTTAAATTAGTGATAATAAAATGTACCTTGAAAAACTCATATTTTCTTCATATTAATCTTCTTTGTTATTTTTACATATGCATAATTGATATTACAGGTTGTATTAATATGGGAGGGGGGCATGGTAGTGCTGGGAAGAGATGGGCATTGTCCCTGGCTAAGGCTCCACCCCCAGGCCTCTGCCCAGGGACCTAGGTGAGGACAGGCATTTCTGTTTTTGTGCCCAAATGCTGCATTTCCCAAGACCACTCTGGTTTGCCATCTCCCCATCCTGTGCCTTTAAAAACGCTGACACCCTAGCGGGCATGCACACAAGTGGCTGGACTTTGACAGTAGCACACTAGCAGAAGAAGACACAAGCAATTGGAAGTTGAGAGGAATGCACCAGCCTAAGAGCACAGTGACAGTCATCAGCAGACGCCAGCAGGCCGTCGAACAATGGAATGATGCGGTTTGGCCAGGGTGGTCAGAGGAGAGCCTGGTTGCTGAACAGCCCCACCTCAGAGGGAAAAAACCACCTTTTCACTCCATCTCCCTTCTGGCTCCTCCATCTGCTGAGATAATTCCACTCAATAAAACCTTGCACTAATTCTCCAAGCCCACGTGTGATCTGATTCTTCCAGTACACCAAGGCAAGAAGCCCTGGGATACAGAAAGCCCTCTGTCCTTGTGATAAGGCAGGGGTCTAATTGAGCTGACTAACACAAGCTGCCTATGGACAGCTAAAGTGAAAGGGCACACTCTAACACATGCCCGCTGGGGCTTCAGCTGTAAACATTCACCCCTAGACACTGCTGTGGGGTTGGAGCCCCACAACCTGCTCATCTGCATGTTTCCCCTAGAGGTTTGAGCAGCAGGACACTGAAGTAGCGAGCCACACCCCCATCCATCACATGCCCTGCAAGGGTGATAAAGAAACTTTTCCTGTTTCAACTGGGGGATCGTCCGGGATCATGGAAGGTGAGCACAAATGTGAAACTATTGAGTCTGCCTCTCTTCCAAAACCCTGCCACCTCTTTCTCTTTTTTGTAGGTAAGAGGCTCTGTTTCCTCTCATGGGGTTTTAAACTGCCCTAACTGGGCCAATAAAACCCCCAAACTTCATCTCTTTTCTCTTTCTCACAGTTTGAAACAACTCTTATCTCTTTCAGCTTTGCAACTGGCTGTGGCAATGTTACCAAATAAAATGAGCATTTGGCTCAGCCGCCAAAGGTGCAAATCAAACCAGCTCTTCCTAGAGATGCCATCTATGCCTCCATCTTGACAGCCTCAGGCACTTACAGCTCAGGGCACCTCCTGTTACCCATTTTCCTTCCAGCTTGGGCGCCTTGGTGTGCCCGCAGCTTGCCAATGCTACACCTAAAACCCAGGGGTTGGGGATGGGGTGGGAGAAAGCCATGATGGTAGCCATAACCCCACAGGACCAACAGATGGGTGCTTCTCGCCGCCCATGCCAACAGAACATTTCTCCCCTGGCCAAGGAATTCAACCCAGTCTGAACCAGGGAAAATACATAAGGATTAGAAAGACCCACTTGCATTGAGCAAGGGTTTCTTCCCCCAGGATCTCTCCTTTTTGCCCCTTAGACTGTTTTTCTCTCTCTCTCTCTCGATTTTTTTTTTCCTTTTCTAAGTGAAAGCCTCCCCCACCCAGCACTGTTTCTAATAGGAATTTAACAGAGGAATGGCCCCTGAAGGCTGATAACTGCTAATTCAACAGGGCTTATTTGAGATGTTCTAAATGATATAAACAGCCACTAAAATACTTTTTCAGTCCCAAACTGAATTCTAAGCTTCAGGCTGAGGCCCTAGAAAGAAAAAACAGGTCTGAGGGATCCAAAGCCAGGCAACAGGAACAATGTAAATGGGCAGGACCAATTCCTGCTGACTAAACCCCCACCCCACAGAAAGAGGCCATGCTTTGTGGCATAAACAGGTTCAGGGAACTCAAAGGTTTCCGACAGCAGAGAGAAAGGGAGGCATACGTGCGAGCAGTTAATTCCTATTCTCCAGGTTTTTCCTGCTTCATGGGTACATGCCACATTGGTATCTATGGCTGACACCTGCTAAGTTTGCTGGGGCTCAGGGATAAGAGGTGGAAGGTGAAGGGAGGATGCTTGTTTTCTGTCTCCATTATACCCTAAGTTTTTACTGAAATAAAAAAGGGAAGTGAGGGACATCTCTGTTTCTTGTCTTTCAGAATTGGCAACCAGTTCACTTCATCACTCCCAGCTTATACTCTGGTGTGTATGCTGAACCATTGGGACTGCTTTGACCTTAGAATCTGGAGGAAAAAATGCCTCATAGCCCTCTGCCCAAAGGTTTGGCCAAATTATGATTTACAGCAAGCACTGGTCTGGCCTCAGGAAGAAATCATTCATTTTGATATCATCTAGCAGTTGAAACATTTCCGTAGACTTGAGGACAGATGATCTGAGTCCCCTTATGTGCAGGCTTTCTATACATTGCAAGGCAATCCAGACCTTTGTCAATAGTGTATGATTTCTCCAGCTCTCCTGTTTGCCATCTCAGGGAAGGCTGTAAGAGGCAAACCTGAGGAATTAAAGATACAAGTCCCAGAGGCACCCTAGCAGAGAAGCCAGCTCCTTCCAGGCCTGCTTCTCTAGGTCCACCCTGACCTCCCTGTCCAGCTTCAGCCTCTCACTTGCCCGCTTCTAAAAACCCCACTGTAAACAAGCCCCAGTCTCACTCTTGCTCCTCCAACAAATGCCCATTGCATTTGTGCCCAGTAAGGTTCAGGTCTTTGTCTCCCTACAGGACTTAAAGTAAATTAAGGGGGATCTTGACAAGTTTTCAGATGACCCTGATAGATATATAGAGGCTTTCCAGAATTTCACCCAAATATTTGAACTCTCCTGGAGAGATGTTACTTTTGAATCAGATCCTGACAACACTAAGAAGCAGGCTGCTCTGCAAGCAGCAGAAAGATTTGAGGATGAGCTTTGCATCACATATAGCGTCAGGGAAGGGAGTGAAAACTATCCAATTGGAAGATAAGCGTTACCAGTGAATGACTCTAAATGGGATCCCAGTGATGAGATGGGAGACTGGAAGAGGACACACTTTCAGGTGTGCATAATGGTGGGCTTACACAGGGCTAAGACCAAGCCTCTCAATTATACTAAGTTGTAAATGATTTATCAGGCATTTGATGAAAATCAACTGCCTTCCTGGAGAGGCTAAGATAGGCCTTGGTAAAGCACTCCTCTCTATCTCCTGACTCAGTCGAGGGCCAGTCAATCCTAAAGGATCAAGTATTCAGGCAGCCCCTGATATCAGAAGGAACTTGCAGAAATGGGCCTTGGGACCAGATAGTACATTAGAGGGCCTCCTGAAAGTGGTCACCTTGGTCTTTTACAATAGAGAAATGGAGACACAAGACAGAGGCAAAAGCTTTAATGGCCACCAGGCAAGCCTACAAGCCCCAGAATTCCCAGGGTGCACTGTTAACCGCTAAAGATATGGCAAGAATGGTTATCTCCCCTCTAAAAGTGTATCCGCTCCTATACAAGATATAATTTCTTTCACCAGGGTGAAATAGCTTGGGGTGCAATGTTGTTGTTAGTATATGTCACTTCTTATCGCTATAATCTTTGGTACAAAATTATTTCCTTGTATAATACACGTGTTTACCCCATGCATACTTAACTTTATAAAACTTGTTTTATTCTCTCATGCCTAGAAGCCATCAAACTCCAAATGGTTAGGCAACTGGAACCTCGGACAATGACTCCCTTTTGCCAGGAACCTTCAGATAGACCTCTGGGAAGAATTTGACTGCGGTTTTCCCCAAAACAACACTCTCTATGAGCAGGAACCAACTAAGACTGGTCATTGTCTATATTCTAATGGCAGTTAGATGCACCCATTCAGAAGGGGCATATAATACAGGAGGGGTCAGGGAAGTGCTGGGAAGGGAAGGGTGTGGTCCCTGGCTAGGGCTCCACCCCCAGGCCTGTGCCTATGGACCTAGGTGAGGACAGACATTTCTGTTTTCGTACCCAATTTCTGCAATTCTTAAACCACCCTGGCCTGTCACAAGACACTAGCAGGCATGCACACAAGTGACTGTATGTCAAGAGGAGCACATTGGTGTAAGAAGACACAAGCAATTGGATGTGGAGAGGAATGCACTGGCCTAAGAGCACACCAACAGGCACCAGCAGACACCAGCAGGTCATCAACCGGCAGAATGATGTGGAATTAGGCCAGGGCAGTCAGAGGAGAGCCTGACACTGAACAACCCAATTTCAGAGGGAAAAACCACCTTTTCTCTCCATCTCCCTTCTGGCTCCCCCATCTGTTGAGAGCTACTTCCACTCAAAAACACCTTGCACTCATTCTCCAAGGCCACGTGTGATCTGATTCTTCCAGTACACCAAGGCAAGAAACTCTGGGATACAGAAAGCCCTCTGTCCTTGTAATAAGGTAGGGGTTCTAATTGAGCTGACTAATACAAGCTGCCTATGGACAGCTAAACTGAAAGAGCACCCTGTGACACATGCCGGCTGGGAGTTCAGCTGTAAACATCACCCCTAGACACTGCCATGGGGTCGGCGCCCACAACCTGCCCATCTGCTTGCCCCCCCAGAGGTTTGAGCAGTGGGGCACCAGAGAAGCAAGTCACACCCTCATTACATGACCTGCGAGGGGGATAAGGGAGTTTTTCCTGTTTCAGTATTAGAGATTTTAAAATTATGAATGTGTAGAAACTCAACATTCTTATAAACTGCAGAGTTCATACATAGAATTTTCCATTAAATAGCTATAGCTACATGGAAATACATCACTTAAATAATTGTTTCTGAGTTATTTTGAAGTCATGAATGCTGACATACCACACAACTTTACAAAAATAGAGTTATACTAAATTATAATTGCTAGTCTTTCTTGATATTCAGAGTTAAAAATTAAATAATCTTATAGACATTTTTATTTTAGGCATATATAAATAGTATACTGTTTAATAATTGTTTTACAATATATTTCCCTTTTTAAAAAATATTTGAAATTTCTGTATTAGTTTGGTTATAAACTAAAGAATTTTCACATTTAATGTTTATCTATACTCCATGTTCTATGTATATAGTTATTTATGTGTACATATCAACTAATCACAGAAGTTGAATATATAAAGAATATGAGGAGTTTTTTCAAATTGTTGTATATAATGTTAATATATATTTTAAGATGAATACTCAGTATGAAATCTTCTTCACAGTATTGAGATTACATTGATTAAATAGGATTTACCATATATGATCCCAGGATTATTTTCCACACACGACATTATCACAAGTGAGATTGATATACACATTTGTCTATTTATAATTCCAAAGGACAAAAATTAATCAGGTACCGAGTGATAAATTTTGTCTGAATACCAAAGATGAAACTCAGCTCTGGGGTGCCAGTAAATAATCAAGTACAGGATGCAAACCCTTCCCTTGCTTAATGCTAAAGAAGGGTGATGCTTAAGTCAGAAGCCCAGTTTACGATCTCAGTTTTGATATGTAAACACAGACACACACACACACAGATATAAGCACATACATACGCATATAAGAAATACAAAGTTTATGGAATTCATTTTACTGGTTATCCTGATTACACATTGCCTTATCACTTTGGGCTTCTGTAAACAAAAAACATAAACTGGGTAGCTTATAAAAACAGAAATTGGCCAGGCGTGGTGGCTCATGCCTGTAATTCTAGAACTTTGGGAGGCCAAGGCGGGTAGATTGCCTGAGGTCAGGAGGTCGCGACCAGCTTGACCAACATGGTGAAGCCACATCTTTAGAAAAAATACAAAATTACCCAGGCGTGGTGTTGCATGCCCGCAATCCTAGCTAATTAGGAGGCTGAGGGAGAAGAATCACTTTAACCCGGGAGGCGGAGGTTGCAGTGAGCCAAAATAATGCCATTGCACTCCAGCCTGGGCAACAAGAGTGAAACTCCATCTCAAACAAAACAAAACAAAACAAAACAAAACAAAACAAACAAACAGTAACAAAAAAAAAAAAGAGAGAGAAATTGTTCTATAGGCTGAGAAGTTCAAGACAAAGGCAATTTTTTGTTTAGGATGAGAGCTTGTCTTCTATGTAACCTCACAAGGTGAGAGAGACTAGCGGTTTTTCTACGACCTCTTTTATAAGTTCACTAATCCCACACATGTGAACTCTACCCTAAAGACTTAATGGCCACCCAGAGGCCCCACCTCCTAATAACATCAATTTGAGGGTTAAAATTTTAACATAAGAATTAGAGGTAAATAGGAACATTCAGATTATAGCAGACACTAAACTAGAAATTGTATAAGCATTAATTGTGTTACTTTCTATAACAGTCTTAATAATTGAGCATTATTGTGCTAATTTTAGATATGAAAAAAATTGATGCTTTGATGGGGTTAATTTTTTCATGATAACCACCAGGCTAAACAGCAGCCAAACCAGGACGGTCACACAAATAGATATTTATGGGATAATATCTCTGTTATTATCTGTGATGATATGATGTTCTATTTTATTATTTATATAATGAATACATATATGAACATTTAAATATATGTATATGATAAATGCACAAAAGGGATAATCTCTGTATTAATGATCTAAATGTGATTACTAATTAAGAGAAGATTGAAGAAGCAGATGGATCAAACAACATATAACTTTTTCATGAGTGATTAAAATTCCATTCCACTTAAGACAAAACAGCATCCAGAATGAGAGATACGACTTGGTCTCCTGTTTATGAATTGTCAATTACTGAATTATTTTCATGTGCTTACAAACTGCCTGTGTGTATAATTGAAAGAAAATTTGAGACGAGACATAGATTGCTCTATCCAAACAAACAAAGCCCAAGAACAGAAAACATATGACAATTTTAAATACAGATTACAAGTGTAGTGAAATGATAATTTAACAAATATAGATAAATTTGCAAATCAGCAGGCCAAGAACTTTGTGTTTGGCATAAGGTATTACTGATAAAACTTGCTTTGACTTCTAAGTTCTATTAAAAGCTCTGCTACCATCCTAAAGATTGGTATGCTTAGCAGAAGTTTACAAGGGCATTCTCTGGAATAAAGCTTCTTTGTGGGGAACATAAACCCTGTGGGGGTTAAGACCAAAGTATTCACGATTCACGTCTCTTCTTTTTTTTTGTTTTTGAGATGGAGTCACCCTCTGTTGCCTAGGCTGGAGAGCAGTGGCATGATCTCAGCTCACTGCAACCTCTGCTTCTGAGTTCAAAGGATTCTCCTGCCTCAGTCTCCCAAGTAGCTAAGATTACAGGTGCACACCACCACACCCAGCTAATTTTTACATTTTTAGTAGAGACAAGGTTTCACCAGGTTGGCCACGCTGGTCTCAAACTCCTGATTTCGAGTGATCCTCCCATCTTGGTCTCCCAAAGATCTGGGATTACAGGCTTGTACCACCGTGCTGGCCTATTAATGTCTCTTCATGGTCTTGCTCCTTTTTTTGATTTTATGATTTGCCTGAATCTCTACCACTGAGGTTATCATTAGCCGCAGCTAGTGTTTGCTACTTCTTTTCAAAAAGTAATTTAGAAAAGTCTAGTGGGGTATGTACATATCTTGATGTTTAGGTGAGTCAGACCTAGTCAAAAATTAATGATATTTATAGGTGCAATATCTTAGACCAACTGTAACATATGGATGTCAGTCCTGTTATTGTGACCAAGAATCCCACCTTCTACCATAAAACAGGGTCATTTTATTGGTTTGAACCTAAATCATTGTAGTGATAATCTGTCCGGTATTCAGTTCCATTATCACCAACCTCCTTCTTGGCTATTTTACGAGGATACAAAACAAGATTTCAAATCTATTCAATATCTGTATACATATATGACTGTAGTCCAGTTTAGTTGCTATTGTTACCACCTCTTGTGCAGTTCAACATTTAGAGACAAGAGTTGCATCTGATTAAATTCACTATATATATGGACCCAAATAGTCTTTTATTTATTCATACAGGCTGCAAAATAGAAAACACAGTGCCCTAAATCAATAAAATGTCTATATTAATCTGTTCTCACATTGCTGAAAAGAAATAACTGAGACTGGGCAATATTTTAAAGAAAAGAGGTTTAACTGGCTCATGGTTGTGTGGGCTGTACAGGAAGCACAATGCTGGCATCTGCTTGGTTTCTCTGGAGTTCTCAAAAGGAAACTGTCAAAATTGAGCCTTTTTTTCCGGCACAGGGTGTAGCTATATATGATCCTGTAAACTAAAACACTCCTGACTAAGCACATGAAACTCCGAGTATTAATTAATCTTACCTAAGTTATCAGAACGGTTCACTACAGGGTTGTCCCACAGACTACAAGACTTTGAGAGAAGAAATAATGTGCTGTCGTCTGTAACCAAGAGCACGGTACACAGGTTAGTCTATAGGAGAAACATTGCTTCCTACCTAACAGTGCTTCCATGCAAGCTTCACATTTCTGTGGGCAAAGTTTACTACTTCTTCAAGTTTGAGATTTAGGCTCTCGATAAATTTCTGGATACAACCTTCTTGTACTTCTTCATTTGGCATTTCAACATCTCTTTGGATTTACAGTCCTATTTTGTAATAAAAATAAATAAAATATTATAGAGCTTTGTTGACCAGCAGGCTTCTCATTTTATTACTGTCAGTGCCAACTATCCCTTTACTCTGATATTTTATTTCTGTGCTACCTTTTCAGGAATCATCTGTTAACAAATTAGACTTTATAAGACATTAAGGGACACAATGTTGATTTTGGAAACGTTAAAGAGGTAAGTGGAAAATGGAATATTAAAGAGACCATAAAAATTATACTATTTGTGCATATTCCTTTAGACTCACACTAATTTACTAGATTTTAAAGATACAGGGATCTGATTCTTACAACCTATAACATTTAGGATCTACTAAGATCCACTAAGACAATAGAAAATCTACAACAAGAACATGGATCAGCATTTGCAACCTAATGCACTTACTTTTACCACACCTCTGAAAACTTTGTGTATATTTCAAAGAAATCAAAATATGTCCAGAGATTCTTTGATGTCTTCGTTCCTTATACTTGTTGTGATACATTGAGTTACCTCAAATTTAAATAGAAATGTGCTTGCTAAAACTAAAAATATCTGGAAATTTATTAGTTTCGTGGAATTTTATATTTTGTTTCTGGTAGTTTAACTTGATATTCTTTTCCTTACACTATTAAAGAAAAGCAATTTCTTCCCCTCTATACTCAGGGAAAATCTATTTTAGGAATCCAAGCACTGTTTGCCTATTGTCTTCATAATTAGTCTACCTTAATATCTGGCACATAAAACCAATACAATTCATTATAGCATACGTGATCTTGTCCCCACTTGACCAAAATCTAGTCATCTCCCTTTCTGTACTTCTTCATGCAGAAATTGATCTCAACTGGTTTCAACTTCATCATCAGTAACTAAATATATACTATAGATACTAAAATCCTTGCCCTTGGAGATCAGAATAAAAGACTATCTGGAGTATTTATAATAGCATACAGATTTATAAAAAGTTAGCTAAAAATTATATTTTATTGTTATTTATGCATTCGGGACTCCAAAACAAGTAGGTTGAAGTTCTGTCTTAGAAGCACAAATTTTCTGCTTGCTAAAAATCCTGCTTTCCAAGAACTTCAAACAAACTAAAACAAATCAAAACCCACTATCACTCCACCAGAAAATGAATCCAATTCCCTTACTCACCAATTTTAGATTAACTTCAATATTGTACATAGTCACCATTATATAAACCACTGCTTCCTTCCGTTTAGGGAATGAAGGTAAAATACTTATTTCATAATTAAATGTGTAGTATTTGAAAATCTACAACCAAGTAATATATTTCTACCTCCTAATGATAGGTCTCTCTGGTCAAACTACAGAGTTACCTAAATAAGCCTTAGACTTTTCTAGCCACAGTTCTGCCATAAGATGATGCATGTGTGACTTGTAATTAATACGTACATAACAAGGAGGTGGTAAGTTCTCATTAAATCCTACAACAAAATAATAAGAGGATATTGTGCTAAATGGCACGCTAACGCATAACCAAGACACATACAACTACTTTAACGAAAGAGATGCCGTTCTGAGGACTGATTCTCTTTCCCTGAAGTGTACCTTTTGCTCTACTACTTCTTATCAGAAATAATTGGCCTCATATCTTCTTACTGATGCTTGATTCACCTCATTCCTCAAAGCATCTTACTTTTTCCTGGTTCACATATTTTGCCCTTTGCAACTCCAGTCCCCTAATGACCACACTTCACTTCTACTTTCTTGGTATTTTTCTTTACATGAATGTAAACATGCATCTTTGAACTATTTGCTTGGCCAAATATTATCATATAGCTCTTATGAATTATATTTCTAGGTGTAGCTTTTATTCTAAGTAACAAGATATCCCAAGTATCAATTCTTTTGGGTAATAGCACTACCAGCAAATGCTTTATTTCTTTCAAAAATGCCAGATTTGTATTTAGCTTAAAATAAACAAAGTAAGCTGCTTTGCTTTATTTTTACAAATTTAACTATTACTAGGGAAAACGTATTTCAATTTTTAGCTGTTAAATATTTAATAATACACATTCGTGGTGGCATTTACCTATTGTTGCAGTTACTCAGGAGGCTGAAGTGAGAGGATCCCTTCACCCCAGGAGTTCAAAGCTGCACTGAGCTATGACTGCACAACTGCATTCTAGCCTAGTGACAAAGACCCATCGCTAAAACACACACACACACACACACACGCACACACACACACACACATGCACACACACACACTTACCTTCTTAGTACAGCAGAGAACCACTAAACCACATGCATTTCTGTCATTCTGTGATAAGCATTTACAATAGTTTGGATACAGTGTGAGTCTGTCTTCACCAAAACTCATTTTGAAATTTGATCCCCAATGTGGCAGTGTTGAGAGGTGAGGCCAATGGGAGGTGTTTGAATTATGGGGGCAGATCTGTCTTGAATGGCTTGATGCCCTTCTTGCAGTAATAAGCTAGGAGTTCTCATTCTGGTGACATGGGTTCATTTCTCAGGGAAATGGATTGGTTCCCATAGAGGGTTGTTAGGAAGCCAGGATGCCCTTCAGGTTTTGACTTTTGCACATATCTGCTTCCCCTTTGACCTTCTTTAACATATTTTGACCCAGCACATGGCCCTCACAAGAAGCCAAGCAGATGCCCACATCATGCTTTTACATTCACATCCCAGCCTGCAGAACCATGAACTAAATAAACCTCTTTTCTTTATAAGTTACCGAGATTTAGGTATCCTATTATAGCAACACAAAATGCACTAAAATGGCAATTGTTGACAAAAGTCTAGATTCAAATAATAATACAAGTTTGATTTAGTTTGGCTGGATAGTTCCTAAGATCTGTAAGAGAAGATCTTATAATTTACTTTCTATATAAAGTAAATTATGAGGATTAGTTTTCAAAAATCATTAATTATGTATTTATTTTGCCAGAATAAATTAAATCAAGATACTCAGTGGGAAATAATTTTAAATAATTATTAATTTATGCCTTTAAACAAAAATAAATTTATCAGAAAGATATCATTTGTTAATAATTCAGTTTTATTTCATCAAAAATTTATCAAAATTGCTCAATATTTTTTAGAAGTGCTAATCACCAGTCAGTTGACAAAACTGTTTTTATCTGTTTTAATTCATGGGGTTACATTTGTAGAACTCATATTTATGTGATGGGTTTTGAATTGTAAACATGCTATAGAAATGCATTATTTGGCATCCATTTTTATTTTTATAAAAATATTTATCTTTCATTTAATTTAATTTTTAGCTTTTCTGAGATTTTTCCTGATGCTAAATATACTAGTGGTTTCTATAAAATAATAAAATAAATGAATTGTCTGTTTTGCATCTCTAATTAAGATCCTGAAAGTTAGCAGTTTAAGGTGCTCCGAGATGACATATAAATATGAACCTCTGTTTTGACACTTTATGCACAGCGAAATGTGTATTATATGCTTATTTTATTTCATGCACTCAAAATGCCTGGTTCTAGTAGAGTATCTGTGAGGGTCCAATTATAATTTAACACATGAATATTTGTCAAAATCTATTGTTACTCTAGACTTTTTAAATTTAGAAGCTAATACAACTTTCCCTTTAAAGAAATCATGTTTAACTCATTCTCTTTAAAGAGACTGCAGTTAGTGAAAAAAAAAAAAGGTGAAGAACTAACCAGAAAGAAACCTTTTCTATGCAGTCATATTATTTCTGATATGGAGAAATAGCTGCAAATACAGGAAACTCATTAGATTGTCTTGGCCAGCCATCTGTCTTAATAGAATATATTTTGCCTTATTTTACAGATACACAGACACTATTACATGAATAAGTAGTGAGATTAAGTACATGAGAGTACAGGACCAAATTTCCATTAACAAGAACAATTTTATTTTTTATCTCTTTGATAGAGGCATAATGATACAGATGTATTCAATGGAAAATGATGTGTCCAATTCTAAGCCAGTAAATTTCCAGTCTATCCTAAATACTAAAAATGAAGTATTTGATTACATGACATATACCATTCAATCCTCATTACAGAAATGCCACATAACAGGTAACACATCATTAAAAAATGTTTCATAATGCTATTTTTTGTTATTTCTCTTTGATTGATTTTCTATCACCTTGAACTTATGCTGTCTAAATTCAATTTCACATCATACCCACTCCACCGAAACCTACCACTCATTCATTCTTCTATTTAGTACTTTAATATTTTCTAAGACTGGCAGACATGATTCAATATCAGCTTTTGTATTCTTTTTTAGTTACCTTCTAAATGAATACCACTTGAAAGTACTCTTTCATTTCTGGTACCTACAATTCATACTGAGCTTACAAACTTTGATGATGAGGTGGCATTTCCATTTCTTAAAAAATTCTATAATAAAACTTTAGTACACTATTTTATATGCAGCCTGTGCTCAATGCATAGTTGTTAAATGAATGAACACTACAATTAGAAAAATAAAAGGGAATTCAATATTCATTGAGACCTGAGCATTACTGGAAATGAACTTTTGAAACTTCTTAGCAATTAATTCAAAAAGTTTAACAAATCTAGGTTGGGACATTTAAAAATATTCTGAATTGTGTTATTGTTTCAATATTATGATATGATTACTGTAATTTTGTCGTATATTCTATGTTTTTCATTTTCTTCTTTTTGGATAATTAAGAGTGGCTATTACCTTATATTGAAATGTATATATTTTGTCTTACATTCTGCATTTCATATATCAATCCATCTTGATCCTAGGCAAATTTATAAGTTAAATAAATCAATCACCAAAAAATTAACTATACTGTAATTAGTGACCAAGCCTGAACAAAAACAATACAAATCAGCTTTTATTAAACAAATGAATTGTATGAAGCAATTTGATTAATTTTTTCATTTGCACACTTCGGGTTGCTTAATATAAATATTGCCAGTAAAATTTACAGGATTTTTATCCTGTTCATAATGATTTATTAAAGATGATGTAATTAGTACATGTCTTTCATAATACGAATTTAATGCCAAGAGATGAAATGGGAAATTTCTAGTTAGCATTCAACTAGTTATGCAAATATGTGTTTATAAAAACATGAAACATAACCCTTGTAGATTTGTCTTTATTTCTTGATTATTTGTTACCCAACTATATTTTCTTTTCCTGGGATACTTATAAAACATGAAGCAAGATTGTTTATGTGAAAAACTACCTCTAAACAGCTAATCTTAATGGTATGACTATGTATCATAGTCCTGGCTTCTATAAAGCTTTACCTCTTTATCAATGAAGAGGTCATAGTTCAAATATTAAATAGAAATTTGCTTCTAAGTTCCACAAACATGAATGTGACTACAGTACTAAATCTTTGTAGTATATCTGTCCAGAAGTCTTTAGTTTTTATTTGATAATGTATAAACTAAAATGCTAGAGTGAAAATTATTGATTGGCAAAGAAATCCCAAATAAAAACAAGTCAAAGTAAAATGCTGGAAGGCAGACAAGTTCCACACAACTCATTTATCAAGCTGACACATAACTATCATTAGCAGTATATATTTAAAAAAATACAGCTATCCAGGCACCATATTGGTATAATATGAAATGCAACTATATACCTTCAATCAAACTTGACAATTACTTTTGTTTGTTTGCTTTTATCTTCAAGTTATGAAGGTTTGATTTTGAAAGTGAAATTTGTTGGAAGGAAACTTAAGGTTAAAAAGAAAAAGGATGTAGATTGAGATACTGTTGGAATAACATAAGCACATTTTTAGGACTTTGAAAACCATGATGTATATGCATATGAAAACCAAATGGATTAAAACCCTAACTCTGACTTTGTACTTATTAACATTTTAATATTAAAATTAAAAACATTTAACATTAAAGGTGCCAAGCTGTTCATGAAGTATATCAAAACATAAACTTCAGTTTCTCTTCATCAATTTAACCAACACATTTAGGAGGCCAAGGTGGGTGGAACATTTGAGGTCAGGAGTTCGAGACCAGCCTGGCCAACGTGGCAAAATCCCGTCTCTAATAAAATAAAAAACACTAGCTGGACGGTAGTGGCACATGCCTGTAATCCCAGCTACTTAGGAGGCTGGGGCAGGAGAATTGCTTGAGCCTGGAAAGCAGAGGTTGCAGTGAGCTAAGATCGTGTGCCACTGCACTCCAGTCTGGGCAACAGAGTGAAACCCTTTGTAAAAAAAAAAAAAAAAAAAAAAAAAAAATTAACCATCACAAACAGAATTTTGACTAATGTGCATGTGCATTTATTTTATTTACTCAGAAACACTTCATTGTGTTCATTAAACGATGATCCTCTATCATTCATATTGCAAGTGGCACTGCACAAACACATGTATACATGTGTACCTACATTTCTTTTAATTTCTTTAAACTATTTGCTTTCAGTTTTACTATTTTAGGAACTTACAGAAGTATTGCTGTTTTATTTCATTCATTGCTTCATAGCATCATTATTGATATTTTGACTAATGATAAGTTAAACCCTTAAGTAAGTCTCTCAAATGTAAGACTGTCAGAAATTTTAAAGTAGAGTAAAAGATTCATCTATACCAATCTTTCTCTGTGTTTTTAATGTTTATTATTCTCTTTATTCTCCTGGAAATAAGCTTTCTGACATACGTCCAAAAATCTCACTATTTTAAAGTTTATATAAGTTACAAGAATTTATTTGTCTCTGTTGCACTGTTTGTGCTCCTAAAAGTTCATTTTATGACTTGTTAATATTTATCTGTGGTGGTTGGGCCCAGGGGACTGCCTAGAAGCAGCTACCTTGCATGGCTCTCATGGAGAGAAATGAAAGGGGTGTGGAAATATAGCACCTTTAACTGAAACATGCAGGTACTTGCATTGGGACCCATCAGGGAAACAGCATGACCCAAGGAGAATGGAGAAAAGCAGGGCAGGGTGACGGCCCACCCAGAAGCAACAGAGAGCCAGGGGAACCTCCCCCACTGGGAAGCGGTGAGTGAATGTGCAACCCTGAGAAACCATGCTTCTCCCGTGGACCTTCGCAACCCTCAGGTCAGGAGATCTCCTCGTGAACCCACTCCACCAGGGCCTTCCCTCGGACACACAGAGCTGTGTGAAGTCTTAACAGAGTGGACACTCAGGAATGCACAGAAATCCAAGACCTTTATATCCTCAGGCTCCAGTATTCCTGGCAAAGGTGAGCAACACAGGCAAGGTAGGAGGTTGGACCTCCGTACATACTACTGGGAAGAGGGCTCATCCCATGGGGGATGGGAAGCATTGTTCTGAGGGCCCCACTTCCGTGGCACTCACAGGATAAGACCCACTGGCTTGGTGTACTAGCCAGCCCTCAGCAACAGTGTTGCACCCTCCTGGGATGGGACAGGGGTGGGCTGCCATCTTTGTTGTTTGGACTACTCAACTTGCAGGCTTGCAGGCTTCAGAGATTCCAGCTTGCAGGCTTCAGAGATTCCAAATAGACAAGGGACAGAAAGGATCCCCCAGCACAGTACAGCTGCTCTACCAAAATGTGACTAGACTGCTTCTTTAAGTGGGATTCTGATCCATTCCTCATCCTTGAGTGGGACCTCCAAACCAAGGCCTCCAGCCACCCCTATCCATATTGTATGAAACCCAACCGGTTTTATTTCTCCCTGGGATGGAGTGCCCAATGGGAGGGGTACACCATCATCTTTGCTGTTTCGGTGACAATTGTTCCAGCCTGTGGGCTTTAGAGAGCCCAAGATGACTGAAGAAGTGGTAACCCAGCATGACACAGCTGCTCTATGAAAGTGTGGACAGACTGCTCCCTTAAGTGGATCCCACCTACCAGGCGAGATTTCCCCTGGGGCCTGCCAGTGTTCTCTAGCTGACAGAGGTTTGTAAACTTCCTTGGACAGAGCTCCTAGAGGAAGAGGTAGGCTGCCATTTTTGATGTTTTGGCAACTTAGTCATTCTAGCCTCCATGCTTTGGAGAGCCCAAGCCAATGGGGGCAGAAGCAGTACCCCAACAAAGGACAGCTGCTCTACAAAAGCATGGCTAGACTGCTTCTTTAAGTAAATCTCCAATCCTATTTCTCCTGACTGCATGGGACTTCCCTAGAGGAGTTTCAAGCCACCTTCTACAGATGTGTTCAGGTTGGCAACAGGTCTTTACCCACCTGGGATGGACCTTCCAGCAGAAATGGCAGGCTGCAATGTTGCTGTTTTGCTAATGATACCACCTGAAAAATCCACGGTGACTAGGGACCGGAGCAGGCAGCCAGAAAACCCCAGCAACCCTAAGGAAAAGTGATCAAACTGTTAAAAGAAACAAAACAAAACGCAAAAACAAAAGCCTTATCCAAAGGTCAGCAACCTCAAAGAACAAAGGTAGATAATTCCACAAAGATGAGAAACAATTAGCACAAAAGTGTTAAAAACTCAAATAGCCAAAGTGCCCTCTCCTCCAAATCACCATATCACCTCTGCAGCAGGGGTTTGGAACTGGGCTGAGACTGAGATGGCTGAAATGACAGAAGTAGACTTCAGAATGTAGATAAAAAAGATCTTCACTGAGCAAAAAGAGCTCATTCTAACTCAATGCAAGGAAGCTAAAAATCATGATAAAACATTGCAGGAGATGAAAAACATAATAGCCAGGATAGAAAAGAACATAACTGATCTGACAGAGCTGAAAAACACAATACAAGTATTTCATAATGCAATCACAAGTATTACTACCAGAATAGACCAAGCAGAGGAAAGACTGTCAGAGCTTGAAGACTGTCTTTCTTAGATAAGATGGAGAGTCAAGAATAGAGGAAAAAGAATGAAAAGGAATGAACAAAATCTTTACAGAATATGGGAATATGTAGAGACTGAATCTATGATTGATTGGTGTACCTGAAAGAGATGGAAAGAATGAAACCAATTTGAAAAACATAGTTCAGGATATCATTTATGAGAACTTCTCCAACCTAACTAGATAGGCCAACATTCAAATTCAGGAAATGCAGATAACCCCAGTAAGATACTCCAAGAGAAGATCAAACCCAAGATACATAATCATCAGACTCTCCAAGGTTGAAATGAAAGAAAACATGTTAAGGGCAGCCAGAGAGAAAGGCCGGGTCACCTACAAAAGGAAGCCCATTAGACTAACAACAGACTTCTCAGTGGAAACTGTACATGCCAGAAGAAATTGGGGGCCATTAGTCAACATTCCTAAGAAAAGAAATTCCAGCCCAGAATTTTATATCTGGCCAAACTAAGCTTCATAAGCAAAGGAGAAAGAAGGTCCTTTTCAGATAACCAAATGCTAAAGAAATTAGTAACCATCAGACATGCCTTACATAAGTTCCTGAAGAAAGCACTAAATATAGGAAGGAAAATCTGTTGCCAGCCACTACAAAACACACTGAATTACACAAACCAGTGACACTATAAAGTAACCACATAAACAAGTCTACAAAATAACCAGCTAGCATCATGATGACAGGATCAAATCTACACATACCAATACTAACTTTAAATGTAAAGGGGCTAAATGCCATAATTAAAAGACATAGAGCGGCAGACTGGATAAAGAACCAAGACCTATTGGTGTCCTCTCTTCAAGAGATCTGTCTCACATGCCACGACACACATAGCCTCAAACTAAAACATGAAGAAAAATTACCAAGCAAATGGGAAAGGAAAAATTGAGGAATTGCGTATTAGCACATTTTCACACTGCTATAAAGATACTACTTGAGACTGGGTAATTTATAAACAAAAGAGGTTCAATTGACTCAAAATTCTGTATGCTGGGGAGGCCTCAGAAAACTTACAATTATGGTGGAAGAAAAGTGGGTAGCAAGGCACATTTTACATGGCAGCAGGAGAGAGTGCACAGGAAAAAACTGCCACTTTTAAAACCATCATATCTCATGAGAACTCCCTCACTATCATGAGAACATCATGGGGGAAACTGCTCCCATGATCCATTCATCTCCCGCCAGGTCTCTGCTTCTACACATGGGGAATACAATTTGAAATGAGACTTTAGTGGGGACACGGAGCCAAACCATATTATTCTGCCCCAACCCCTACCAAATCTCATGTCTTTTTCACATTTCAAAACCAATTACGCCTTCCAATAGTCTCCCAAAATCTTAACTTATTCCAGTATTAACTCAAAAGTCCAAGTCAAAAGTCTCATCTGAGACAGGGAAATTTCCTTCCGCCTATGAGCCTGCAAAATCAAAAACAATTATTTACAAGTAACTAGCTTGGGGTTACAGGCATTGGATAAACGTCCCAACTTCAAATGGAAGAAATTGCCCAAAATAAAGGGGTCACATGCCCCATACAAGTCTGAAACACAGCATGGTTGGCATTAAATCTTAAAGCTCTGAAATGATCTTATTTGACAACATGTCTCATATCCAAGGCATGGTGATACAAGAGGTTGACTCCCAAGAACTTGGGCTGCTTCACCCTGTGTCTCTGCAGTGTGCAGCCCCTGTGGCTGCTTTCATATGTTGGTGTTAAGAGCCTGTGACTTTTCTAGGCACACTGTGCAAGCTGGTGGCAGATCTTACTTTCTGTGGTCTGGAAGATGGTGGCCCTCTTCTCACAGCTCCATAGGCAGTTCCCCAGTGATGACTCTTTCTGGCAATTCCAACACTATATTTTCTTTCCATACTGACCTAGCAGAGGTTCTCCATGAGGGCTCCAGCCCTGCAGCAGACTGATGCCTGGACATCCATGCATTTCCATACAGTCTCTGAAGTCTAGGTGGGGGTTCCCAAAACTCAACTATTATCTTCTACACACCCGTAGACCCAACATCACATAGGAATCACCAAGGTTTGGGGTTTGCACCCTCTGAAGCAATGGCCCAAGTTACACTTTGGCCCCTTTTAGCCATGGCTAGGTCTGGAACAGCTAGGAAATACGTCACCAAGTTCCAAGGCTGAACAGAGAAGCTAGGCCCTGGGCATGGCCCATGAAATTATTTTTGTTTCCTAGGCCTGCAGGCCTGTGATTGGAGGGCTGCCATGAAGGTCTCTGATAAGCCCTGGAGACATTTTTTCTATTGTCTTGTCAATTAACATTCAGCTGCTCATTACTTATGCAAATTTCTGCAGCTATCTTGAATTTCTCCACAGTAGATGGGTTTTTCTTTTCTACCACATGACCAGGCTGCAAATTTTCCAAACCTTTATGGTCTGCTTTCATTTTAAACATAAATTTAAATTCCAAATAATCTCTTTGTAAACACGTGTTACTATGCCTTCAGGAAAAGCCAAGTCACCTCTTGAATGCTTTGTTGCTTAGAAATTTCTTTTTCAAGATACCCTAAATCTTCTCTTCAAGTTGGAAGTTCCATAGAACTCTAGGGCAGGGGCAAAAGGCCACCAGTCTCTTCTCTAAAACACAACAAGAGTGACATTTGCTCCAATTTCCAAGAAGTTCCTCATGTCCATCTGAGAGTACCTCAGCCTGGACTTCATTGTCCATATCACTATCAGCATTTTGGTTAAAACCACTCAACAAGTCTCTAGGAAGTTTCAAACTTTCTCACATCTTTCTATCTTCTTCTGAGCCATCCAAACTGTTTCAACCTCTGCCTGTTACCCAGTTCCAAAGTTGTGTCCACATTTTCAGGTTATCTTTATAACAACACCCCACTACCTTGGTACCAATTATCTGTATTATTCCATTTCACACTGCTATAAAGATACTACTTGAGACTGGATAATTTATATACAAAAGAGGTTTGACTCACAGTTCCACATGGCTAAGGAGGCCTCCAGAAACTTAACAATCATGGCAGAAGGTGAAGGGAAGCAAGGCACAGAGCAAAGAACACAGCAGCAGCAGGAGAGAGAGAAAGAGTGCAGGAAAAAATAAACCTGCCATTTTTAAAGCCATCAGATTCTGTCAGAACTCCTTCATGAGGACAGCAGGGGGCATCCACTGAATCCAGTCATCTCCCATCAGGTCTTTTCCCAGATACATGGGGGATAGAATTTGAGATGAGATTTGGGGTGGGGACAGAAAGCCAGACCATATCATTGTTGCAATCCTAGTTTCTGACAAAACAAGCTTTAATCCAACAAAGATCAAAAAAGACAAAGAAGGGCATTACATAACGGTAAAGGGTTCAATTCAACAAGAAGATCTAACCATCTTAAATATACATGCACTCAACACAGGAGTACCCAAATTCATAAAGCAAGTTATTGTAGACCTTAAAGGAGACTTAGACTCCCTCACAATAATAGTGGGAGACTTTGAAACCCCACTGACAATATTAGACAGATAATTGAGAAAGAAAATCAACAAAGATCTTCAGGACCAGAACTCAACTCTGGATCAAATGGACCTGACAGATATCTAGAGAACTCTACACCCAAAAGCAATAGATTATACAGTCTTCTCATTGTCAAATGCACTTACTGTAAAATCAATCACATAATCAGAAATAAAACACTCCTCAGCAAATGCAAAAGAACTGAAATTATAACAAAGTCTCCCAGACCACGGCACAATCACATTAGAACTCAAGACTAAGAAATTCTCTCAAAACCTTACAATTACATGGAAATTGAAAAGCCTACTCCTGAATGACTTTTGAGTAAATAATGAAATTAAGACAGAAATCAAGAAGTTTGTTGAAATGATTGAGAACAAAGATACAACACACTAGAATCTCTGGGACACATCTAAGGTAGTGCTAAGGGTGAAATTTATAGCACTAAATGCCCACATCAAAAAAATAAAAAGAACTCTATTAACAAACTAACATTACAACTAAAAGAACTAGAGAACCAAGACAAACTGAACTTCAAAGGTAGCAGAAGACAATAAATAACCAATATCTGAGCTGAACTGAAGGAGACTGAGACACAAAATAATTTAAAAAATCAGCATAACCAGGAGTCCTTTTTTCTTTAGTGGCTAAGATAAACTGCTATCTAGACTAATAAGAAAAGAGAGAATAAATACAATTAGAAAAAACAAAGTGCATATTACCACTGACCCCACAGAAATACAAATAACCATCAGAGAATAATATGAACAGCTCTGTGCACATAAACTAGAAAATCTAAAAGAAATAAATAAATTCCTAGAAACATAAACTATCTCAAGATTGAACCAGTGAGAAATTGAATGTCTGAACAGACCAATAAAGAGTTCTGAAGTTGAGGCAGTAATAAATAGCCTTGCAACCAAAAAGAGACCAGGACCAGATGTATTCACAGCGGAATTCTATCAGATGCACAAAGAAGAGCTGGTACCATTCCTACTGAAACTATTCCAAAAAATTGAAAAGAGACTCTTCCCTAACTCATTCTATGAGGCCAGCATCATTCTAATACAAAAATCTGGCAGAGATACAACAAAAAAAGAAAACGTTAGGCCAATACTCTTGATGAGCATCAGTGCAAAAATACTCAACAAAATACTGGCAATCTGAAACCAGCAGCACATCAAAAACTTATCCACCATGTTCAAGTAGGCTTCACTCCAGGAATGCAAGGTTGGTTCAACATATACAAATTAATAAATGTGATTCATCACACAAACAGAGCTATAGACAAAAATCATACGATTATCACAATAGATGTAGAAAAGGCTTTTAATGAAAGGTTAAAAGCCCTTTTAATGTAGAAAGGCTTTTAACATTACCTTTTAATGAAAGGTTAAAAGCCTTTTTAATATAGAAAGGCTTTTAACATTACCTCATGTTAAAAACTCTCAATACACTAAATATTGAAGGAACATACCTCAAAATAATAAGAGCTATCTATGACGTACCCACAGCCAACATCACACTGAATGGGCAAAAGCTGGAAGCATTTTTTTTTTTTTTTTTTTTTTTTTGGAAAACCAGCACTAGACGATGATGCTCTCTCTTGCCGTTGCTATTCAACATAGTATTGGAAGTTCAAGCCAGAGCAATCAAGCAAGGAAAAAGAAATAAAGGGCATTCAAATAGAAAGAGAGGAAGTCAAAATATCCCTTTTTGAAGATGGCATGATCCTATATCTAGAAAACTCCATCATCTCAGCTCAAAAAATTCTTAAAGTAATAAGCAACTTCAGCAAAGTCTCAGGATACAAAATCAATGTGCAAAATAGCTAACATTCCTATACACAAACAACAGTCAAGCGAAGAGACAAATGACTAATGAACTCCCATTCACAATTGCCACAAAAAGAATAAAATATCTAGGAATACAGCTAAGAAGGGAAGTGGAATATCTTGACAAGGAGAACAACAAACCACTGCTCAAAGAAATCAGAGATGACATAAACAATTGAAAAAACATTCCATGCTCATGAATAGGAAGAATAAATATCATTAAAATTGCCACACTGTCCAAACCAATCTGTAGATTCAATGCTATTCCCATTAAATTACCACTGGCATTCTTCACAGAAGTAGAAAAAAACTATTTTAGAACTCATTTGGAAGCAAAAAAGAACCTGAATAGCTAAGGCAATCCTATGCAAGAACAACTCTGGAGGCATTATTCTACCAGACTTCATACTATACTACAAGGCTACTGTAGCCAACAAAGCATGGTACTGGTACAAAACCAGACACATATACCAAAGGAACAAAATAGGGAATGCAAAAATAGGTTGCACACTTACAATTATCTGATCTTCAACAAACCTGACAAATACAAGCAATGGGTAACAATTCACTATTCAATAAATGGTGCTGAGACAACTGGTTAGCCATATGCAGAAGATTGAAGCTGGAGCCCTTCCTTACACCATGTACAAAAATCAACTCACGATGGATTAAAGACTTAAATGTAAAACCCAAAACTCTAAAAATCCTGGAAGACAACCTAGGCAATACCATCCTGGACATTGGTACAGGCAAAGATTTCATGATGAAGATGCCAAAAGCAATTGCAACAGAAACAAAAATTGACAAATGAGATCTAATTCAACTAAAGAGTTTCTGTACAGCAAAAGACACTATCAAGAGATTAAACTGGCCGGGCGTGGTGGCTCACACTTGTAATCCCAGCACTTTGGGAGGCCGAGGCGGGCAGCTCACGAGGTCAGGAGATCGAGACCACGGTAAAACCCCATCTCTACTAAAAATACAAAAAATTAGCCAGGCGAGGTGGCGGGCGCCTGTAGTCCCAGCTACTCAGAAAGGCTGAGGCAGCAGAATGGCGTGAACCTGGGAGGCAGAGCTTGCAGTGAGCCAAGATTCCGCCACTGCACTCCAGCCTGGGTGACAGAGCGAGACTCCGTCTCAAAAAAAAAAAAAAAAAAAAAAAAAAAAAAAGAGATTAAACCAGCAGCCTACAGAATGGGAGAAAAAATTTGCAAACTATGAATCTGAAAAAAAGCTAATATTCAGTATCTATAAGGAACTTAAAAAATTCACAAGAAAAACAACTCCATTAAAAAGTGGGCAAAATACATGAACAGACACTTCTTAAAGGAAGATGTACGTGTGGCCAATGATCATATGAAAAAACAGCTCAACATCACTGATCATTAGAGAAATGCAAATTGAAAGCACAGTGATTTACCATCTCACAACAGTCAGAATGGTTAAAAAGAGAAAAAATAACATATGCTGGTGAGGTTGTGGAGAAAAAGGAATGCTTGTACACTGTTGGTGGTAGTGTAAATTACTTCAACCACTGTGGAAGACAGTGTAGCAATTCCTCAAGTCCTAAAGACAAAAATCCCATTCGACCCAGCAATCCCATTCCTGGGCATATATCCAAAGGAATATAAATCATTTTATTATAAAGGCACATAGACACATATGTTTATTGTAGCACTATTCACAATAGCCAAGACATGGAATCAACCCAACTGCACATCAATAAAAGACTGGATAAAAAAATGTGGTACATATACACCATGGAATACCACACAGCCTTAAAAAGAACAAGATCATGTTCTTTATAGGGACAAAAATGGAGCTGGAAGCCATTATCCTTAGCAAACTAATGCAGGAACAGAAAACCAATACCACATGTACTCACTTGTAAGTGGGAGCTCAATGATGAGAACACATGGATACACAGAGAAGCAAAACACACACCTGGGACTATTGGAGGGTGGAGGGTGGAAGGTGGAAGGAGGGAGAGGATTAGAAAAAATAATTAATGAATACTAGCCTTAATACCTGGGCGAGGGAACAATCTGTACAACAAACCCCCATGACACAAGTTTATCTATGTAACAAATCTGCATATGTGCCCCTGAATTTAAAATATAAATGAAAAAAATTATCTGATTGATGTTTAACACATTATCAAGAAGACAAAAATATGAAAAATAAAATTATTTTATTTGTTTATAGATTGGTGCAAAAGTAGTTGTGGTTTTGGACTATGAATTTTAAATTATTATAACAAAGCTCAAACACATCTTTATTACTTGAAATAGGAGCCATTACAATCAACACATTTTTTTCCAATGAGAAAGAAGTTTGTTTATTTCTGTAGCATGAAAATCCATGTTTCAGGATTCAAGGAACTCTTAGAAAGCATTTTCTGCATCCTGATGGTTGTGGAAGCATTTTCCCTGTAAAAAGTTGTCAAGATGCTTGAAGAAGTGATAGTCGGTTGGTGAGAGGTCAGGTGAATACTGCAGATGAGGTGTTGTGTGACGTGTGGTCAGGCATTGCCATGGAGAAGAACTGGGCCCTTTCTTTTGAACAATGCCAGATGCAGCGTTTTAGTTTTTGGTGCATCTCACTGATTTGCTGAGCATGCTTCTCAGAAACAATTAATTCTCAGATGTAATGGTTTCACTGGGATTCAGATAGCTGTAGTGGATCAAACCTGCAGCAGACCACCAAACAAACAGTGAGCATGACCTTTTTTTGGTGCAAATTTGGCTCAAGAAGTGCTTTAGAGCTTCTTCTCTGCCCAACCACTCACTGAGCTGGTTGTCACTGTCACACGTGACATTCCAATTGAGAAATAGTTTGTTGTTGTTGCATAGAATAAGAGAAGATGGCACCTCGAAATGACCATCTTTTTGATTTTTTCACTCAGTTCAGGAGGCACTCATTTATCAAGCTTTTTCACCTAATTTGCTTCAAATGCTAAATGACCATAGAATGGTTGACATTGAGTTCTTCAGCAACCTCATGTAGTTCTAAGAGGACCAGCTTCAATGATTGCTTTCAATGGTTCCTTAATTGTCGGCCGCTACATTCTTCATCTTCAAAACTCTAGTCTCCTTTGCAAAACTTCTTGAACCACCACTGCACCGTACGTTTATAAGTTCCTGGGCCAAATGCATTATTGATGTTGTGAGTTGTCTTGCTGCCTTACAACCCATTTTGTACTCAAATAAGAAAATCGCTCAAATTTGCTTTTTGTATATCATGTCCATAGTTCAAAATAAATATAAGATAAATAGAAAGTAATAAATCAATAGCCAAAAAAAAGCCAAAAAAATAAAGTGAGAAATGTACATTAAAATGATGCATAATATAACCGCATTTACTTAAGAATGTATTCCAATATCAAATGGTAAATTACAAGAATGCAAAAACCTCAATTACTTTCTATGGTTTGTTTTGTTTTCTCCTGTGTAAGAACAAAGCTGGAGTCATCATGCTACCCAATTTGATACCATATTACAGGGCTACAGTAACCAAAACAGCAGTAAAAGGTATATAACATAACCATATTAAAATGACGTATAACATAACCTCATTTAAGAATGTGTTCTAATGTCAAATGGCAAATTTCAACAATGCAAAAAAACTGCAATTACATTTGCACCAACCTAATGTATCTCTGCACTAGACTTCATGTATGTAGAGATGTAGTTGTTTGCTATTTTCTTACATATTAACATAAGATACATCATATTACCTCTTTTACTTTTACCAACAATGAGGACATATTAAATAAAATAAATATTCCTTATGCTAAGAAAATATTACAGTATAAATTATTGCTAGAATTAGAAAAATTTAAAAAATCAAAACATGTATATGGGTATGTTCCTGTATGTCTGATTTATGTTGTGGTCAGCTTATGGGGCACTATACCAAATGATATGATGCAATGTCTCAAAATTTTTCTCATCAAATAGTCATTAAACTATTATTTGGGTAAGTTGACTTTTTCTCCTTTTTAGCAAGATCCAGGCTTAAATTTGCTAGTTGGAGGCCTAATCAATACTGTGCTAACTGCTTTGTTAATCCTTTCTTACTGCTGTTCTCTCTCATATTTCCAGAAAATTGTTCACTGTTGTTACCTCACAGTAGATAATTGATTTTCTAAGATAATAACTTTAGCAGCTTATCACTGATTTTTTTCCTTTCCCTCAACTGCAGGACCCAATCAAGTTTTGACACATAGCATTCATTTCTGATGATCCAAAAATGGATCATTCTGTAGTCTAACTTAGTTAACAAAGACACACACACACAAAATAAGTAAAAAGCCTTGGCCACCACAGATTCCACATATATGGTTTGCAACATTTGGCACTATGAGTTGAAACAATTCCTAAACACAGAAGCCCACTGTAGAAATTTAAATAATTTCTTTGTATGTTTAACAACATGGAGCATGATAAAAATGCATGCCCATACCAAATATACTCACAATTACAGTTAGAGACAAAAATATAAAAAGCTGAAGTTTGTGGGTTCTGACATAAAGATTTCCAAAGTTTAAAATTCTAGCTATTGTTTAGGAGTCTAAATTTTACCTTTATTTGTGACTTGAAATTCACATGTGGAAAACTACAACTGATTTTGAATTATTTCCATATAAGTATAAAGGGCATGCTATTGATTGGCTTGTTTCATTCATGTCTAATTTCTAATGAGATTTTGCAAATTAGTTCTTTAAGAATTATGAGCTTCATTGCACTTACATATTTTATTTTATTTTATTTTATTTTATTTTATAAACTAATATTCCTCACATTACCTGCTGTACATTGAAATAATGACAATTGCAACTTACGGGTATAAGTTCTCAGTTATTTGACATAAAAAAATGCCAATTCTGTACATTGATAGGATAATTCAAATTATGTTTAAAATAAGAGGGCTTGAAAAGTCTAAATTCTACACATAATTTATTTGCTCAACCTTTATCCTCATACAGCTCAGAGACTTGGAAGTTACATTTGGACTTACAAACAAGGACATAGGAAGAAGTGTGAAAAACAACATTTCCCAGTTTTATTTAAGACCACTAAAAATTAGCTCTTGTTTCACCTTTAGTTAGTGGCACAGAGACCTTTTCAATTAGTAGACACTAGGTACCTGGTTGTTCAACCAGTGTGGCAAAAGAAGAGAATTTGCCGTGGGGCCCTACTAAGCCAACACACGGGGATAAAAGTTGAAAAGTCTCAATATATAGAGGTCGCTGATTTCTGTGATGTAAATCACCCCACCATTGACAATTTCAAGGTACCATAAGTTTAACAATTGCCTCAAAATTTCTTGAAAATTTATCAGTCAGGTATCATGAGCCAGGTAAAGCCAATTCCAACACACCTTTAAATAGTGAATCACACATTGTGAACATCCTTTAAAATGTATGCTTTAATCAGATATTTTACTGCAATTTAAACCTTATGTGTTAGCAATTTAATTCTCCACAGACCTTTGTGGTGTCTACACACAAACACACATAAACACACATAAACACACACATGAAAAAAGGTTGCCCTGATTGATTCTCCAGCAATATTGCTAAACCAGTGTCATCTATAGTCTTCTTGTATACTCTTTCTCTATCCTAAGCAAAGATCAAATAGATAATAACTACCTTTACTAATCCTTCACCAAGCTATCCTTAAATTAATAAAGATATATTCCCTGGTTTGTTTTTCTTGCTCCTATGTGTATATCAGATTGCTTATTAGCAGCATTTACGTTTCTAATAATACTTTTACAGATTAAATAATTAGTAATCATTAATGAAGTAGTATTACGTTTTAATATATTTATAAGGTTGAGTACATTAGTGATTATACATGTTGTTATCCATCATTGATCCATATGATAATTAAATCCTTAACGAAAACCATCTAGATACATTTTAAAGATACATTTGGCATTTCTCAATTAATTTCAATTCTAGCATTTTATTTTATGTGAATAGGTAACTTCCTTTATTGAAGATGTAGTCATTAGCCATTTTCAGAAATGCTCAAATCACAGTGATTTGAGCTTTGAAGGTATTCATATTCTTGGCTAGGAAATCACACGTGCAAGAAAACTCAATGTGTTTCCCAATACACATGTGGATCTCTCTGGCATCAAAATTCAGAGAAAAATTGAAAGAATGGCTGTCTAATCCAATAAGAACTTTAAAAAAATGGTAGAGCCCTCTTTCAGTCCACACTGCAACACTGTCACCTCTGATTCTCCACACTGGGGGTATGGATGCATATGTAAATCTTCCCTTCTATCTTAAGCTACACTTTCAAGTAGAATTAATGAAGTGATGTTAACATTTAGTGCTTCCAGAGATGAAAGAAATAATAGATCAAAATCTAACTTTTAAAAATCAATTTTCACACATTTATATTCTAAACAATATAATTGCAGTCAGTTGATCTTTGAAGAACTTAGTAGCTAAATTGCAACAATCCTTTATCTGTTCCAAGGCCTTCAAATTTAGACTAAAATTATGGAACCAGCTTTCCTGGATATATCCTATTTAGTCTGTTTGTTTCTCTGGAGAACCCTGGTTAATACACTATAATAAAAAGTAACCATGAATATAAGAGTTTTTCTAGGTCCTGTGAGTAATTCTAGTAAATCATCAAATCTAGTAAATCATCAATTCTGAGATGGTCTTAGGAATTCTGGCATAGATTGTAATGGAAAAGGGTAGGCAACATGAAAAATCAAATGGGTAATATCAGCCTAGAGATGAAAACTGTAAGAGCAGATCAAAATAATTTCTAGAATAAAAATAAGGTAACAGAAATAAAGGATGTCTTTGAAGGTCCATCAGTGGACCTGATACAAATGAGAAAAGAATCTGGGAACTTGTATATAGGCCAGTAAAAACTTTCCAAACAGAAGCACAAGGACAAAAGAAAAAAAGAACTCAAATATTGAAAAATACATCCAAGATATTTGGAAAAATATAACAAGTTTTGAAATTTGTATAATCAGGATACCAGAAGTAGAAGAAAGAGAAAAGTATCTGAAAGAATGAATGAACAGAGTGCAAATGAGCTTTCAAAGGTGGAACAGACATGAAATGTTTCATATTTCTTAAAGTTTTGAAGTAATATAAAAAAAAGAAAATAAGCTAGTACCAATCCCTTCATTTCTAGAAAAGAGTGTAAAGGACATGCTTATAACTGGGTATAACTACCTTCATTTGTGTTTGCATATATGAAACTAACTTTAACATGAAAAAAAATGTGTTTTTTTAAGGCTTATAGACTCTCTTTTACATGTTCCCATATATAACAACTTTCATGCAAATTATCCTACAATTTGAAAATGCAGTAAATTTAATTTACATTAATATTAGGACACAGGCTGACATGGAAATACAAAAAAAAAAAAAAAAAAACCCAGAGACTAAGTTTTTCACAACCTAACACTAGTGTCTTGATTCTAAGACCTATAACTTAAATATTTTTACTTCATTAGTACTTGGTTCAGAGTTCACAGAGTGGCTTAAAAATTCAAAAATATTAGAGAAGATAAACAGTGAAATATCTTTCTAAGCCACAGTTTAAATAAAATAAAAGTTTTGGGTTTTAGGAGCCTACTTCCAGTTCCACTATTTTCAAGTCATTTATCTTACCCATAAATGTGTAGATAAATTTTAGGTGTGAGTATAATGATATATTGTGCCTGAGTTGTTTTATATGAGAATTTGGTGACACAGCAAAAATGTGATAGGTATTAGTAAACTATTTCAAACAAAAATCTACTTCTCAAGTAATATTGTTTCATTGTAGATTAGTTCAATAGAACTCAAAAATCAAAATTTAAAAAAAGCAACATAACTGTGGTGTTAAATAACTCTTCTTTAGTAAAAGTATAATATTTTAGGTCCAAATACCAACTTATATGTCACTAAAAAAACTAATATGACAATCTGTATTTCTAGTATTTTGATAGATAAGAGTTCTTCATAATTCTAAACTCTAATGAAATTGATTTTCTAGATGAATGTACTGGGTGAGCATGAGTAAATAGTAGGCATAGAAAGATGACTTGTTAGAAACAGCGGAAGAAGAGATATTCATAAGAGAGAATAATGGCATGCATAGAGCAGAAAAGAGAGAATATGGAAAAGGGTAAAATTTTAATAAATATTGACCTATTAAGCATGGAAGGTACAACTAAATATATTTTACACTTTTGAAAAAATATCAATGCAGTGTAAAGCATGAAAAGCCTACAATAACTTTCTAGATACTGCATTCTACACTATAATGTGGAAACACTAGTAATACAGACTGAGAAGTTTTGGCTTAATCTGTACAGCTAAAAAATCATTAGGAGTTTAATAGATTGGTACTCAAATTCAATGAGTATCTGTGCGTGTATGCATGTTATTCTAATATCTAAGTGTGCATGTGTGTAAAGGTGTATGGAACTTTTAAAATAATATAAACACTTACAAATATAGTGTATATATAATATGTATATGTTTCATCTTGCTTTTTCACATGACACTATAATATTTTATTTCGTAAAATTATTTTAAATCTTCATTTCCCAATCCCCCTTTTTTATAGTTCATCATATAGATATATACTACTACATTTAACCATTTCTTCCTTTGAAATATTTACTTCATTTTTCCTTGTATTTTGTTAATTACTGTGCAACAAACATCATTGCATATACTGATAAACTATATTTTTTCCTCCCTTTTAGGAGAGAAACTCCTAGAAATGAAAATACTGGGTCTAGTGTATAACTATTGTGAAGACTCATCATAGGAAAGTTACTTTCCAAATGCATTGCTATTTTATGGGATGGTGTTTTAACAGAAATGATCTGTGCTTCAAAGAAAAAGCACAGTGCAATGTTTTCCAAAATAGTAGATTCTGGGGCTAGATAAAGGTAACGTCATATGGGAAAGTCAGTGATTCTTTTCGGTCCATCTCACATGTGCATAAAGGCAGGAGAATTATAGATCCTGCTGTTTGGATAGCAAGACAAGATAATAATTTTCCCCATTTTAGCCAATTCTGAGGTCTTGAGTTTTCTGCATAAAACGTTCCTTGACTTTTACACACATCATTACAAATGTGCATTGAATCATTTCTTGATGCCTTGCAGTGATTATAGTTCATCAGTTTTATCTTTTTTTCTATGTATTCTGCATTTTTTCAGTTACTTCCTGGTAAATGCTGGTGGAATGTAAATTTCTTTCTGAATATTATAAGAGAATAATTTCATCTGTTAAAAAGAATGCAAAAGAAATCTACTTTTTGAAAATTGAATATCTATGTATACCAAATATATATAATAATCTCACAAATTCCACATTAAAAGGATGTTTCCGAATATTCCAATTATTCTTCAGTTTATTTATTTGTACTACCTAGTCTTGAAGAGAATTTGGCAAGTTAAAGCTTCTGCAAACAAAAGCAAATAGCCTGATTGAAAAATGGCAAAGGACATGAACAGACACTTCTCAAAAGAAGACATACAAGTGACCAAAAAACATGAAATAATTCTCAGCATTACTAAGCATCAAAGAAATGAAAACCAAAACCACAATGAGATACAACTTACACCAGTCAGAATGACTTTTAAAAAGTCAAGAAAAACAAGATGTTGATGAGGCTGCAGAGAAAAGGGAATGCTTATACATTGTTAGTAATGTAAATAAGTTCATCCCTTATGGAAAACAGTCTGAAAATTTCTCAATAAACTTAAAATAGAGCTACCATTCAACCTAGTAATCCCATTATTGGGTATATACCTAAAGGAAAATAAACCATTTCCCAAAAATACACGCACTTGTGTTCATTACAATACTATTCACAGTAGCAAAAACATGGAATTAAGCCAGGTTCCCATCAATAGTAGAGAGGATAAAGAAAATGTGGCGCCTATATACCATGGAATACTATACAGCAATAAAAAGAATAAAACCATGACTTTTGTGGAGACATGGATGCAACTGGAGGCAATAATTCTAAGTGAAGTAATACAGGAACAGAAAATCAAACACTGCATGTTCTTACTTATAAGTGGGAGCTAATCATTGAATACACATGGACTTAAAGATGGAAACGTTAGACCTTGTGGACTATTACAGTGGGGAGGGAGAGAAGAAAAGGGAGTGTGCATTGAAACACTACCTAGCAGGTAGTATACTTACTACCTGAGTGATGGGATCTGTTCCCCAAACCTCAGCATCATGCAATGTACTCATATAACAAAACTGCATATGTATCCCCTGTATCCAAGAGAAAAGTTGAAATTAAAAAATTAAAATGTAAAAAATAAACAAACAAATGAAATGATGATAGTGATTATCCATTTGCGGGGGAAAAAAAAAAAAACCTCTACCAACATTTTATATTGCATATACATAGAAAGAAGTCCCACCAGATATATGCTTTATTCAAGTTATTTTTTTTTATTGAATGCTGCAGTATTTATTTGCATGTATCATCTCTTATTGGATTACATGCAACTGGAATAATCAAAAAGAGATTATTGTACCTAAATTTCTATTCTGTTTGTCCCTGCTTTACTATTCTTCAATAAATTATCCACATTACAGCCAGAATAATTATTTAAAAATTGTGTTTGATTATATGATGCTTTTTATTAAAACCCTTACATGGCTTTCCAAAGCACTAAGGGAAAGGAAAAACATGTTAATATTGCTTACAAAACCTGAGCAATGAGACTCTTCCTATTGTCCATGCCTCTTTTCTCATTGTCACATACTTTTTTTACCCCTACCCACACAACCCACTCTACCAGCATGCTACTTCTTATCCAGACACATATTCATTACATTTAATTTCTAATTTCTTCAAGTTATTTGTTTATAGTGCAGTTTTCTGTCAAATAATTTATGCCAATAGTCCTTAACACTTTTTCTTCATTTGGCTACATTCTACTCAACTTTTGGTGTTTACCATAGATATCAGTTTTGCTGGGAAGAATACAAGCTGATTTTACAAATCTGGAGTGAAACCCTTTTCTATTAGGGCAAAACTATTTATATTCTGCCATAATATTGATCACATTGTTGAAATTGAATTGAATATTGAATATTGATCAATTATTGAAGTTGCATATTACAGTGTATAAGCCATTAGAGTGTAAATTCTATTAATGGCAGAGACAGCGTCTGCAACAATTCACTACTTCACCCCATGTCCTAACACTGTTTGGCATTATTAGGATTCTACAAATATTTGCTTAATGAACAAACAAATTTGCAAAGGCATATTTTAGGTTCTTTAACTTGGAAATTTATAAGAATAAATTGTTGAAATTGTCAAATACAAAACATGATATGAGAAAAAATCCTTATTTTACTATATAGTTCACATTGGCATAAAATATAAGAAGTGGAATTCCGACATAAATGATCTTTTCTTTCTTACTGAGGAAACAAAACCCTTAGTCACTTGGTGCAAACAGAATTGAATCTGTTCTTCTTAGCTCACATTCTTTTTCTGCTTTTATTTTCCAAATCATACTGATTCTCTTATGTGTCCCAACTGATTATTGATGTCTCTGTATGCACACAGGTTTCTTGTATTTGGGCACTACCAGATTGTGACTTGAGATAAAATTTGACATCAAAGTTGAGCAGAAACATGGAGACTGTGCTTTTTACTGGCTAAAGGCTGTTCTTATTTACTTACTTTTACCTGGTATTATTTTGGCAATGCTATTAATTTTGTAGCTATTTTAAGAGAATGCTTTTTAATAGCAATAATAAAACTTACTGGAAGTACTTCCTGGTCAGCTGATTGTTTCTGTTCTTTTCCTGGGTCTACCTTTAAGTTACTGTAAAATTCTCAGTGTGGAGTGTGTATAAAACGCTTGAGTGATATTGACAAAGAAATACGGTGAAAATGTAGCTAGAGCATTTGTTCGGTGGAAGCTCAGTGCTCTATCTCCATCCATTATTATGTCAATTCATTTATTTATAAACGTATTTATTTATTAAAAAAGTATATATTGAGCCCCTTTTTAGTGTTAAATATAATAAAAGATAATCCTCTTGATATACAAAATAAGAACCCAATAACATAATTCATCAGTTCACTCTTACCCCTGCCTCTATAATCAATTCCCCATGTAGAGTTAATCTTTTAAAATTAATTTTTCTACTTACTACATTGCCTAAAATTAATCAGTGGCTTCCCATTGTTTTTGGAAAAAGAGGCAAAATATTTATAATACGGCATAATACCCTTAATTCTCTGATGTTAACAAATCTCTGACTTGATCACTCACTAGTCTCATACCCAGTGTAGTGTTTATAGAAACATTGCTATCTTTGAATGGGTGGTCACTTTTTATCCTTCTCACTTTTTCCCTAAAATTGTACCTTGAAAGCAAAGCCATTATTGACCACCTAAACTAGTAATTTCCACCTCAATTTATTATCTATTTTATTGCCTCTGCATTTTCTTCATAGCACTTATCTATTTTTCTAATTATTTTGCTTCTTTGCTGTTTACTTACAGTCTTTCTTCCCCTAAGCTGTGTAAATTCTACAATGGCAGGATACTTGTCTCTTTATATCTTCAGGGACTAGAACAGTGATTTAAAAAAGAAAAACTAAAAATGAATAAGTAGATAATGAATGGAAAGACTATATCCATAAGTAATACTCTTTTTCTTCAGGAATCTCACTAGAAATTTTATTTGCATGCACCTGCATTAGGACTCTTCCAAACTAAAATAGATTACTTCCCCACTCTATTTTAAGGTTATAGTGCAGACCAACAAGAATGGTAGCCTCCAGAATTATGTGACTAAAGTCAAGGTCTGAGTATTTATTTTAATGAATATCAAGTGCCTAGACATTGCTAAGCATAATTGTGCAACCTTATTTATTCACTGCCCCTTCCTTCCTACATGTGTTTAAACATTATGAAAAAAGCAAAGATCTCAAAAACAAATGTACAAACAGAAGTTTAATATTATGTTTTAATCTTTGTGTTTTCTTTAGTTCAGTCTTTAACTTCATAGTATATTGAATGATTACTCTCCTATTTTTATGGAATTATTTTGTACATTCTCTCTGAAAAACCAGCTGAGAAATAGGCATTGAAAATGAGAATTTTTACTCACCAACAAGTTTCCCCCTAAGAAAACCCAAATCCCCAGTATCACAGTTTATAGAGAAATCTATTCTGCTTGTGACAGGGCTAGCTTTTGAGTATTGCATCCATCAAATCTTTAACACAAAACTTCTTAGCACTAGCGCCTTTTTTCTTCCACACTGACAAAATAGATGTTGCTGGAATCTATTGAAAATTGGGTCAGTATATCAGGAAACAATGATCCATTTTCAGCAAAAATTAAGTTTTGAGTTATTTTAGTTCTTTTCACTCCTCAGGCCAAACTATGTGAATCATACTTGATGAGAAATCTGACTTCTTTCCTCACATTTGATACTATTATGCCCTCCTAGCTTTTTATCAAATCTATCCCCTAATGGACTGCACATTAAGTCCAAAAAGGTGAACTTTTCATCAAATGTCATTACTCACTGACTGAAATACAGTTTTAGTAAAGGTTCTATTAGTCAAGCTTCTTCAGAGAAATAGAACGTGTGTGTGTGTGTGTGTGTGTGTGTGTGTGTGTGTAGAAATAGAGGAATTTATTATAAGGACTTGGCTCAGGAAGTTATGGAGGCGGAGAAATTCCAAGATCTGCAGCTGGCAACCTGGAGATCCAGGAAAGTCAACAGTATCATTTTGGTCCTAGTCCAAAGGCCTGAGAAGTAGAATAACTGATGATGTAAGTTCTGTTGTGAAGGCAGGAGAATACCAATGTCCAAACTTGAAGACATTTTATCAGAGAATGAATTAGTTTTTACTCAGCACCTTTATTCTATTCAGACCTCCAATTGATTAGATGTGGTCCCTCCACATTAAGAAAGGCAATCTTCTCTACACAGTGACCAAGTCAAATGTTAATCTCATTCAGACATACCCTCACAGACACACCCATAATAATGATGAATAAAATGTCTGGGTAGTCTGTGGCCCAATCAAGTTGACACATAAATTAATAATCAGAGAGTGGCCTATTATATGTGATATGCAATAGTCTACGTTAACAGAAAATTTGCAAAGAGAAGCAACAGGAATGGAACTCTCTAGGAAGGAACTTCCTGATGTCAACTAATTATTTTGAATATAAACATAAGGCTATTGGGATTAAAATGGACAAATGCAGGGAAAGAAATGAAAATTATAGACAAAAGAGTGATGGTTAATTATTCTGCCAAGGCTTTATTTTCCACTAGCCACAGAAAGAAATAACATTTTCTCAGACTTAGCATGTTTTCTAATTTTTCCTGTTTAAAGTTGTAATCTTGATTTTCTAAGTGAAGCATGAATTGAATTAAAAACTAACTTAACTGAGACTTCAGGAAAAAAAAACTTGAGTAAATAAACACAAATAGATATAAAGTGGGTTTATAGAGTGACCTATTATATATGATACATAATAGTATGTTAATAGGAAGTTCGTAGAGAGAAGCAACAGAGATGGAACCTTCCATTCCTTTTCTCTACACACAATCAATGGTCTAGTTTAGTTCCAAATTCAAACATTTTTTTTCTTCTTAATGTTTCAAAACATGTGGATCCATCTTTCTTGCTTGCTTGCTTACTCCCTTCCTTCCTCCCTTCTTCCTTACATTCCTGCCTGTCTTCCTTCCTTCCTTCCTTCTTTCCTTCCTTCTTTTCTTCCAATTTCTTCTTTCCACTTTTTTCTATTTTCTCTTTCTCTTTCTTTCTTCTTTCATCTCTTTCTTTCTTCTTTCATCTCCTTCCTTCCTTTCTCTCTTTCTCCCTCCCTCCCTTCCTTCCTTCCTTTCTCTCTTTCTCTTTCTTTCTTTCTTTCTTTCTCTTTCTTTCTTTCTTTCTTTCTTTTTCTTTCTTTCTTTCTTTCTTTCTTTCTTTCTTTCTTTCTTTCTTTCTTTCTTTCTTCTTCCCTTTATTTTCCTCCCTCCCTCCCTCTCTCTCTTTCGCTCTTTCTTTTTTCTCCTGCTTTTCTTTATCTCTCTCTCTTTCTTTCTTTCTTCTCTTTCTTTCTTTCTTTCTTTTCTTCCTTCTTTTTTTTTTTTTTTTTTGAAACAGAGTCTGATTATTGTCACCCAGGCTGGAGTGCTATGGCGCAATCTCGGCCCATTGCAACCTCCAACTCCCAGGTTCAAGCAATTCTCCTGCCTCACCCTCCGGAGTAGCCGAAATTACAGGCACCCGCCACCGTGCTTGGCTAATTTTTTTGTATTTTTAGTAAAGATGGGGGTTTCACTATGTTGGCCAGGCCTGCCTGCCTGCCTGCCTGCTTGCTTTCTTTCCTTCCTTCCTTCCTTCCTTCCTTCCTTCCTTTCTTCCTTCCTTCTTTCCTTCTTTTTTCCTTCCTTCCATTTCTTTCTGCTAGTTAATTGAGAGAAGAGTTAGAATGGAAATAGTTTTTTGAAAAGCTCATATTTCAAATAATTTTGCCTGGAGTCAAATACAGATTTTCCTGCATTCTCACAGAAAGCATTCTTTATTTATTATTATTTTTCTGCTTCTTCTTCATATTATCATTATTGTTATTTTATAGAGATGGTGTCTTACTATTTTGCCTAGACTGGTCTTGAATTCTTGGGCTTAAGTAATCTTCCTGCTTTGACCTCCCAAGGTGCTGGGATCACAGGTGTGTGCCACGGCACCTGGCAGAAAGCATTCTTATAAGACATCTGTGCCACAGTTACAGGCAAACCTAGACAGAGAATTTCAGGGAGGTGCTTAAATACAAACAATTCAGACAGTTTATTCAATTCAACCTAAAAAGTTTTTAGAAAAGTCACACATTAGAAAATATTCAGAAAAACTTGATATCACACTGTGAAATTTGACTCAATATGCTACCCTTTCACATGTGTCTTCTAGGTCAAGGGTTCATAACAATTTTTCAACCGTAAACCCTTTGGCAGTTGTCAGGGGAACAGCTTAGGAAAATCTCAAAATAAAACAACAAAATGCAATACCAAGGCCCTATAAATCCAACAAATTTTGTTTAAATGAGGTAACCAAAATATAAGGGGGGAAATCTGTGATATATTTTTTATGGAAGTCATTGTAGTAGTGCATCACTCAGACCTTGCAATTCAGTAGTGATCCTGCTAGAGGAGCACAATGGGCTCACAGTCTCCAGATGTCTCACTTTTAGAACCCATTAAGCATTCACACCAAGAGCATCCTCTGCCCGGGCTGCTCTCAGGCAGTGACTAAACACAGAGGAGATATAAAGCCAGGGCAATTCCCCCAACACAGGATTCCTCTAGCAACAATCTTTGCACTTTGGCTTCTTGTGGGTCTGGTCAAAATTTGATAAAAGTCCATTGTAGTCTGAGGCTTTTCTTGTCATTCCTTCTTCTTTCCTAATCTCCTTTCACAGTCTCACAATGCCTACCCTCCCTTCTCTCTTCTTTATCCTTTGCATGAATTTCCCCAAATAATTACTTTTTACTTTGAATTCACTTTTGGTATGCCTTCTGGAGAACACAAATTGACACACTAATTAACTCATCACTAACTAGTCAATAATTTTATAGGTATGCTATATACATACCAGCCAGGAGTGTTTAAGGGCCTCAAAAAAGAAACTCTCTGATAAGCAAGGGGTCTAGAATATTGGTAAGAAGTATGGTCAGTCTCATATCAAGTTTCTTTGTCCTGAATTGTTAGAAACAAAATATTGCACTGCAGAAATGCTGGAAAAAGTGTTTGACATTTTCTTATTTACTTTACCTTTTTATATCAATTTCTTATTTTTTTGTGGCAAAATAGAGGGACATTTACTTGGAGCCATTTATAACTGCTAGCATAAATACTATTGTATTTGTTTTGGAATTAATACATATCATTATAAATACATAGATTGTTTCTAAAATATTTTCTCAGTCTAACCCTTCATTTAAATTTAGCCCTGCTGCTTTATTTTCTACATAATATACATACGCATACTTATATGCACACAGTACGTTCTTTGTTAGTTTCTTAACCTCAGGGATTATATAAAATGTTATCACATTTTAGACAGGATCCTGAAGATTAGTATATATTTATCAATTTCCCAGAGGACAGTCACAACTATAGCCTTTTCTTTTTTACAAAAAGCATCTGTGAAGAGATTGAAAGCAGCTACAATTTGCTTTTTGAAGAGATGAATAATTAAGGTGTATGATTTCTAATGTTTTCATATTTGACAAAGTACAACTTGAGAATTGATTGAGATGTGGTCTCAGACAAATACAGCTACACACTCAGATAAGAAGGCAAAATTAGACTTCATGGGGCTCTTACTTTTTACTTGTGACTGATTTCTTCTATGAATTTAGCACCAACGGTTTTAGTCTAATTATTCACGTTTAACGTACTAAATTTGAATCCTCTCTCCAAATTAGTAGAATCTATATTTTGTTTTCTTTGAGGATCAGTACAACATCTGCACTTCACAATAACTTGACAGCTTAAAATCTAATAAGCTTTATCTTCATTTCCATTTAACCATTCTCAAAGTTTACTGTGAGGATGGTGGGAAATCTGTGAAAGCTGCTGATTTCAGCATAAGCCAGTTACTTTCTGGTGACAGAATACCAGTAAGAGCCTGGCGTATGCTGAAATCATCAGCTCTGACCCCAGAATGTTTTTTATCTTAATCCATCTTTTTCTCATGTCGAACACAAGTCCATTCTCATATTCAGTTTAGTTTCTGGACTTTCTCATAAGCTTCTAGTCAATCTTCTTTTGTCCAAATGCTCATGTTTTAATGATTTCCTCCCTAGAATTCTTGACACTTTTGGAAATCTGATTAAAACCTCCGTTTTGATGTTCAATTAGGTACTACTGAATTGGTCCATATCATTGGACACAAACACGCTGCTGTGTAGATTGTGTGAAAATCGGGTTATCTGATATTCACAATATCACACTGCTTTAGGTGCCCTGATTGATAAATAAGTACTTCTAAATATACTTGAAAAGCGATGGAGATCAATAATACCTTTGAGCAGGATAAAGGTGTGGCAGAAGCAATGTCTCTGCCAATATGTATGTTGAAGTTCACAACTTATAGAAGAAGTGTTATAATACTTAAGAAAATCAATTTGGCAACTGCTGTAATCATCCAGAAATTATCATTTATTTTACTACAGTCCAGGTGACACAGTGCAATGTTTTTTATACTTATATCTTCTAGAGAAGATGTCATTAATTGCCCCAGAAGTTCAAGATTCTGGAATGTTGGGGCCTTAAATCTCAGAGGAGAAATATTTACCAAGTTATATTTATAGGGACAATATATCTGATGGAGTGAAGGCAAGAAATAATCGAATATTCCAGTCAATGCTTAACTGGAATAGGAAAAACAAAACCAAACAAGCAAAAACTTGCCCCTACTCTAAGAGGGCTGGCTTAATCTAGTAAAGATGCAGATAGTATATTTTTTTCTGCTTAGTTCCACCTCAACCAGCAAATGGAGAAATATTTGCCTATAATTTTAATGAATTATGTCAGGCAGTATGAAACAAGCAGTCACTTCTGCCTACCAGAGAGAGATATTGACTCATACGGTTATTCCTGATGAAAATACATCCAATTAATACTAAAAGACAGATTTTACCCCAAGAAGGAGGAAGAAAGAAATCAAACCCTTTCTGGTGTAGCAGACAACGAAAACGTTTGGTTGAAGAGAAGGAAATTTCTTAGTATCACAGCTTGACACTGTGATTTTTGGTACTTCAGGAAAAAAATGTTGCTAGAGATTTTTGATACACAGATAATAAAGTTTATAGTTAAAACCTAAACTTGGGAAACTTACTGATTCAACACTATCTGTAATTATTATAAAAACTGAAAAGATCCCTTCTAACTCAAGTGAACAAGAAATATGGGACAGTGTGTTTCCCTCACAAGAGTAAGCAAGTAACAAAAATGCTGTAACACATAAAGATTCAAATATGGAAATGAGAAAAGCATTTTCTTTTAACTATTGAGTAGCTGAATAAAGTAATTATATTATGAGAAATATTAGAATTCTTTCTCTCTCTCTGACTCTTATTATCTGTCATCTCTCTCTCTCCCTTTCTCTGTCTCTCTCTCTCACTCTCTCTCTCCCTGTCTTCTCAGTTTGCCATATAACCGAAAACATTAGGTTTAATTTTTGTGTATTTTTTTTTTTGCAAATCATATATAGTTAGTATCCTATGGTGTGTTTATTATACTTCACTAGTACTTAATTAAAGTATTATTACATCAATTTCTAAAAACAGATATTCAAAAAGGCTGAAATTAACACAGAGTCAAGAGTACATTCTTTGAATTTGAGTTTAAAAACACTTTCTATACCATTACCAATGCACATAATAGATGATTTTCTCAAGTAAGCTGTAACTTTCCTACAGCTTACTTAAGAAAATCATCTATTATGTGCATTTCTGTTTTCATTTCTACTACCCTTTAAAACAAAACAAAATTTGGGATTATAAATTTGATCTTTGTAGTGCTTGAACTAATGATTACTTCTGTTTGGGATGCCATGTTTAAAATATTTTTTGCATATCTATTGAAAAGTCACTTTAAGAAACATATTATGGCCGGGCGCGGTGGCTCACGCCTAATCCCAGCACTTTGGGAGGCCGAGGTGGGCGGATCACAAGGTCAGGAGATCGAGACCATCCTGGCTGACATGGCGAAACCCCGTCTCTCCTAAAAATATAAAAAAAATTAGCCGGGCGCTGTGGCAGGCGCCTGTAGTCCCAGCTACTCGGGAGGCTGAGGCAGGAGAATGGCATGAACCCCAGAGGCGGAGCTTGCAGAGAGCCGAGATGGCGCCACTGCCCTCTAGCCTGGGCGATAGAGCGAGACACCGTCCCCTCCACCCCCCCAAAAAAGAAAGAAACATGTTATGATAAGTGTGATAAACAGAACAATACTAAACTTCAACTAAAACAATGTATATGTGACATTTTACACATTAAGTAATGCAGGATTTCTATTCATCAGTAGAATGTAAATTTCTTGAGTCGACCACCTTTATTTGGATAGAGTCATGCTAATTACTTGGACAAAAAATATTTCAATGGTTAAAGACACAGGAAGAATAATACTTTCATGTGAAGTCTTTTGTTTCAGGGACACAGTTAACATCTACTCATTAAATGACTTTCTCTAATAAACAGTATCATTAGTTTGAGATGTTCAGCACTTGACTGTAAATAGTTATAATTACATGGAGAGAAATTCATAAACAAGAAGGTTTAAGAAACTTCTGATAGTCCTGTTTCTAGCAATTAAAAATAAAAATTTCATTATTCATCAACAAAGCTTTGCTTAATTAGGGGTCAAATTATCATCCTACTTAACTCACTAGATAGTTTTCAGTTACATAATAATGCAGCTATTCATTAAGGTACCTGTAAAACAGCAACAAAAAATAAATTTAACTAATTAGCAGAAGCAAAAGGGATTCATGATTTAAGAGCCAAAATTATATATATATATTATGTATATATATATAGTCTAATAAATTCTCCAAAGACAATATAAATCATCAACATGGCCTGAAACAAAATAATACTTTATCCTCCCATAATGTATGGCTGGATGAGAAGAAACAACTTTTATGACTAGTGATTCTATCATAGTGTATCTTGGCTTGTCATTCCATTTTTATGTCTTGTGCTCCTGGAAAATTGTATTCATTGTAAAAATTGGAAATCTCTGTCTTTAATTTTTGCTTTCATTGTTTTTTGTTTTGTTTTGTTTTGAGACAGAGTGTCGCTCTGTCACCCAGGCTGGAGTGCAGTGGTACAATCTTGGCTCATTGCAAGCTCCGCCTCCTGGGTTCATGCCATTCTCCCGCCTCAGCCTCCCAAGTAGCTGGGACTACAGGCGCCGGCCACCACGCCTGGCTAATTTTTTTGTTGTTGTTGTATTTTTAGTAGAGACGGGGTTTCACTGTGTTAGCTAGGATGGTCTTGATCTCCTGACCTCATGATCCACCCACCTCAGCCTCCCAAAGTGCTGGGATTACAGGCGTGAGCCACCATGATCGGCCTAATTTTTACTTTCTAAGGTATTTGGAGACATGATTACTTTGAGGTTTTAGTTTCTTCTTCTGTGGATTAAAGAAATAAACTGGATACCCTGTAAGAATTTTTTATTCAATTTGATCGTTTTGAGAGTGTGGACAAAGCCTAGACACTATCCCATTTGAAGAGGAGATGCCTCAGTTTTACAACAATTTGGGCTGAAAGACAATCCTTAAGTTGAATGCTTAGACTTGAAGGAAGAACTCAAATGAGTTCAAATAAACTCATTCCAAAGAACAGAACACATACACATATTTACATGTTCATATTTCTAAAGATCTGATTGGAAGACAAAGCTTAAGAAGACCTGAGAGACACAGGATACCTCTCTCTACTCTTTGTGGGCTACACTGGTCTCATATGGTATGAAACTGTAGTTTATATTTTTTACTTCACTCCTCTCTCCCTGGTCATTTTCCCATTTGCTACTGTGTTTTCTGTAAGTCCCAGTGGTTCATAAACATCCCTTTTGTGTAGGATGTTCAGTTTTTAGTAGATATAAGAAAGTTGTACAGTGGTGGCATGGCTTAGTCTTGGCTCATCCATAGTAAACCCCTGCCTATTCTTTCAGCCATATCTGGTGTCATCCACCCTTGTCTTTCAACACTTCACCTGCACTGAATTTTCAGCCACTCCTCAGAAGTTCCAAGCTGCTTTCCATCCCAGGATCCCATCTATTCATTACAAGGTTACCCCCCTCCCACAAATATGCCCTTTCTGTTTGGGTAATTTATGTTAGACTTCAGTATGAATGCACATTTCCTAGAGAGTTCTTCCTTGGTTTCTCATCTTAATTAAATATCCTCTATGATTATTTCTCAATACAGTGTTAGTACATTTTCTGTCATTATAAATGAATGCTTCAGACTGGGTAATTGACAATGAACAGATATTTATTTAGCTTATGGTTCTGGATGCCTGAAAGTCCAACACTGAGGGGCTAGAATCAAGTGAGGGCCTCAGGCCATGCCATTCCATGGTGGAAGAGCAGAAGGAAGGGGGGCAAGCAAGCGCCTGTGAAAGAGAAGGGCACCAGGGGCCCAGCTAGCTTTACAACAATCCACTTTCAAACAGCTCCCGCAATAGCCACATTCATTTATGAGCGATGAGGCTCTGCTCTCATGACCGCATCACTTCTTATTAGGCCCTTACCTTCCAGTGCTGTTGTAAGATTAAGTTTCCAACACATGAATTTTTAGGGAACACATGAAAACCATAGAAAGCGATATATTACAGTCTTTAATTATATGATTATTTAGAATTAAAACTATACCCATGTATATTAATGTATTATTGACTGCCTCTTCCAACTTGAAAGAAAGTGTACAGGTAAGGGAATATGATAATCTTTTTTCTGATTAATATCCAGTGCCCAGCAAAGTATCTTACCAATTGGAAAGGCCAGGAATGAGAACTGCATATGTATGAAATCTAAATTTAAATAAATTTTACTCTTTTTTAGAACACATACACACCTTTTGTTTTCCTGATCCTGTGCTGATAGGTCTTTCCTCAATTTCATCTACCTATATGGATGTTTGATAATAGTTTGGTTTGACCAACTGTAGCTAGAGAATTTAACATTCAGCTGCAGGCTAGTCAGGCTGAACACGAACAGGAGGATTCAATCTCTCTTCTGGACATTTCTGTGATTTCCCATATTAGACTTTTCCCCCCCATTCTATCCCACACTAACCTACTAGGTATAACTTCCAGAAATTTGTTTTAGTTTATTTTTCCTGATGAGAGCTTTGCGTAATGTATGAAGCATTTTCAGAGCTGCTTTACAATTGATTCAGCTTCTCCAGTGTCTGGGGTTTGTCTTAACCCCAATCCAAGTTACTCTTTTACCAATAGCCTTTATCTGTACTGCCTTGTAGTCTACGCAATAGTCTACATAGTCACTTGTTGTCATCAATTGATTACTAAATTAATTCAATATATAGAAAATAAATAACTTCTATATTGTCAAATGCTTTTGCTAAATATTTGGCATAGAAATAAAGTGCAAACAAATGAGTTCCATGGAAAATAAAATCTAACCAAAAAGATAGACATGAACTCAGACTGTAATGCATGCTTAAACTAAGAATTAAGAAATAAATTAGAATTTTTCAGGAGTCAAGGTTCATAGTAAATTTATGCAAAGTAGAGGTTAAAGCCATGAGTAAAGGCACAGATAAAAAGTCAACAGATGCAATCAAGAAACTCATGTGTTACCATCAATTAAAAACCATGGGTGAACCATGGGCAGTTGAAAATAAATCTTAAACAGGTGACAGAGTGTTATTAAAGAATCTGCACAGGGGATAATATAAACAGATCTCTATATAGAAATATTAAATTAGCAAACATACTGTAAGAAGTGTAAGTTGGTTTGGAAAAAAGGACTTCAACAAAAAAGATGAGGACAATGAATTATAAGAGCACAAGTAGAAATGTGGAGGTTCTGAGATATGGCAGTGGGTGTGGAAATAAACTAGAAGGTATTGTATTAGTCCATTCTCATGCTACTGTAAAAGACTGCCCGAGACCCGGTAACCTAAAAATGAAAGAAGTTTAATTGACTCACAGTTCCGCACGGCTGGGAAGGCCTCAAGACACTTATAATCATGGCGGAAGGGGAAGTAAACACGTCCTTCTTCACATGATGGCAGGATGGAGAAGTGCCTAGCAAAAGGGTGAAAAGCCCCTTATAAAACCACCAGATCTCATGAGAACTTACTATCACGAGAATAGCATGGGGGAAACTGACCCCGTGATTCAATTATCTCCCACTGGGTCCCTCCCATGACACATGCGGATTATGGGAACTACAATTCAAGATAAGATCTGAGTGGAAACAGACAAACCATATTAGGTGTATATTCAGAAATATAAATAACATTTAACCAGCAAAACTTGACAATCAGTCATATTTGAAGAATATGGGAGAGAATGAAACAGAGCAAAGTCTCAGTTATCTCACTTGGGGAAAAAAAGGTGGATGATAGTAATCCTAAAAACAAAATATTTAAAAGATCGTATTTTACTTATACTAATAAATACTGCAGTTTTTTTCTTTATGTTGAATTTTAGATCGTGTGACCTAATCAGGTAGATAGGTCGGATAGACAGACTTATCCATCTGTGTTCTGAACATGAATGTGAATGTGAAGTCACTGGCTTTTAGGAATAAGGCTTAAACAGCTCAAAAGCTCATTGAGAGAAAGGCTACAAGTGAAATATGAAAATATTGATAAAAAACAAACATTCAGTAAACCTATGTGTTAAGGGCCCAACATAGGAAGATGAGCACTTACTTGAATTGAAGCAGACTACAGTATAGGAGGACACCCAGGCAGAAGCACTAGGAACCCACTGCAGAAGCTATGTCCTAAGAGGGAATCTTTAATTCAGGCCTAAAACACAGTAGTAGCCCAGATCCTCCCCATTACAAAAATGTCAGGTTTAAATTCCATTTTTCTATAGAAAAAACCTTCACTGAACATAACAAAGTAAAATGTTTCTGTTCTACAAGCTCCAAGTCTCCGACTATGTCATTTTAGTCTTTACTTAAATAAAAAGTGTAAGAATTTAAAGTTTTTTTTATATTTCCCAAATTAGGTTATAAGAGCAGTGGACGTAGGTGTCATGTTTCTTTTATATGTACAATATTATCAGATATATATGTATCTTGTCATAATTAGTATTTCACAAATGTTTATATATATGATTTTAGAACTTTGTTATTATTGGAAGAGTGGAAACAAAAATTAATTGCTTAACAGTCCTTTTTGGTTACAATAAATTTGGTCTAAATATATATATATGTATGTAGAGTGGGGTGTTCCCTTTCAATGATATCTCTGATATTTTATTTAATAATTACCTTATTTAATCAAAGTATATTGGGGTTGTCATTTAATTTAGAATTCTGCAACTGTGCAATACCTTAAGGAAGATAGTCTCTACATCATGGGTGCTTTTCCATAAACAGTTGAATTTCTTTGAGAAGAAAAAAAATCCTAGTACATGAAAGATTTTTAATTTTTTCATGTCAATCCAACACCAGTACCAAATCTGTTTTACTACCCAAACTCACATGGAATAAACAGTAGTGTAATGGGCAACTAGAGAATATCTAGAACCATGTTAATAATTGTTGTGGCTTCATTATTCCAATGATAATTTCCTAGATATGCTTAGAAATAATGCTGTTGATTTTGTAGGGATACTTTTTCCTCCAAAATTTGATTAGTCATTAGACTAGGATTTCTGAATCTTGCTTGAAGAATCCTTATAACATAGGCAAGCTGTCCATATTGAAATTAAACTACCATTATTCTTGATCTAAATATGAGAAATTGTATTTGTCATATTCTACTAAAAGAATAAGAAAATGATTTTGACACTGACTGAAGACAGAAATTAGAATGAAAATCATAGCAGAGGAAAGGAGAAAGAAGAGGGACCTAGAACTATACAGATCAAGTTTATTTAAATTAACCATTACATGAATTTAAGAGACATCCCTTAATTGTAAGATTTGAGATTAAAACTTTAATTAGTTTTTATCTTTAATAAAGATAGTACTTAAACCTTTAATCCTAGGAACTCAAAGCCAATTAACAAATAAATCCCCAATTTTCCTATGAAAGAATGTACACACATTTGCTTCCTCGTTTACAGTTAGAACCACGTTCAGAGAGATTTATTGTAAATCATATTCTAAAGCATAAGGATCTATCAGCAGGACATGTGGTCCTCAATTCTTAGATCAGCACTCAAAAATATCTTATTAATCTAATAATAAAAGAGCATATCATTATTAAAAATCAGATATATCATGCTTATTTATTTGACTTTTGGTGGAAAATACGCAGAGTTCAACTTTAAGCTTTGAAAATTAGATGATATGGAATCTTTGGCAGGTTATGTAGCCTAAAACTTCAGTTACTTCACATATAAATAGACATCATAAAATATCTTCAAGGAGGTATTTTAAGTATTGAATGAGATAATGACATTAAATGCTTAGCATTAAGTTAGAATATCACTACATATTAGGTGTTATAATATTAGTAATAAATATTAAAAGACAGAGAAGAGATGTAAGAACTGAAAATGACAATGAAGTTTTGAATATGGAGGTCCGCAAATTCCAGTGGTTCAAGTTAATAATTTTTCAACTTTACAGTGGTGCAAAAGTGATACAAATTAAGTAAAAATCTTACTTTGAGTATCTGCACAAGCATTCTGTTTTAGTACAGGATTCAATAAATTCCATCAGATATTCAATACTATATTGTAAAATAGGCTCTGTGTAAGATTATTTTGCCCAGCTGTAAAGTGTTCTGAGTACTTTTAAGGTAGGATAGGCTAAGCTATGATGTTCAATAAGTTAGATGTGTTAAATGCATTTTCAATTTATGATATTTTCAAATTACGATGGGTTTAATGGAACGAGACCTCATTGAAAGTGAATGAGCGGCCAGGCGCGGTGGCTCACGCCTGTAATTCCAGCACTTTGGGAGGCCGACGCGGGCGGATCATAAGGTCAGGAGATGGAGACCATCCTAGCTAACAGGGTGAAATCCCGTCTCTACTAAAAAAAAAACGAAAAACTTAGCCGGGCGTGGTGGTGGGCTCCTGTAGGAGAATGGCGTGAACCCGGGAGGCGGAGCTTGCAGTGAGTCAAGATCGCGCCACTGCACTCCAGCCTCGGCGACAGAGCGCCACTTGGTCTCAAAAAAAAAAAAAAAAGAAAAAAAGAAAGAAAGTGAATAAGCGCATTTGTGTAAAAAGAAATCTATATTCTTCTATCTATGAACACATATCTATATATGTATATTTCTATATATTGATCTGTATTGATTTGTCTATATAGAGAGAGGCCAATGCAAATTTAGAGATAGGTATTGATACAGTTATAACCATTGTTAGGCAATTGTAAAATGTTTTGAAGCAATAGATAAAGCTAAGACCTACTACAGCCAGGGACTCTAACAGAACCTCCACATAATAATGAGACCACATAGCATTACATAGCTTACCAAAGGGGGTATAAGAAATAAACTCCAGGCCGGGTGCGGTGGCTCACGCTTGTAATCCCAGCACTTTATGAGGCCGAGGCGGGCGGATCACGAGGTCAGGAGATCGAGACCACGGTGAAGCCCCGTCTCTACTAAAAATACAAAAAATTAGCTGGGCATGATGGCGGGCGCCTGTCGTCCCAGCTACTCGGAGAGGCTGAGGCAGGAGAATGGCGGGAACCCGGGAGGCGGAGCTTGCAGTGAGCCGAGATTGCGCCACTGCACTCCAGCCTGGGTGACAGAGCGAGACTCCGTCTCAAAAAAAGAAAAGAAATAAACTCCAATATTCCTAGAAATACAACAAATACAATTACCTATCTAAAACCTATTACTGTGTTAAGGCAAAGAAAAAGTCCCTTTCAGAATTTATAACCACAACTATGCCCTGTCACATTCACATTTTCAACTGATGTTTTCCATGTAATTTTTTTAAATCTCAGGTAATTCAATTTAGAATCATGTGAATCAAGGTAATCTTTAGGTTACTTTTAGAAGTTTCATTAAACAACCCCGGCAGAACTTTACTTCAAAACATGCTTCAAAGTATTAGACAAAATTTCAAGAAAAACAAAAAGCTTAGAGTCAACAATCAGAAAATAAATAGGCTTTTGCAATTCAGATTACGGAATTATAGAAAATAGAATTGAAAAATATGCATATAACATTATCAAAGATAAAGCAAAAATGTCAAATATGAGCTTGTGACATGTAGACGTAAAAAAGAAGCAAATGTATGTTCTGAATGTAAAAATTATAATTGTGATGAATATAAACCCAACAAATGGCTTAGCTAGCAGATTACACACAGTTGAAGAGAAGATTAGGGAACTACAGGGGTATGTCAGAAATATTTATTTGGGGCATGACATCAGCAAGATGGTGAAATAGGAGTTTCCAATGTTTGTCCCTTGACAAAAACGTCAGCTAGAACCACCAACCACACTCTAATATACCTTCACAAAAGCTGTGCAATGCAAGTAAGAGATTGTAGCTCCTGGTGGAGTACAGAAATAAAGAAAAAACGTATTGAAGAGGGTAGGAAAAACAGTTTCACATTACCTATGTCAACCCATCCCAAGCATGAAGAGAGATGCCCTCTGGGTTGGTAAAGGGGAGTAAAATGGGCACCTGACTTTGTCTCTTACCCCAGCATAAGGCCCACCCTTGTAAACATTATCACCAGGCCAACACCCATGGCTCTAGGCTCCAGCCTGGCCCCTGAAACCGAAGTCTTCAGGCCTACCCTAGTGCCACAATAGCCAAGACAAGTAATAAACCTAAGTGTCAATTTATGGGTGGATAAATAAAATTAGGTCTATATAAAAATTGGAATATTATTTAGCCCTAAAAAGAAGGAAATTCTGCCGTCTGTGATAATATGGATGAACCTGCACATTATGTTAATATGAAAAAAACCAGTCACAGAAAGACAAATTGTCTCACTAATATATGAAATCTTAAAAAGTCAAACTCAGAAACAGAATAGAACGGTGGTTGCCACAGGTTGAGGGGTGGGAAAAATGGGAAGATGTTGGTCAAAGTGTACAAAGTGTACAAAGTATCAGTTATGCAGGATGAATAAATTCTGCAAATCCAATGTACAGCATGATGATTTTAGTTTATGATATTGTGTAGTATTCTTGACATTTACTACTAGTAGATTTTAAATGTTACACACACACACACACACACACGTAACTACATGACAGATGTTAATTAGCATGATTGTGCTAATTATTTCACAATGTGTATGTATACCAAATAATTACATTGTACAACTTAAATATATACAATTTTTATTTGTCAAATCTAAATAGAGCTGAAAATAAAATTAAATGGAAGTAACTACCCAAAAGATATCCTTTCAAAGGAAAAGTACTCTCAGTGCCTAATTGTATAAAGTAAATCTCTTATTACTTAAAGACACGATTTTTAATTCCACGGGAAGATATAATAATTATCGTATTTTTATTAATACAATATACAGTCTCAAAATATTTAAAGTAAGTATTAATTGGCTGACCAAAAGAAATTTTTAAAACACTACCATTGCGTGAGATTTTAAAACTACTCTTTTGGTAAATGATAGAGCAAGCAGATAGCTTTATAACTATTGTATACTATTTCAATTTCATGCAATAAGTAATGAACAACTACAAAGCATAAACTTGTTTTTAGAGCTGAGATGTAGTATAAAATACATTCCATTTAAAAAGTAGTTTTTCTTCTGCATTTCTATGTTCCTTTTTCATAAATATTTCCCAAAAAAATCAATATTGCTTTACACACTAGTGGTCCTACAATGAACAGAACATCCAGTCATGGTCAGGTGTGCTTTTCACATCTGATTATGACACAAAGTGAAACAATAAGTGAAAATATCATATCACAGAGTTTTAGATAAGATAGAAGGAAAACCATACCTAAACTAAAATTGGGATACCTGTAGCTCTATCTTAGTTTGAAAAATGTAATGCTTTAAAAAAGGATGGGATCATCTTTATTAACAATTCTTTATACACAAACACACACATTCATATATGTGTATATATATATATATATATCTGTGTGCATGTATACACACATATGTATATGTATGTATATATGTGTATATAAAATAATAATAAAGACTATTAGCTGTTTGTAATTTGAGTATAAATTAGCAATGCAGTGTGACAACCAAAATTCTAATGAAATCATATCCTGTATCAAGAAAAATATCTTTGCCAGTATACAGAGGTACATACTAGTTTCAGACAATTTCATGCAAGGAAAAATGTAACAACAATAGGTTGTTCATCATGCTGTATTATGAGAAGGCAGTAGATAAACTGGAGTATTTTAGTCCTTTCAAAAATATGAGTGAAGCATTAACCAGAAGGCAGAGTGCATAGTAGGTGATGGGTGTGTTACACACATAATTAATGCATGAAATGAAACATACTTTTCATCTTTTAAGAGAATACAGCATAGACTGGATACAGGGACTGATAAGCAGACAGATGTGGAATATTAACTCCATTAATGAATTATATTACTGACTCGTTGAATTAATACTATACCTGTCTGCCTGTTATACATACTTTCTATTGTGGAGAAGTAAAACTTGAGCCAGTTTGCTGACATGGGAAAAGTGTCATATGCACAGATGAGTTATAGCCACATTAAAAGTGATCAGTAATGGCGAAGCACAGATGAAATAGATGAGTACGTTGAATAGAGAAATAGATAAATGTGTTAAATAGTTCCTGAGGAAGATAGCATTTGGAAATAGATCTGGAAGGATGCATGTGGTCTGGCTATAATAAAAGTAAAAGTAAAACAAAAATCCTAGGAAAGAAAATTTTAAAAGTAAAAAGGAATTTGGGGATGCACTATACATATGGTAAACAGGAGAGTGGAAAATATTAGAAAAGTCAAACTGAATTTCGACTGCAAGGATATTTTATATTTGTCTAATGAATCAGCATGTTTTTCAAGGAGAAGATTAAAGTATCAGAATTTTGCTTCAATAAAATCAATGTAATTATGGGTATATTTATCTGAACATGATGGAATTTTTCAAAAGACGAATTTAGAAACCAGATGGGTAGGATATTGGGCAGAGAAAATGGCAAACAGGATAGAGGGGCTGATTTGAGGATTGGAATAAGAAGATTCAGAAATTACTTCATTGTGAAATATAATGAGGAAGAGGAATCAAATTAGGGTTTGGGACCAACTGGGAAGTTATTGGTAGAAAAAAACAGCTTGTGGAAGAAGGCAGTAATGGGGAAATAGATTGGATAATACCGGGAATATAGGGGGGTTATGTCAAAGAGGATATACTAAGCAGTGATTTGGGCATGTAGTCCTACAGTAACAGAGTTCCCCCAAGCTGAAGCTATTAATTTTTATATCTTAAATTTGTCAAAAGGGAAGGCAGGGAAATCGATTTGTGATCATAACCTTGGACCAAACCAATAGTTTATTGTAATTCAGGAAAAAACAAAATTGTTGGGTCAGAATCAGAGATGATGGAAATAGGATCTACAAGAAAACATTTCTTTTATAGGCAGGGAACATATTTAAAAATTTCTGGAAATTTGGCATAAATCTGAGTTTGGTAACAGGATGTTTTCTCAAAGTTGGCTGAACAGTTCCTACTCAGAGACTGTAACCAGTAGCTATACACCCTTTAAAAACTATTAGTGGGCAAAGAAACAGGTATGTCACTTCCTGCTTCATCTGCTTCTGTTCTGTATACACACCTAGCTTTTGTGAAGTTTATGTGTCCATATCAAAATAAAGCGGGATATGTGGCTTTTTTGTGGTCTTTTTTTGTGAAACTGTAAGTAATTTGAAATGCTGCGGGGAAAGGGTGAAATAACTGTTGGCAAAACATTACAGCAAAACTTTATTATAAAAACTCGAGTTAAATAGAAAAAATAATCAGAAAAGTTAGAAAGAGCTGGTTGCACTCTCAATAGTGGCTGATAGATCACACATATTTATATTTTCTCCATAGTTATATTACCAGGAACAGTAAACTTTACAGAATTTTAAGAGAAAAACAAATCATTGGAGAGTTAACTAAAATTCTAGGAAAGTCATGAAAATGATAATAAGTGTTTGGCCGATGAGCAGAGTAGAAGCAGTGTCTTACCATACATGCATAGGTGAATTTACCTGGGGAAACATTTTCCCAGATCTTGCATCTGCTATTGAGAGTCACTTTTTCTGGTAAATAAGAAACAATTTATTGTTGCTTGGTAGATTACAGAAATAACCACAGTGATTTTCAGCTTGTTTACTATTGAGGATCTAATCTACTTTTCTTTTTTTATTTTGTTTTTATTTTTATTTTTTTTATTATTATACTTTAGGTTTTAGGGTACATGTGCACAATGTGCAGGTTTGTTACATATGTATCCATGTGCCATGTTGATTTCCTGCACCCATTAACTCGTCATTTGGCATTAGGTATATCTCCTAATGCTGTCCCTCCCCCCTCCCCCAACCCCACAACAGTCCCAGGAGTGTGATGTTCCCCTTCCTGTGTCCATGAGTTCTCATTGTTCAATTCCCACCTATGAGTGAGAACATGCGGTGTTTGGTTTTTTGTCCTTGCCATAGTTTACTGAGAATGATGTTTTCCACACCTTGAGTCTGGGCTGACCTTGGAAATTGCTTTGTGATTTTGTGCATGTTTCAATCCAATACCTCAAGAGAACTTCCAAAATCCTATCTTCCTACTATTTGAACCTGGGGACTACCATGTGGAGAAGTTGGCTGGATGATGAGAGACGAAAGCAAAGTCATTTCTGTTGCCGTAGCCAACAGTCTACTAACCATCAGAGTAGTGACTGACACTGCATGAATGATTCTAACAGAGATTTGCTAAGTTGCCTAGATCAAATGAACCATGCAGCCAACCAACTGGACAGGGAACTAAATAAAAGGTTTTTGTCTTAAGCTATTCACGTTGGGCTGATTTACTGTGCAGCAGAGCCTAACAGAAACATAAATGACTTCCTATATTTACACAATGTTTTTGTACCCATCAGTCTGTGTCTTCATTTCTGAATATCTATAATGAATCTTTATTTTACATGATGTCCTTTCACATGTTTGATGGCAGTGATTGTACATCTAAATTTTTCTTATTCAGATAAACTTAATTCAAACTGGGCTGAATAATAGGGATACCTATAACAATTAAAATAGTCAAACAATGAAAAAATGGCATTTTGAGGAAATGTATCATTTTTCACTGAAATTTTCCTTAAGATACTCCAGAAGGAGTCCTGAAAAAAAAGAGGATGAAATAATTTGGATCTCAAATGGAAATGTTCATGCAGGTCAGAAAAGTAATAGAAATTTATGTATATAATCAAAAATGACAAGTCAACCAGAAGATTAGTCAATACTCAGCAAGAAAAAACTAATACCTTGCTAAATTGTGATCCTTGAGTGGCCAGGTTTTCTGATGTTTTGAAACAAAATAAAATACAAATTTTATTCACAATCAATTGAATTTTAAATATCATCATTTAGTTCAGTTTAAAGTATTCATTGATAGTTTCAATAATAGAATTTTGAACAATCAAACCAAAAGTTTGAATGTTAAGTGTATGTGTGTATAGAAACAATATAGTCTGCTTTGTGATTTAAAAATGCTCGGATCCTATAAAGTACTGCAAAAATACATAGGGTTCTTTGGTAAAAATGTTCTAAAATGGAATGCAATAGGTATTATGAGCCTAGTAGATCATGCATTTAACTGCATTTGTGAAATTAACAATGCTTTATAACCACTTTTCTTTTCTTTCAGGAAGGAGAAAAATAGGAGTAATAATGAGGGCTTATAAAATAATGAAACCTAGGGAACAGGCTGCTTGTTCTGTCTACGATCTGCCAAAATAACTAAGCAAAAGACAACTGAAAAACTACTACATGTTTAATGCAGATAGCATAAAATTTAATTTTACTCAAGAGCATATAATTTTACTGTTTTATGTATTTCAGATAATGCACACACACACACACACACACATGCTCTTTATATCTAAGCTAAAGGATTATAAGATTTGCAAGTGGTCATTGTAGTGGTCTCATAATTTCAAGTAAGAGCCTCAAATTATGTGACTTGGGAAGAAAGTGTATGAGATAATACGATTTCTAATCAATTTCAACATTTTCCTCAAGATAAAATTCAAGGTGGTGACAAGGTCCTCTATTATCTGGTTTCTGCTTATCTCTCCAGTCTCATATCTTGCTAAAGTAACAGTCAAAATATTATCTTTAATCAATTAATTCCTGCTTCTTTTAAAAAATTGCCACCACATGTTCCTATTTCTGGAACTTTGTACTTGAAGGTTTTTCAGTTAGATATCTATGTAGAAAGTGTGTATTATTTTTCACAAATGTTCTGTCCCTGTGTGGGAAAAGAATATATACATCTATATTCCAATAATTCCAATAATTCCACAAAAGTAAGCCTTGTGACTTACTTCAGCCAATGAAATATGAATAAAAGTGACTATATGAGTAAAACTAGTGTCTGATATTTCCAGGTTTTCCTTACACTGTATCTCTGATTGTAGAAGAGCATGTCAAGCTAGAGCCTTGATCTGCTTTGGTCTCTGAGTGATGATCCTGATTATAAGTCCTTTGGAAATGCTCTTATGAAAATACAATGTAAACAATAAATCAATTTTGTTGTTTTAAACCACTGAGATTTTTAGGTTATATATTCATTTGCTATTTACTACAATAAAACATAACCTATTCTGACTGACATTCTGTCTCTCCCCACATAGTATGCCCTCCATTTTTCTGACTAATTATTGCTTATTCTTCAAGTCTATATATATGCATCTTCTTGAGGATCACTACTGCATCCCTGCTTCCTGGGTTAGTTGCCTATCTTATATCCTCCCAATATATATTTTATTTAACTAATCTGTCTCATTTATAATTAGATCTATAATGTCTGACAGTGCCTGTTAATACATAGACTTTAATTGATAAATATCAATTGAAGCATTACTAATAGCAATTTAAATGAGGGGAAAAATGAATATTTTCTATGATTAAATTCACCATGGCCCCAAGCCTGTAGTATAATTGGTCGGCTGGGAGAATAAATAATGAGAAATAAATTTCCGACAAAGGAGCATTATCTACAATTATTGCAAATCCTAGGCATTTGCTATCAAGTTAATACAATAACTATGTAAATGTATTTTAAATCCTATGGATTCTCATAAACAGCAAAATGCCTCAGATTGTTGACTTTTGCTTTTACTTGAATACATGTTGCATGATTCATAAAATGAAGAAAGAGGAAGATAAGATAGAAAAAGTTTTTACTGAAGGAAGCTGGTAAGAGAAAGATAGGATATGCACATTATGGAAGCAAAAAGGAGTCAAATGCTTTATAAGTACATGCAACCTCAATTCAGATTCTACTTCTGAATTCTTTTTTTCTTTTCAAATGTGTAAATGGAAACGGATTTGCAGTAATGTTTTGCTGCATTCAAAACTGATCTCTTTGCAATCTGTGACAAGGTGAGGGACTACTTTGTGAGTAACCCCTAGGTTATTGTTACTTGGGCATTCTTGATGCAACATAAAGACTAAGGTGCACCGAATAATAAAAGGACTTGGGGAGCATGCTCTCAGATTGGAAGAGACAGGTAGTCATGAGGTATATGAATATTTGTCATATTTATAGCTGTACTTACCTATCACATACAATTCAAATATTAGCCAATGAGCTATTAAACTACCCAATAACAAAGCACCACATGTACACATCTCTTTCAGTTATTGATGGCAAAATATTGCCTCAGAAGCCACCTAGAAAACGAAGCCCAATAAATATAAATTTTCATGAAACTAATTTAAATTTTAGAAAAACTCTACCAAAATGGCCCTGAATGTATCCGTAATTTGTTTTCCTTAAGAACAGTGTGTAAATCATAATGAATAAAATCAAATTAATAAAAACAAACACAGGTTTAACTTTTGGAGTAAAAAATAACATGTTTTGTGCTACAGTTAGAATTTTAGAAGTAGGAAAATTTTCAGGCAGCAGAAGACTCTTGAGTTTTGTCTGAGTAGAAAGTGAGAAACTTCTATTAATTTTGGCTATCTCAAAAATCAATAATTGGAGTTTTAGTCTTCTTTGAGGGAATCTGAATTCTTTTTCTGTCTGTCCGAAGAAATAAGCTTCCCATGGTCTCTGTCATATGATTTACAGGTTGTTGGCTTGAGACATTGGGTCGGTAAGTCAATAATCTCTTGAAAATCCTTCTGAGACTGGGGATCATCTAATACAGGGCATGCAATCAGGATCAGTCCACTATTTAGGAGCAATGCTCCTTTCCCTTGCCAGAGCCACCACCTGCAATAATTTCCCTAGAGCTTCTCATGGCTTGTCATGAGCACTCACTAGAGGATAAGAAATAAGAGATTTTAAAACTATGAGGAATTGTTAGTATGTGATGTTTCAACTGCCTTGTTTCGGCATAAGAAAAATGGTAAGAAAGAGCTTGTTTTGGTTGGATGCTAAGGAGAAATGAGACGAATCAAAAATAAATAACCACTTATACTCTACAAGCACACCCTCATCTTAACAAAGGCTCCCTTTTTAAGGTTGCTAATGTATTCCTATTATTCTTATATTTCACCTCTTTATCTACTCATCAACTAAATATAGAAAAGGATTGAAGAATAACCAAAAAAAGCCAGGAAAAATTAGAGTCCCTAAGCAATTGTATAGGCTGGATTCATTAATGTAATTTGCAGAAGTCCTTGCTCTAAGCTTTTAAACTGTTTTTTTAGATACAGTTACAAAGAAATTGGTTTTGATTTCTCTGTCTGAAAAAGTGTAAAAGAAACAAATTATATGGGGCATTGAGGTTGTCCTGTTCACTGCAAAGACGCCAGGAAATTGCTCTGTCACATTGTTGACCCTGATGTAATTGTTGAGTTATCAAAATGACCATGAATCAAAAAGAAAGAAAAAAGTTCATTTAAAAATATTATCAACATAATTTTTTAAAAAAGGGAGATAGTGGCCGGGCGTGGTGGCTCACGCCTGTAATCCCAGCACTCTGGGAGGCTGAGGCGGGCGGATCACAAGATCAGGAGATTGAGACCATCCTGGCTAACACGGTGAAAATTCGTCTTTACTAAAAAGAAAAAAAGAAAAAAAAAATTAGCCGGGCGTGATGGCAGGTGCCTGTAGTCCCAGCTACTGGAGAGGCTGAGGCAGGAGAATGGCATGAACCTGGGAGGTGGAGCTTGCAGTGAGCCGAGATTGCGCCACTGTACTCCAGCCTGGGCGACAGAGCGAGACTCCATCTCAAAAAAAAAAAAAAAAAAAAAAAAAAAGGAGATAGTATGCTTAAATATAAAAGCTCATATTAAATGGAAAATTTATCAAAAATAAATTTTGGGGCAAAATTAAATATAATCAAATAGAATTTTTATTACTTTACACCAACCACATCTGATTGCAAAAGCTTGGATCAACTTCTGAATGTTAAATATTCACTGTTTGTAATCTTATGAACATTCATAATCCATCTGTTGTTTAAACAAGTGAGACATTTTGGAGAGTATCCTTGAAAATACACAACAATTTAGGTATTCTAATAGTACATGATTCCTGTGCATGAAACAAATACGTTCAACACCAATATTTTTTAATATTTAAATTAATTTTTAGAATAATTATGTTTAGCAAAGTTTGCTATTAAATATTCTGAAGAAAGAATACACATGGAATAGAAAAGAATCCAACAATAATTCTGTAGCTAAAATAAATTTCTAAAGCATTGCATACCTCATTAGGCATGTTTTCAGGTAATTAAATTATTTTTAACATGTAAAAGATCGAAAAAATCACAAATTCCCTAAATTAAATTCCTTGAGCATCAATCACCCAAACACCATGATATTCATGTTAAAATATATTATTTTGTATTATTATAAATATTAAGAATGCCAGATTTCAGATTTACTGAAAAAAATCTGGGCTAAAATTCTACCTCTTGAACTTGCTGACTGGTTCTCAAACTTTAGGATGCATTAGTATTACCTGGGGAATTTGCAGAAAATTCAGACTTTTGCATCCCATAACCTCAGAGAATCTTGAACAGCAGGTCAGAGATGAGCACTAATAAATCAGCATTTCAAACTATATTCACAGAGATTCTGATGTAGAAGCCAATAGCTTGAAAAAAGTAGTTCCAGCTGTGTCACTTTTTATTATTTATAAAATACAAATGAAACTAGAGGCTATCTCAAAGACATCCTTCAGCATTAAGTAAGATATATATGAAATGATTATAGAGCAGTGCCTAGTATAAATGAAGTAAGTATTCCCTTAAAATTACCTTGATAGGCTGGGCGCGGTGGCTCACGCTTGTAATCCCAGCACTTTGGGAGGCAGAGGCAGGCGGATCACGAGGTCAGCAGATCGAGACCACGGTGAAACCCGGTCTCTACTAAAAATGCAAACAAAAATTAGCCGGGTGTGGTGGCGGGCGCCTGTAGTCCCAGCTACTCGGAGAGGCTGAGGCAGGAGAATGGCGTGAACCCGGGAGGCGGAGCTTGCAGTGAGCCGAGATCGCGCCACTGCACTCCAGCCTGGGAGACAGAGCAAGACTCCATCTCAAAAAAAAAAAAAAAAAAAAAAAAAAATTACCTTGATGTTCTTGTCATGGTAATTTTGATTGATATGTGGTGGTACACATCATACAGGGTGTCTCTCCCCACCTTTCTCTTTAGAAAATGATTAACATACCAGTGAAAGAGCTTAATGGGAATCTGTATCCCCAGGGCAGGACCAGGTTGTTGTTGGACCAAGGAGATGGAGAAAACATTAAGAACATGCTTGAAGGGGAAAAAAGATAGATTATTAATACTACTGTAGAAATGCTCCATAGCTGAATAATAAAATTTTGGCAATATGGAAGCAGGAGATGTATAAATTACTACAGAGGAGTTACTGAAAAATATGTGATCCACTGTAGTCCTTTATTCCTTTGCTAATTCCTCTAGCTCAATTTCATGACATTCCTTTACTTTTATCCCCACCTGCCAAAATTCCAGTATAGGTCAATCCAAATATTTGCCATCAAAATGTCTATGTAAGCACTTCTAGAAGAAAGTAATACGTTTGTATAATATTGTCACTGCTGTAAGAGTAACTACGTAGACAGGATTCTTAGTAGATATTGACCCCAAACTATAAATAAGTTTGATGGTGAAGGATGATTTATTTCAAGTTTTCCAAATCAAAAAGAGAAGAATCACAGATGCTCTGGCAAACTTTTGAACTGTCTCTCTGGATTTTTTCATTCGTTCTTGTGACGAACATAGCCACTGACAGATCTGTAGAAAATATTTAAACTATATGAGCAAAGAATCAAAAACTAATTTCCTTCAAAGTAAGTCTGATTAGAAATATTACAGGAAAGAGATCCAATTGCTTTAACTTGTGTCATACACCATATATACAGTGGTTCGGTAAAACGTTTGGTCTTTCTAAAACTGTATTATACTCACCTCTTTTTTTTTTATATCAACAATACTGTAAACTTTATCAGGAAGTCTTGTTCACCATTGAATCTCCCAAGCCCATGATACTGTCTGACAAAGAGTAAGTGTCCCACAACAATATGGTGAATGAATGGATTAAGAATATCAAAACTTTCCGTGTCATGATTTTTCATAACTTTATAGTTCTGATAAATTTCTGTTACTTTGTGAAAACTTATCTCAAAAATGACTAGTTACACTTTCATTCTTTCTCACATGACTAACAATTTATTTAAATGTTAAAATTACAGTATTCTTAAATCTGTAACCTCATTATCCATTTAAATTCTTCTAAAAACTAAGCATAGGCATTGCTATCGTAAAAAGCTGCCTATGGGTCTAAGCAAGCATTTGTTAAGTAAAAGGTTATATGCACATGGAATGAAATGATTCAAGCATAAAGCTAAAGTGGGAGCAAAACATACTTTGACCTATGTTGTTTTAAAGTTCACCAAAACCAGATGAGATCAAGATGTTCCACTTGACATTTCTCGTCTATTTTCCATCAGGATTTCTTTACAAGAATCTTAGAGGAAAGTAGCATACGGAAGAAAATGCAAGAATGTAATAAGAATGTGTCACTTGCCAGTTGAAATTATGCTCTCTCTTTGATTTCTTATCAGGGAGTAAAAAGTGGTCTCTGAGAAAAGAATATCTAATAACTTTAGAAAAGAATAAACAAATTGGAATATAATATGTAAAGAAAGTAGTCAATTTCTAAAGTAAAATAATTATAATCCAAGGAAAAATGAAAGTTATTTTTTGGTACTATGGGAAAATAAACTAAGATTTTTCTTTTATGGAGAATTATCAACACTACCATTACTAAGTTACATCCATATATCAAAACAAAACAAAAAAAACCATTGAATCCATATGCAGACATGATTTTCCCCTAAATATCTGTGTTTATATATGTGAAAATTCATATTTACTTATAAATATTTTATATCAAAAATAACATTGTAAACTATTAGTCAACTTACAGAATTAGATTTACAGAAATAGAACACATGTATTAATATGTTACAAACATACCTTTTTGAATAGTTGTGGTGCCGGCTCTAGACTAAATTTTATCCATCCATTTATTTGTTAACATTTTTATCAAAAATGAAAGTAAAATTTTTAGAGGTTATATGAGAAGCATTTAATTATTTTTGTATCTTTTTTTACAGCAAAGTTTAAGTTTTAATTTCCCTCTTGAAGCAATAGTGTACTACACTAATCCATAATTATAGGATTCATTCTGCCGTAATTGTCAGCACTGATTGAGTGGCTATTGAAATAACTGATCTATGATAAATCAGAATGGTCATGAGTCAGCTAACTTAGAAATGTAAAATCTAAAATGTCTAGCTCCAATACAGATAAGTTATTTCTTCTTCAGGCTTTAGAAAAACCACCCTAAATATATTGAACAGCATCCTACTTCTTCTCTCTATACTCATCAATTTAATTCATTCAAAGTTAGTCTATCCCTAATAGTTCAGGAAAATTATTAGTTTTCTGACCATCTTTGTGGGTTTGCAGAATTTGATTAATCTCTTCATGTTAATATTCCAGAATTAGCAATGATTTTGATTCCTCCTAATCAATGATATATGGCAGCTACAAATGTGAGTGATTACATCTCCAATGAGGGAGCCAAAAGGAATTTAACCTGTCATTCATTCAGTGTCTAGCAAAGTTACATTTTAGTCAATGATTCCAAAAGACTGAGAAGTTGAACTTGTGCTATGGGAATTCCATATAGTACAATTCCTCAATTCTGAATTAGTGTAGTAGTATATTTTTATTTAAAGTGTAAGGAATTTGATTAATACTGTACTTATATGTAAATATAAATATATATAAAACAATAATATTAGAATTTTTTAAGATGACTTGGTGATGTTAAGAATGATGTGGGACGATGTGAGAAGATAATGAAAGTCTAAAAATATCCAGCTTATTTTTCTCCATATGTTACTCTTTTTGACCCACATGTTTTAAAGTCATTTGGCTTGGTTTGGTGAATGGCCATCAGGATGGAGAGAATTGGTCAGAATCAGGAGAAAGATGTCATGGTACCTTCACCTTAGATTGAAGGTAGGGTGAGGCAAGAAAGAGGTCATGGTATCTCCTAAGTTTAGTTTTGGCATAACTCTGTACATGGTGGTACCATTTAGTAGGACACTGAAAGCTGTAAAATAAGTAGGTGTAAAGGCAGATTATGAGCTTATTATTAGATATATTAACTTGCCATTGAGAAATGTTAAATAAACAAGTAGAGGTTAAGTTCCTCAACTCCATGTACTACATGGTCTAGATTTGGACCTTTAACTAAATTTGGTATAGATTTTTGCTCGTATACGGCACAAAAATGAATTGTTCATGTAACAAGGCCATGATGAAAGAATGGTAAAATATGTTTCGGATCTGCCCTGCTAATAACTATATTATCTTATGACATTGAACATTGCATTTTGTCATATTTCTTTACTTAAGGAAACCAGTAAGATCTCTAGAACTATGGAAAACCTAAAATGCTGTCAAGTAAGTCAACTTTTTGAAGTTAGTATACATGATTAAAACACACTTTCTGTTTTAAATATTTATATGTTTAATTGTAAATTTTAGTTAAAAATATCTAAGAGCTTCTACTTTATCAAAGTCAAATCTGTAAAGCTTTTCAAGAGAAAGGATATATATATATATATCCTATATATTATATTATACATGTATATATATATTTTTTGAAAACCTGAGTTTTAATCTTCCCTCCATACTTCTACTCCTTCTTACAAATAAGCAACTAATCTACTGTTCACAACCCTAAAAACTAACATATATATTCTTTCAAATTATTCAAAAAAATACAATAGGCAGAATCACCCAAATAGGACACCTTTTATTCACCTAAACCTGAAATATTTATTAACACATTTACCATATCAAAGCACTTTCAAAAATTTTAGAATAAGTCAATGTTACACACAATATGAACCATTAAACATTCTTTATCAAGGTCTGGCTAAGTGCTAATAAATGGCTCTGCCAATTTCCTTTGCTTTTCCTGAGAGTTTATTCTTTCATCAAAATAACATCAGCTAGATATCACAAAATATTCACTGTTTAGTATTTTTCTTCTTTCAGATTGAAAAACATTTTTATCTAACTTTGAAAAGAAAAATAAAATCAAAAGTATATGCTATCACATTGTATCAGAGGTTAAATTCTAAAATCACAATGACAAACTTTTAGTAACTTTCTCAAAATACCAGTGAATTGTTTAAACTAAAAATAATTCGTGAAACTATAAATCTCTAAAATAATTTCCACTAAGTGGGTAGGGTTTATATATTAAATAAGTGAAACCAATGCTATTTCTGTTGCATTAATGCAACATATGAATATTACTTAATGACATTTTTAATGTAGGCTCTTAATATATATTTCATTTTTAAAACACTGACCTTTATTTCTTTTAGAATGGCATTGCAAAATACATTTAGCACTTATGGACTCACTCATCCACCATATATTTACAGGGAACCTACTACATGGTAGGCACTGTTAATTATTGGGATAGGACATTGAGCAAGATTCATTCTCTCCCTTTACTTATGGAGCTTATTTTCTACAGTAGAATGTAGACAATTATATGGAGTTAAAATAAATAAAATAAAAATAAAGTTTGGTAAATGATGGTTGAATAGAATAAAATGTTGGGGGAGTTCACAGAATCACAGAATGAATACTTGATATGTCTAGGGGACAAAGGGAAGGTAAGAATAATGATAACTTCTGAATTATTTGCAGGACAGTCCACTTACGTATCACGCATATTAGTAGCTTTATTAGTTTTTGTTGCTGTCATTTCTGCCATTTTATCTATTTGGCCGATGATTTCATTACATCTTGGTATTAGACATTCTGTGTTCCATGACCTTACCACTTCAGTGTATGTTGGGCGGATACCCAGTTGCTAGCACCTACATTTATTTGCCTGAGTTCCTCTAGGCTTTCTAGCCCTCTTTATCAACTATTGCAGCAAGCCAGAAGTACCAGGGAGTTAGCAACCCTGGCAAAGCAGGTCTCAACCAAGGACAAATGGAATTCTTTATAGCCTCAGCAACCTTGCCCTTCAGGTGTGATAACTGTGAGTCAGATGTTCCGCACTGAATTCCAGAGTTCCTCAGCAAGATAAAGAATTTTTTTTTTTTTAAATTCACGGTGGCAACTTGCCGGACAGCGAATATTTTATTGTCTGCCTTCTTCCTGTCTCATTTCCACATTCCCCTACAGGTATTTCCCGATTTCCCTCCCAAATAAATAATTTGCAGTATAATGTTTATCTCAGGTCATGCTGCTTGGTAAATCTCAAATGAAAAAGAATGTAAGCCAGTGATTGTATGATTTTGCCAATATGATCATTGGGGAAATAAACTGGTTAATTCATTCTAACTCTGCTCTTACATAGTTTCTGTATTATCAGTTTGGTTATTAAATGTTAGTCTGGGGCAGTTTGTACATATTGAGTGTATAAGTCATTTCTCAATAAAGTAGCAGTATGAAGTTTCTAGGAAGAAAGACTTACATGAATCAGGATGATTTTTCTATTGGTTCAGAAATAATAAATATACATAAAATATATATGTAATAGAATACATAAAATATACGAATAGGTTATTTTACTGCATAGAGAAAATGAATAACTACATTGATAGGTCAATGAAGACACAGTTATATGTTTCTTGCTTATTACTCAATGACTAGCACTTAACATGAGACGAGTACTTAATAAGAATTAATAAGTATTTTATGAATGAATGACTTAAGGTTAGAGATTAGACAGTCATTGAGACTGTTTCCAAAGAAAATAGCATTGCAGAATGTCAGATTATGTTAGCGGCCATTTGGTTTCTTTAAGAAAACATGTTGTTTATCAATGTTAGGGAGTATACAACTTTAAAAACATTAGGTGTCTCAAACAAGTAAAGAACTTACTTGAATGCAGCGCGGAGGCTTAATGTTGAACGATTATCAGATTAAAGGGGATTGTGATTTATATCACCTGTAAGACACCATGAGCTGAAAGAGAGGAGATACAAGCAGAACCCATGCTGTTTCCTGTGGTGCAGTAGTAGTTAGTATTGCAAAAAGGTGACTGCCATTCATTTAAACAAAATGGGCATTTTATGTACCTTCACTGGCAGACAAGATGCAATTGAGCAATGCTTTTGTCAAACATTATAAAGGGCATGAGTAATGGGGGTGAGGATGAGGCAAGGAAAGAGAAAAAAGCTATTTCATCTATTGATAGCCAACCCAGGAGAAAAGCCATTCTCTCTCTAGCATAGTATCAAGTGACTTTTTAAATGACCCCAGCACTTTCTCCTCAAAGAAAATCTTTCTAGGTGAGCAATTCAAACATTTATTATCATCTCAATGGGGAACGAAAAAAAATTAGGGCTTCCTTGCAGCATGCTGTTTTGTTATCTTCAGTGCAGAGAGAATTGGAATTTCTGTATTTACTAAGGAGGGTCCTCTGTTTTGGAAATAGAGCTATTTGCAGTAATATAAAAATAACTAATATGTTGGATCTGGCCTCTTAGAATAATCTAAAGATTTAAATAGATCTTGAGCTTCTTCTCTAATATTTTTTATTTATAACTCTAAAGAAATATTCAATTGGAAGTAATTCATTAGTTTATATTTTGGAACAATAAATAAAATAATGAAAAGTTAGAATAGACTTTGGGTAATTACCTTATATTAGAATGAAAGATTTATTAAATAGTTTGCATCTGTTATCTCATTGTATCCTCGCAGCTGCTTAAAAATATTATTATTACTATTTCTATTTTAAAGACAAGGAAGGGCACTAAGACTTGGAGTGGTTAAGTATATTTCCAAAGGCCAGACAATTAGAGAATATTATTATTATTCAATTCTAATAAGAATAAGGAGAAGAACAACGAAATGTCATTTCTTGGCTTCGTAAAGATATTTGAAAAATAAATTTTTGACTCATATACAATGTAAGAAAAAAATGTGGATAAGGTTTAACCATATTATGTACAAAATTACTTCTGTTCGTTCACCCTTGAAACAGAAGGAATTTGAACAACACAGAGACTGTCCTCCACTATCTGGAAAGGCATAAAACTTTTATTTGTAAACAACAGATAGAAGTGGGTGAAATGTTAATTTCTCTACTGACATCTAACTAGAAGAACTATGGGCTCTAGTAAAATACATGGCCTCATTGTATGCTTCTCTAATTATTGTAAGACAATGGAAAATCTATTTTTTTAATATTACACCTAAAGCTTCTTTATTGGGCTCTTTTGAGGAAATAAAGCAATGATAATATAACACCTGTCATCATCAAGTTTTAAATAACAAAAAAGGGTTTTTTTTAAATATTTGGTTAACTTTATTTTACACATAAGACTATTTCAGAATATTTGGTTAAAAGTTGCTGTAAGTATATGAAAAATGAATTCTACAACACTAATACTGTCTCTTGGGGAATCAAAGGTGACAAGACAGCTGCTCCCTTTTCTGAATCTGATTATCAATGACAATAATGTCTTGATTGGTAATGTCATGGTCCTGCCTACACTAAAATATTTCTGAGTGAGATAGAATTGCAAGAGGATTTTATTGGTGGAAGGTCTTCAGGTCCTGGTAAACCTGGGAGTATAATGACAAATGCATTTAACAATCATGTTATAAAACAAGTGATTGTGTGAATCATTTATTATAATATCTGACACATAAGATCAGTACATTTGATGTTATTATTATAATTAAAATAACACATGAATCACAGTCATGAAAAATCAATATTACTTAGAAATGGTCAACATGATGAAAGAATGAGAATAGTAGAAAAATTGAGAGGATGTGAAACCAGCAGAGAAAAAAAGAGAGGGAGAGAAAGAATGAAGTTTAGTAGGAATGGACTAAGAAACTTTACACCTAATTTGGCAAGGATACCCATTATGTAGATTGACGTCAAGTATATCCTATGGGCCTAAGCATGATTCCTTAATGTACTAAGCTGGGCTGCATGTAAAAGAAAAACATGATAGTGCCATGAGAAGCATGTGATCATTGTTTCTGTATCTAACGTGGATACTGTGGAGTAGGATGATTAGTAGCATCTGTGTCACATACATTTAAAAAGAAAGATTTTTTAGAAATCACGTACAACCTCTGGGTTTGTTAATCTCAAGATAAATGATCAAATAATACTATCAAATATTATCCTCAGTGATAATTAAATGGATGTGTCTCTAGAGATCAAGGCAACTATTAATGGAGCTCTCAAATAAGCTTGTATTTTAAAGGGACATTAGCAAGATGAAGGAGAGTAATATAAAGAAAAGCAAACATGAAAGTATGCATGAGACTTTAAGAAGAGTATCAACTATATGAACTTTATGAATGATTGGGTTTAGGAAAAATATTCAGAAAAGTGAAATAGTTGAATGCAGAACAATACTAAAACAAATAGCGGTTTGAGAAAATCAAAGTGGAAAAAAAAGAGATGGTGATAATACAGATGTGTCTACTGTAAGCTAAGAAGGACTTCCTGTCTTAATTAATTATAATTTAGTTATTCAGAAAACTTGTATAGACCATAGAGGGGTAAATAATGTTTCATGTTTATATGAGAGTTTTAAGTTATATGGCTCAAATTGTAAACTGAAGATTGTAGAACAGAACTAATGAATAAATATTATAGATGTACATCCCACTATAGACTTTGGTTATTTAGTATAAAAAGAGCTCAAAAATTAAGAAAAAGATACAGTATTTGATTGACAGTTGGAACACAATGAGGGGTGTTATGCACTTACGTGAGACATATAAGAAGTACATGTAAAAAAATAATAAGGTCACAGGATGAAAAGCACTGCATGAAAGTAGAAGAAAGAAGCATTGTTATGGCATAGGAGAATATTGATAGTGATCTACAAATTTAATTTCGATGAAGCCAGAGCCAGTTGAATTTTGATGAAGCCAAGGTAGCTTAAAAGGAGCCTTTTATAAAATCATTATTTTCAAAAGTGAATGCTGACACTAGTATTGAATTTCCTACAGCTGGAAATATTCAAGATAGATGACTAATAATTCTTTAGGAAATACGTTATGATACAGATTCATAACTATGACAGGATTTGACTTGGTCTTCAATGATCTATCATTAATTGTTCATAAATCTTATTTATTTACTGCTATTATTTGAACTTTTATATATTTTTTGTATTTAGAACTACTGTTTCATCAGGCCTCAAATGGTATCCGGATTTATTTCTTTGTTTCCTTTTTTATTTATTTAATATTTTAGTGAAAGTTTTATTGAGATATAATTTATATACCGTGAAATTCACCCATTTAAGGTGTACAATTTAATGGTTTTTAGTATATTTTCAGAGTTATACAACAGTCATAGCAATCAATTTTAGTACATCTTCACTAATCCAAAGAGAAAATCTTTAGTATTTAGCTATCATCTCCAAACACTGCCATGCTCCCTGGCACAAGGAAATCAATTTTGTGCCTTTTGTCTCTAAGGATTTGCTTAGCATGGACATTTTATATACATGGAATTATATGATTCATGACCTTTGCATCTGGCTTCTTTCACTTAGCACAGTATTTTCAAGGTTCATCCATAGGGTGGTATGTATGAGTACTTTATTCATGTTTATGGTGGAATAATATTCCATTTCATGGGCATGCCAGTTTTGTTTATCTGTTTATCAGTTGATGGCCACTTGGATTGGTTCTGCATTTTGACTTTGCTGAATAATGCTGCTACAGTCATTTGTGTAAGGGTTGTGTATGAACATGTGTTTATTTATTTGGGTATATTCCTAGGAGTGGAAATACTAGGTCAAATAGTAACTACATTTAAGAAACTTCCAGTGTGTTTTTCAAAGTAGCTGTGCCAATTTACATTTCTACCAGCAGTGTATGTGGGTTCCAGTTTCACTCTATTCTTGCTAATACTAGATATTATTTGTTTTTGATTATACTCATCCTATTGGATATGAGGTGGTTTCTCATAGTTGTTTTTGGATTTTCTGATGACTAATGATATTGACCATCTTTTTATGTATTTGATGGCTATTTGTGTATCTTCTTTGAAGAAATGTCTATTCAGATTTTTTACTAATTTTTAATTGGATTATATAACTTTTATTATTTGGTTACAAGATATTTTTATGTACTTAGATGCAAGTCTCTTCTTATATATTTTAGTAGCAAATGTTTTCTCCAATTCTGAAAATTATTTTTTCATTTTCTTTGTGGTGTCTGTTGAAGCAATAAACTATTAAACTGGTTTGAAGTTTGATTTATTTAGTTTTCTTTTGTTGCTTATGCTTATGTTGTCATATCTAAAAGTCCATTGCTAAATCTGAGGTCAATAAAACTCATTTTCTTGTATGTGTCTTAGCTTTAATGTTATGGCCCTATTTGAGTTAAATATATATTTTATATTTTTTACTGATGTGTTTAGTTGTACATATTTTGGGGGTATATATGATATTTTGATATATGTATAAAATGTGTAATTATCAAATTAGACTCTTAGATATCCATCATTTCAAACACTTTTCTTTGTGTTGGAAACATTATATTTCTTCTTTTCCAGCTATTTTGAAATATACAATAAATTATCAACTATAATTCCTTTACTGTACCATCAAATAATAGAACATATTTTCTTTATCTAATGGTAGTTTTATACCCACTAGCCAACTTCTTTTCTTCCTCCTCCCTTTTGTTTTTAGCCTCTGGTAACTACCATTCTACTCTCTACCTCTATGAAATTTATTTTGTTATCTTCCAATTATGAGTGAGAACATGTGATATTTCTTTTTCTGTGCCTGGCCTTTCTCACTTAACTTCATTACGTCATATTCCATTCATGTTGCTGTTGCTGCAAATGACAGGATTTCATATGGTTGCCCAGGCTGGAGTGCAGTGGCACAATCTCGACTCACTGCAACCTCTGCCTCCCTGGTTCAAGCTATTCTCCTGCTCAACCTCCGGAGTAGCTGGGATTACAGGCTCCCGCCCCCACAACCAGCCAATGTTTGTATTTTTAGTAGAGAGGGGTTTCACCATGTTGGCCAAGCTGGCCTCAAACTCCTGACCTCAGGTGATCCACCCACCTCGGCCTCCAAAAGTGCTGGGATTACTGGTGTGAGCCACTGCACCCAGGCCTTTTTTATATATTTTGAAGAATATTTCCAATTTACTATACCGTATGCGATGGTCAGCAGTCTGACCAACATTTGCAAAAAAGATACTTTTAATGGCTTTTCATTATATATATTTTGAGTTATTTTCTTAGTGGTTGCTTTAAACCTGTCAGAAGCTGCTTCATGTTTATACTATTTCCAGTGAGATATATAAATGTTAATCCTATATCCTATATAACTCTATTATCTTTCCCTTCTTTTTGTGATATTATTGTTATATATATTATATCCATATATGTTACAAACCCAATAATACATTGCTATAATTATTACTTTATAAAATTTTATGCTTTTAATGAAGCTTGGGGAAAAAATGAAAGCAAATGTGTATTTCTAGCTCTTATTATATTTTTTATTCCCCCCTTATCATATTAACTTATTTTTTATCAATTGTTTCTGTTTTTTGTCTCTGTCATTTAAGTTATCGTATTGTGTAACTTTCTGATCCCAGAATAGCCTTTCACCTACCTCCTTTCCTGTTACGGGCAAGTACATTTTATTCAATAAGTTATAGGCTGAACAATGAATGTAATTGTACTCATAACAATGGATGTAATCGTAGGATGGATTTTAAGAGAATTTAAAATGAAAGAATGAATTATACTGTATTTTATAATTGGATCATTACCTTAAGCAGTGTTATTTGTTTTTTTGTTCTTTCAGTGGATTAAAATTACTGTCTGCTTTCACTTGCTTTTACCCTGAAGAAATTTCTTTAGTGTTCTCTATAACTTGGGTCTGATGGCAACAAATTTTTCCAGTTATTATTTATCAGGAAATATCTTTATTTTACCTTCATTTTTGAGAGATGGCTTTATTGGATATAGAATTCTTATTTGATTATATATTTTTTTCTTTCAGCACTTTGAATTTTGTAGTCCACTGCCTTGTGAATTCCATTATTATGCATGAGAAGTCAGATGTTAATCTTATTAGGGTTTCTTGTAAGTAGAAAGTCATTTTTCTCTTGCTGTCTTCAAAATTTCTCCTTGTCTTTGACTTTCAGCATTTTTACTCACTCTAAGCTGCACTCACCCTGAAACCTAGCCTCTGCTACAGGTAGCCAGGGGCAGGATGAAACCTGCTATTTGCTTTGTTTGTTTTCTTTTATTTGTTTATCTGCTTTCCCCTTCTGGACAGATACTATAGCACACCAATTGGGAGCTGGGGAAAGAAGTGGATGCTCTCATCTAGAGTGGCATTTTCATAATTCTGAGCTAGGGTGGAGGGTGAAGGTAGCATGGGGAGAAACTGAGATGTGGTCCAAATGCCTCACACTCATTTTTCTAATAAAGCTTTTAGTAGATTTATTGAATAAATCTTTATTCATTTACTGTATGCCCTTAGTAATATTTTGGCAAATGTTAGAAATTTTTTTTCAGTAATTTTTACTTTTTGGCTAGGGAACAAGTCTGTGAAGCTCTGCATGCTGCCATGCTAACAGCGCAATTATTCAATTGAGAATTATTTCTTCACAACCAAAATGTGACCTTCTTTAAATCCCTCAGTGGCTCCCATAATTTTAAGTCTTACTTCTTTAACCTGCCAGATGAGGACTTCCTTGATCCTCAGTAAAATTGTGTATTTACTTCCTGGCGTCTGATGCTATGGTAATACGAGTTTATCATTAGTTTCCTGAATGTGCCATATAGTTTTTCTAATCCATGACATTGCTCAAAATGTTTAGCTTGCCTTTCTCTTATTTATAATTTACTTAAATTTCCTGAATGTCTATAATCATCCCTTTACTCTTAGCCTAAATATTAACCGTTCCTTGAAATTTTCTTTAACACTTTCTGATGGAAACTGGGTGTTTCTTTTGTTTGTCCATAAATTCTGAGCTTATATTTATTGAGAACATATTATAATTATTATAATTATCTACAAATATATTTGTCTTTCTGTCTTGCAAACAAGATAGCAAAAACTTTGAAATAAGGCACACATGCATTCACATCTATCTATCATAGTTATATATGTAGATATATGTGATAAAATATGTAGATATATGTGATAAAATTGTTAATATGTGTATTATACACACACACACACACACAAAGATTACTATATTATAGCCACTGAATAATTTATTGTAAAAGTACTAAGTTTAAGATGATTTTCAATGGATTTATTTATACTTGTTTCCTTGTATGCCTATGATTTTGCAGTCTTTGGATTTTAAACTTTATTTTCCATAGTCTTTACCCATTTATGAACATACATTTCTCTTTTCCTTTATGAATTTTTATGACTCCTCTTTCAAGTACTCCATAAATTTTCTCTCTCATGCCTAAGTAGTATTTTATTGCTATGACTAGAATAGCACCATCCTTATTATATACATATAACATGTTATATAAATGCATATTATATAACATATATGTTTATGTATTATAAATATACTATGTATATATTATAAATTACTTGTGACCTATGTGAAAAAAAATAAGACAATAAGATCATATGGTTTGGAAGAATAGACCATGTTGGCAATAGCAAAGAAAAACATGCTTAAAATACAGAGTAAACTGTACTTTGAATAAAAGAGTCATCAATGACAAGGACTTTAATAGCAAGCATGTTAGTATATTTGTCTTCCTGTATTGAACATATAGATTTAGGTTCAGGGACATTTTGCAGAAAAACAAAACGATGTCAAATATGTAATAAAATACCTTTGATTATGTGGTGACCAACAAAAGAGATATCTGTAGCTATTACACTGTTTCTATTAACTCAGAAGACATTTTAAGTATCTCCACATCAGTAGTCAAAGCTAACACCCTAGCACATTTTATAAAGTTGAAATATATGTGGAAATCTTACTTAAATCTTTTAGACCTAGCTGCTCATCTTTAAATTTGGAATAATACTAACCATTCCTTTATAAGTATTGTCAATGTGTGTTCATGTGTATGTATGTGGAATGTGTGATATAATTTGAAACACATATTCTTAATAAGTGTTTGTCTTAGTGTTATTATTGACTACTGTACAACCCCCAGTCTCAGAGTTTAGTGGGAAATAGTGAACATGTCATTTATACAAGAAGTGTCACTGATTTTTCTTTCAAAATTCATTTATATAATGTATGGGAAATATGTTTAAAATGTTTAAGGGGAACACCTCTCTGGCCATCTGATCTTTGACAAACCTGACCAAAAAAAAGAAATGGAGAAAGGATTCCCTACTTAATAAATCATGCTGGAAAAACTGGCTAGCCATATGGAGAAAGCTGAAACTGGATCCCTTCCTCACATCTTATACAAAAAGTAATTCAGGATGGATTAAAGATTTAAATGTTAGACCTAAAACCATAAAAAACCTAGAAGAAAATCTAGGCAATACCATGCAGGTCATAGGCACGGGCAAGGACTTCATGATTAAAATACCAAAAGCAATGGCAACTAAAGCCAACATAGACAAATGGGATCTAATTAAACTAAAGAGCTTCTGCATGGCAAAAGAAACTACCATCAGAGTGAACAGGCAACCTACAAAATGGGAGAAAATTTTTGCAATCTACCCATCTGACAAAAGGCTAATATCCAGAATATACAAAGAACTTAAACAAATTTACAAGAAAAAAACAAACAACCCCATCAAAAAGTGGGCAAAGGATATGCACAAACACTTCTCAAAAGAAGACATTTATAGAGCTAGCAGACACATGAAAAAAATGCTCATCATCGCTGGTCATCAGAGAAATGCACATCATAACCACAATGAGATACCATCTCATGCCAGTTAGAATGGCAATCATTAAAAAATCAGGAAACAACAGATGCTGGAGAAGATATGGAGAAATAAGAACACTTTTACACCATTGGTGGAAGTATAAATTAGTTCAACCATTGTGGAAGACAGTGTGGCGATTCCTCAAGGATCTAGAACTAGAAATACCATTTGACCCAGTGATCCCATTACTGGGTGTATACCCGAGGGAGTATATATCATTCTGCTATGAAAATACATGCACACATATGTTTATTGTGGCAGTATTCACAATAGCAAAGACTCGGAACCAACCCAAATGTCCATCAATAATAGATTTGATTAAGAAAATGTGGCACATATACACCAAGGAATACTATGAAGCCATAAAAAATAATGAGTTCATGTCCTTTCTAGCGACATGGACGAAGCAGGAAACCATCATTCTCAGCAAACTATCACAAGGACAGAAAACCAAACACTGCATGTTCTCACTCATAGGTGGGAACTGAACAATGAGAACACTTGGGCATAAGGCGGGGAACATCTCACACCAGGGTCTTTTGTGGGGTGGGGAGCTAGGGGAAGTATAGCATTAGGAGAAATACCTAATGTAAATGACGAGTTGATGGGTGCAGCAAACCAACATGGCACATGTATACCTATGTAACAAACCTGCACGTTGTACACATGTACCCTAGAACTTAAAGTATAATTTAAAAAAATATTTAAGGGGAAATAAATTATTACTGAATATTTTACTCTAGACCAGCATGGAACTTTATCATTGAAATGTGACTTCTTAGCTAACTTTCGCAATTTTCTGATAGACTATTATTTTTCACTAGCACACTCATATTTTTCTTTCATTTACTTTTTATTGTGTTAAATATTCATACCATAGAATTTATCATTTTAATCATTTTTAAGTTTGCAATTCAGTGCCACTACGTATATTTGTAATGTTGTGCAACTATCATTGATAGCCATTTCTAAAGCCTTTTTATCATTCCAAGAAAATTTCTATACATATTCAACAATAACTCTATATTTTCCATTCCCCCAAGCTCCGGATATTTCCTTCTATTTTCTGTCTCTATGAATTTGTCCACTCTAGGTGCTTCATATAAGTGGAATCATACAATATTTGTCTGTTCTTGTCTGGCTTATTTCACTTAGCGTAGTGTTTTCAAAGTTCATTCATTGTAGCGTGTATCAGAATTTCCTTCTTTTCTAAGGCTGAGTAACAGTCCATAGTATGTATATACTACACTTGTTTTATTCATTCATCTGTTAATGACATTGAATAGTCTCCAGTAGTACTTGCCTCTTTTTACATTTGTATTCCTACTTATGCAAGACAGAGATGAATAAGTCCTCCAGACAGGTTAGAGGAGACATTCACAATAATTTGCAAACCACATCTGCTCTACTCTCTCTGGTTTAGAGAGGGAAACTGGGAAGTGATTGCTACCATTTAAGACCAAGAATATTGCTCACCCAGGGGTAGGAGGGGAGGATAAAAATGACTAAAAACACCAGAAAACTTTCCGACTGTTTTGAAGATGGCTTTTTATATTACTTTTTTGTTTGCTACAAACTTTTGATTGTTGTCTAGAGTTTCTACAGTATTCATTCAGACAGCTTCTGGTTGTTTTTCAGTGTGTCAATGGGAGAATGAGTGATTATCTGCCTTTTGCCAATATCATCCCTCACGTACATACACAAAATATGTAGCCAGGAAAATGTTGCCAAAATCTAGTAAATACTATTTAATACTTAAATGAATTTGATGGATTTTATAGGCTATTTCATTTTTATGTTTGTGTCTACATGACACAAACCATCTGGTTGAAAAAACAAAAAATTAGCCAATTACTCGGGAATTTCATTTAAGTACTAACTGAATTAAGTACTATGTCACCAAAAAATCAAATCAAATAAAAATAAGACTGTGTTATAAGCGCAAGAACAAAAAGAAGGTGGCAATGGCATAAATTTCCCTACATCACCTCTTCCTGACTTTGTGTCTCTTGCGCCAGGATAGAAGACTACCATGGGCTTGGTCACATTCTCTCTTTGGGTGTTTATGGCTTTTGGTAGGATACCATGTTGATTACTTTTACTTTAGAGAGAATCATCTCTAAAAATTCTTGCTGAAAAAGGAACTGAAAAAGTTTTGAGTATCAGGGTCTTACTAAAGAGAATGGGTATAGGACAGTCATAGTAAGAAAATCCTATAACAGAAATGCTAACATTTTATGCACTCACACCTTCCCAGTTCCATCTTATTCTTCATTATTCTAATTCATTCTAGGAGCATGAAATGAATCAGGGGAGAAGAAGGAGTTGCCTAACTACTATTAGCTCAATTAGTTGATTTTTCACTGAGATATGTACTTCAAACTAAAATATTTCTAAACCGGGGAATTTTTGACAAACATAGTTATCATTTATTTATAATATTTTTTATCAAAAAATGTAAGTTGCTAAACCGTAATTATTTGTGAATATTAGGGAAGATTTTTGCTTTTAATTTTAAGCAAATAATAATAATAAACAAGAACATCTTGTGAGATAGCGCTACATTAAGGTCTAGTTCCCTCTTTAACTCCAAAACTAAGATTACATAATTCTATATCTGCATTATATATACATTATGCATTTAATGACACTTGTCATTATTTTAAAGGCAAAGAATAATTTAAACCAATAAAACATTAATATATTATGCTGTTAGGATTTACAAAACAAAATATTATCATAAAGAATATAATGGTTAATTCCATGCCCAGATACTAAATTAAATAATGACCTTTTACACCCAAGGTAAAATTATGAAGTGTGCCCCAAGACTTGGCCATAATCTTAATTAAGTTCTCATCAAAATTATACTACTTGCCAGTCTGCCACATTCTTTCTCTCAAGGAAATTTATTTTCAATTTAAAATGAAAAGAAGATTTAGAAATATAATATGCATGCCATATATATGCTAGAAAGTGAACTCTGTCTTCAGAAATATTTTAGCTTTTAGTTATTTTAATTGTCTACATTAAAATAGAATTATGGCTTTTTTTTTTTTTCCTCACTCTGTCACCCAGGCTGGAGTGCAGTGTCACAATCTCAGGTCACTGCAAACTCTGCCTTCTGAGTTCATGTGATTCTCCTGCCTCAGCCTCCCAAGTAGCGGCACCACAGCCGATTAAACTTTGTATTTTTAGTAGAGACAGGGTTTCACCATTTTGGCTAGGCTGGTCTCAAAAGCTTGACCTCAGGTGATCTGCCCACCTTAGTCTCCCAAAGTTCTGGGATTTTAGGCATGGGCCACTGCACACGACCATTTATATGTTTTGATGCATCACTGAACTCATGTTCTAACAATGTTTTTATATGTTTGTACAAAGGTTGTAGTTTAGGTTGAAAATTCAATTATTTGGTTTTCTGGTTTAAACAAAAGACAGGATACCTGCATTGTTTTACAATTGTCAGCTACAAAATATGTAGCCAGGAAAATGTTGTCAAAATCTGGTAAACACTATTTAATACTTCAAATGAATTTGATGAGTTTTATAGGGTATTTAATCTTTATGTTTGCATCTACATGACACAAACCATCTGGTTTAAAAATCAAAAAATTAGCCAATTACTTGGGAATTTCATTTAAGTACTAACTATATCTGAAATCATAAGAAAGTCATACTTCCCTTTTTAGCTGAGATGTGTATAAAAATGATATTGAAAAAGATATTGAATAATCTAATGAAAAATATATCTCGAAAACTAACACTTTCTCCATGCTATTGTTTGTAACACAGCCCTACATTTCTGTGTGTTATTCTTTAGTAAATGGTGATTGACTGAATTTTTAAAAATGTCCTTAGTATTTGAGAACCTTAGGAATGTTACAGAAATGTAACATCCTTTTCAGGTGGACTCTAATATTTATAACATCATATATTTTCTGTGACATGCTCTATTTTCTCCTAATATTTTAATATTTTTCCAGAGGTTGACATAGTCAATGGCATTTAAGACCATTGTATTTTGAATATTAAAGTGAAGTGATGTTAATAATTAGCTCAATATTAAATGATCATTCTCCTATGAATTATTTGAACAGTTAGCATCTCATCTTCAAAAAGATGGCCCCTTAATTTACAAATAGGCACTCCAAGAATGCAACAAATAACCTGAAATGTGTCTATTTTAAACAGGAATATTAAAAGAGAAAAGAAATATATGTAGTAAGCTGTAATTTGCATTTTAAGGGTTCAGGCAATGGAGGTAGCTATAATCTAAAGCAGAGAAAAGAAATAGGTCAACTAAGTCATAAAGGAAATACAGATGTTAGTGGAGATTACAATGAGAAGTAACAATGTATTCATCTTCAAAAGTAGAAAGTAAATAAAGAAAGATTGATTGGGAAGTTAAGCCTAAGAAATAACAAAAATAGATGAGACAATAAAAGAAATAGGTGAGGAAGAAGAACAAATTTTCCTTTCTCTTTCTTTCTCTTAAAACCATCAAGAAACCACACTGTTTCAGCTATAAATTTCCACGTGGTGGTGCAAAGGGAATGATCCAGACTTGCGTTTGCAAGCAAGTTCAGAAATTAACAAGCTCTGGAATTTTTAGGCAAATGACTTAACCTACCTGAGCCCATCTCATCAGAGGCATGTAAACAGTATCAATCATTTCACAAGTTGTTAATTAATGAGCAAACTTAGTTCGTGGCACTAAATAAATACACTTTAATTTCTTTCTCTTTCCTTGCTGTTGTGTCGTAGAAGATAATACAATTAATATGTTTTTACTGTCTATATTTTTTTGGATAAAATTTAATAATTTTTTGACATTTGTGAACTTTTCTGAAGGGATTCTCTGGGAATACTGTATGTGTATTTATATGAGGTACTACACATAAATTCATCAATTCATTTATTCATGCAATTATTCTTTCGAAGACATAAATGGAGTATGATTCTGTTGCAGGCATTTCAGGTCCAGGAGTATTCACCAACAGACAACTCAGACAAGGTCTTGCTCTTTTTTTTTTGAGATGGAGTCTTGCTCTGTTGCCCAGGCTGGAGTGCAGTGGCAGGATCTCAGCTCACTGCAACCTCCACCTCCCGGGTTCACGCCATTCTCCTGCCTCAGCCTCCCAAGTAGCTGGGACCACAGGTGCCCACCACCACGCCAGGCTAATTTTTTGTATTTTTAGTAAAGATAGGGTTTCACCGTGTCAGCCAGGATGGTCTCGATCTCCTGACCTCGTGATCCACACTCCTCGGCCTCCCAAAGTGCTGGGATTACAGCCGTGAGCCACAGCGCCCAGCCAGGTCTTGCTCTTAATGAGAAGTGTAGTACCATCAGGAAAGGGATACAGGCGCGGACCATTGATTTTAATATGAAAATATTTGGATATGTCTAAATGTAAATACAAGTAATAGTAATAAAAGGGATACATTCAGGAGGCCGGAGCAGGGTGAAATATTGGTGCAACAGCTCTAGAAGGCAACAAATGTCAGACACCAGAACAGCACCAAGAGCTTGACATAAGAGAGACACCAGAGAATTTTTCCACCAGAAGAGAGAATAGCAAGTAAGTAGAAAAACAGGTTGGTGGGTGGGTTTGGTGATAGAATAACCAGGTATTTCCCAACTTATCCCTTAAATTTTCCCATGTGTGACCCAAAGACATAGTTTGTAGGCAAGGGGATAGAGGAGGTTTTTGGACAGAAGGACTGTGGAGTGCTTGCCTTGGAGGGTGAGAAAGCATATTTGTCTGGCAACATAATAACATAGCCAATAGGTATAAAGTAAATCCATTTGAAGTCTAGTGAAAAAAAGATTTCAATAAATCATGACAACAAAGTTGTGTAATTTTTCTCCTGTGACATCCAGTTGAACATGTGCTCTATAAAGTGTCCTTATGTTGAAGATTAACCAGGTGTGAGGTTTTTGCTGATTGCTGATAGACAGAAAGATAATAAAGTTAAGGCTGTGAGCAAGGGTTGAATAAATTTCTAAGACAAGGAATCTGAAATAAGGGGAGGAAGAAAATAGGACATGGATGAAGTGATGAATGGGTTAAAACTGATAAGAGTAGTGAATTACAGGCTCCTAATAGGATCAAATGACTGAACTGAGGAATTTGGACTTGGGATAAAAAGTCCTGCTAGAAAGTAAGTGGCTGAAATTTGTTGCTAAAAAGATGCTAGGACTTTAGGAGGGCAAGAAATTAGGAGTCAAGGGTTTTCGTTTGATTTCAAATGTCAGCAAGAAGAGTGAAAGGAATAAAAGAGCAGAGGGATAGAGTGTGATATGGTTAGGCTTTGTGTCCTCACCTAAATCTCGTCTTGAATCATAATCCCCACGTGTTGATGGGGAAGAACCAGGTGAAAGGTGATTGTATCATAGAGGTGGTTTCCCCAATACTGTTCTTGTGATAGTGAGTTCTCAAGAGAGCTGATGGTTTTAAAGCGTGGCACTCCCTCCTTCTCGCACCTACTCTCCTGCCACTATGAGAGAAGGTCCAAGCTTGCTTCCCCTTTGCTTTCCACCATGATTGTAAGTTTTCTGAGGCCTCCCCAGCCATGCAGAACTGTGAGTCAGTTAAACCTCTTCTCTTTATAAATTACCCAGTCTCAGGCATTTGTTTATTGCAGTGTGAAGATGGACTAATACAGAGTGACACAGTGAAGATGAAATGTTCAAAAAATTAAAAAAGAGGGATAATCTGGAATGTTATACCAGGTAGCAATAAAGTGGTAAAGTCAGTGGTGTAAGCCTGATGACACAAACTTCAAGGATGTGGCGATGTTGAAGGAAGGAGAAGAGAAAAAGTCGGAAATGACAATGCGGAACAAGGAGGACACCTAGCTCTCTTCCAAGCCATGAGAAGTCCAGAACATTAGAAAAATTCTGTCACTTAAGAGAGCTCCAAGACATACTATCCTAAGTAAACAGACAGGTTTGAGTTTAAAAAACAAACAAACAACAACAAAAAAACACCACAACAAAAAAACCAAGAAGGTTTTAGAAGTAATTTGCAAATCACTTCAGAAGAAAATAAATGATAGATTTTCAGAGACCAAAATAAAATGATGCGATGAAAGCTAGAAAACTGAGATAGATAAGTATATATAGAGAAATACATAGGAAGAAAGAAGTTTGAAGATAGTGCTTCAGATGAACATGAATGAGGAAGGTCAAGTTTAATGGACACATCATGATAAGAAATTCTGAAATGTGATGATGGAGACACAGACATATTCTGCTTAGAAAATAAATTTCAAATATCACTACAAGTTTTTTAGTGATATAAATAGAAAAAAAATCACAATTATAATTGACAAAATTAGCCTCAGAATTTATCATGGCAAAATTCAAACATAAGAAAAATTAAGCATGGTTCATGATTATTATATCCATCCATGATATCATTGAAGTGAAAAGGCAAAACAAAATCTAAGGTGAGCTTTCCAAATGCAAAAGCAGTGAGGTGGAATCTATGGATCAAGATAACAATGTGGGAGTAGAAGCGGTGAAAGGATTGGGATGAAACTTTGGTTTAAGAAAAGAATGCTAAGTAATCATAATATTTTGCCCAACATCAGGATGAAAGAGATGGATGGCAGTATATGATTTGTGAATGCTATTAACCTGTATTTCACAGTGTAGAATCAATTGTACCTGTCTAAAATACTTAGAAAATATAGCTTTATGTCTCTAAATTCTGTTTTTAAAATTGATTTTTTAACCTTTAAAATGACAGAAATTAATATATTTTGAATGATGAAGGATGTATATGAGGTTCAGCAATTCCTTCCATCTTATCACAGTTTTCTCTGCCTATATTAAATGACAAATTAAAGTACAATTTAGTTTAACGGTTCCATCATTTTTACTATAAAGCAGCATGTATTAGCGCTCATTAATATGCTCTTAATATATGAAAAATGTAGTGACAGTCATCAACTTCGACATTCAGCAATTTTTCTTTTCCTGTCAAGACGTATAGCACTCTTCTATGTATTATAGAGGATATAAAAGATAAGTAAAATCTGTTCCTTATATTTAATATATTCATGTGAAAATATTAAATATGAATATCATGTGGTTTATTATTTGGTGTCAAATAATTTATAAACAGTATATTATCAGTTCATAAAATAAGTATAGACAAATATACTCTATAAGACCAAACTAGACGTCACAGATGTCGAACTTGAAAAACTAGTAAAAAATATAAGAAAAATAAAAAATGTTAGAATTATACTTTAATTGTTAGAAATGGAGGTTTTCTCATTCATGCATTGTTGGGATAAAGATAAAAAGTTTTTGGCCTAAGAAATAAAGGGATGTTTTTGGCTCTTATGATTTATCTAGGAGCATCCAGAACCTCATCACTGAATGAAGAAATGAAACTTTTTCTCTTCTTTATGTCTCCCATTGTATTTATTTAAACATAAAGCTAAGACTTCTTGAGAAATCAACAAGTATACCAGTGTCTTTGAGATCTGTGTGTTTCCAGGTCTAACATGATTCAGGAAGAGAGATTATTTATCCTGATAATTACTATAAATCAACAGGAAACTTTTTTTCTCTCCGAAACCAGCATCAAAAGCTCCTTAAGCCTCGTATATCCTTAAGTAATGATAATGGCCCAGGATATGAGAAGTATAGATTCTCAAATGCCAGTTTGTTATTTTTCAGGGTTTAAATTACATAGATTTCTTAGTACGTGGTAAGCAGCATACCAGCACCAAACTGGAGTACTGTAAATGATAAAGAAATGATGCCAGGATGTCAAAAATAGCAGGGACTATTGTCATGTCATTTGCTTGCCTGATTCACTAAAGTCGTGGATGATTTCAGTTGCAAAGCACAGAAGAGATATGAAAGTAACGGTAAAACTGCAATTACTTTTGCACCAACCTAATGTAAACAGTAATGGCAAAAACCTCAATTGCTTTTGCACCAACCATATAGTCGGTTTCAGTGAGGTTCAGTAAGGCCATCAGAAAATTATTATTTTTTTTTAAATTATCCTTGGAGAAGCTATTCACCAGTGGGAGAAAAAAAATGAGGCAAGGAATGAGTTACTTTGATATTCAAAAAAAATGAAAGACACATTGATTCATATAATTTTCTAATACTAATCTAGTTTAAGAGAACATTATCTGAGTAACATTTTGTCCTTAGAATTACTATATAGATATGACATCTATATCTACATTGATATCTAATATTTACCTACCCGTGTAAGAAATTATAAAAAGCCAAAAGAGAAAGACACAATGAAGAAATATTACTTTGCACTTTTTGTTATAAAGTTTTATAGTGGTTAGGTGTCCTTGGCTGAAGATGGGCACCTTAATGGAGTCATGTTGAAACTGTGGCTGGAACTTTTGGAAAGTACTGTTTGGAACGAACACCCAGAAAGTTTTTATCCTTTTATACTAAGACTAAACAAAAATAAATCTTTCTGCAAAAGTGCTAATGTGACATTAAACATGACCTTTTAAGCAACTGATTGAAATGCAAGTTTAAAAAAAAGAAAGAAAGCTAAATAACATCACATCAAATAATATATCAACTTATTTTAGCTTTATTAAAAATTCAAAAATAAGTTTTTGATTTAAATGATAATTAGCATAGAATATATGTTTGCATGGTGCTGCATGTTAAAATTATAAGATTTTCTACTCAGCCAATATTGTTATGCTGATGTAATTTTGACAACAAATAACATATCACTATGCATGTTAACTCTGGTCTCTAGCATAATGTCTGAATGAAGCTTAAAAAGGGATGTTAGACTAAACCTTCAAAAATTCTTGAAATGAATACATATGGAAGTGGAAGACACATTGATTAACATAGGGTCACTCTAGATGAGATGAAAGATGACCTTTATTGTGATGATTCGGAGGGAGCTGCCAAACAGCTAATACCCCCAGAAAAATCTACAGCAGAACGTGTTTCAATGTAATCACCAGTTACTTGTTTATGGGAAAGTAAAATACAATACTTAGAACACGTCAGTTAGGAATTAAAGAGGATAATTAGTTTAAAAAGTATATTCTTGACCCAGGGAAGGTCTTGTGAAGATGCAGAGGAATGAAACACTCAACAATGTAATTGGCCCCTAAATTGCTGTATAATAAACTAAGTGGGGAAGGTGTGTTGCATTCCATTAGACTGATGGCTTCTATGCCTCTGAGAAGCTGTGATTGATAAATTAAGTGTAAAACCTTTTTGAAATCTTAGTATTTGACCTACATATTATTTACTGTACTTTGACTCCTTTATATGATCACATTGGTTTAATTGTGATTTTCCTTTTCAAACTAATGGTGTAGTAATGGGGAAACATATACAAAAACCTGTATCTAAGATTTGGTGCATATTGACTTAGATATGAATAAATATTTATACGTATATGTAAGTTAAGGTAAGTGACCATATTTCCTTCAGAGTACTCAAATAGGCCTAGTAGTTGTCTGTTTATCAGTAGTATTTCTCTTTTGACTAAGGATCTCTGTTCTAGTCAGTTGGAGCACTATATGGAAGTAATCTGCAGGAGTCAAACAGGAAATGGGAATTTGAAAGCATCTTTTGAAGTTCCATCAGTTAGATTTTATTCTTTTTAAATATCTTTCAATTAATCACAGAATTATATTCCCCTGGCTATTTAAAATTTAAAGACAGCTGTTTAGCACATTAATCTAATATTTTATGGTTTGAAGCTTACTTGCTGCACAGCTTACATGTTATAAGGATATGTACAACTCTATTCTAGCATTGGAGAAATATTTTGAAAGTGTGTACACTTTACCCTTTTAAAAAATACCCCAATTTGCCTTTGAAAATTCTCAGTATTAAGAGGTTTACAACCTTGATCTTTAGTTACAAAACACTTCATTATTTCTTTTCAAAAGAAAATTCTAAACTGCCATGCTTAAGAATTTCCATTCTTGGTCCCTAGGAGATTCTCAGTAACAGGTTTTGGTATTGCCACATCACACATTTTTGCTTCTAACCTAACTCTATTTTATTTTTAAGCTTATCCAATATTTATTCTGTTCTTGGTGTACATGGAAATCATCTGCAACAAAAGCCTACCTTGAATAACTTCTTGCAATTAAAAGAAGCACCTAATGCACAATTCAACATTCTTTTCACCAATGAATCACTCTCGTATCTTTCAGGTACTTTCCTCATTAGGGGTTGTTTTAATTTTTTTTTTTTTTTTTTTTTTTGCTGAGCTGTATTTATTTATTTGTTTGTTTGTTTATTTATTTATTTATTTATTTATTCCCTCACTTGTCTTTCAAGCATCTCAAAAGCCAAAGAAGTCAGGTCAGGAACTGGGAGCATGTCATAATAAATTCATAACTTATAGCTAAGTGTAACTCAATAAGGAAATGTTAGGTCTATGAAATTCTGGAGAGGTTGTGATTTACCCCTGATCATTGAAATTCAGGACTTTTAGTTTGTTTTCTTTGTTTTTTTTTTATTTTTACATAACTCATATGACAAGGTAATATGAATTTTTAGGTAAAATGTTGCTGATATTGTGACACCATTTTTGAATTTTTTAATAATTATGCAATTAAAAAAATAAAAAGCAACAACACATAGATGGCAAAAATCAATGTAAGTATATGAAGTTGATTTATAAAAGCAAGACTATGCTACCATTAAAATATTTATTAAAACTTGGCTGGGCATGGTGGCTTATGCCTGTAATCCCAGCACTTTCGGAGGCCAAGGTGGGTGGATCACTTGACCTCAGGAAATCAAGACCAGCCTGGGCGACAAGATGAACCCTCTCTCTACAAGAAATACAAATATTAGCTGGACATGGTGGTGTGCACCTGTATTTCCAGCTACTGAGGAGATTTAGGTGGGAGGATAGATTCAGCCCTGGATTTCAAGGCTGCAGTGACCCATGACCATGCCACTAAACTCCAGCCTGGGTGACAGAACAAGACCCTGTTTCAAAACAAAATATTAAAACTTTAAACATAAATAATTTGAAACAAAACAAAAAGAATGTACATTAAGTCATTGTTACTATGATTTAGCAATGTAATGTATTCAAAATATGCATGATTAAATGCTGGAAGAGATACAGAAACAATGACTAGTGTTTGAGTTATTTTTTGCTTTCTTCTTTCTATAGTTTGTATTATTGTATTAATTCTCAAATGTTAGAAGAATTCAAAGAACCTCTGCGAGTCTCCTATAAGTGAACTGCAGTGTAAGCCCTTAGGATTTTGGAGCAAAACCCTGACATCCTCTGTGAATATTCTCTTTTTGAGAAAAACCTCTTTGCCTGCTACCAGGTGTTAGTAGAGATTGAACATTTAAGCATGGGCCACTAGGCTACCATGAGACCTGAGCCTCCATTCACTATTAATTTGATGCAAAAGTAATTGTGGTTTTGGCCAAAACCAACCTTATAATTATTATCTGACTCTCTAAGCCATAAAGCTGGCTATGCATAACAATATTCCATTATCAAATGGAAGAGGTATATATATAATCAGGCCAGAGCAAGCCCTGAAGAGCACAAGTAAGCTATATGAAGAAATGGCCCAAATGCCCATGGTCCCCACTTCTACTGCACTGCCTTCTCTCTCTCAGACCATACCTACAGCTACGTGGGAAGTTCTTTGATCAGTTCACTGAGAAAAATAAGACTGAGACCTGGTTTACAGATATTCTGCATGATATACTGGCACCAATAAAAAGGGGATAGCTGCAACACTACAGCCCCTTTCTGGAACATCCCTGAAGGACAGTAGTGAAAAGAAATCCTTCCTTGTAGACAGAACTTCAGGCAGTGCACCTGAGTGCACCTTGCTTCAGTGCAGAAATAGTCAAACATGCAATTATATAACAATTCGTGGGCTCTAGCCAATGATTTTGCTGGATAGTCAGAGACTTGCAAGGAATGTTATTGGAAAATTGGTCACAAGGAAATTTGGGGAAGACCTATATGAATAGATACTCCTGAGTGGGCAAAAGTCATGAAAATATGTATGTCTCATGTGAAAGCTTACACTGGTGACCTCAGCAGAAGAGGATTTTAATAATCAAGTATATAGGGTGAACTACTTTGTGAATACTAGTCAGCCTCTTCCTCCAGCTGACTAGTTGCCCAATGGGCTTATATAAAAACTGCCAAGGAAGCAGAGCTGGAGGTTATACATGGTCTCAGCAACAATGACTTCTACTCACCAAAGCCAGCATGGTTACAGCCACTGCTAAGTGACCAGTCTTCCAGTAGCAAAGACCAAAACTGAGCCCGCAACAGGGCACCCTTCTCCTGGGTGATCAGTCAACTACCTGGTGGCAGGTTGATGACATTGGACCACTTGTATTATAGAAAGGACAATGTTTTGTCTTTACTGGTATAGATACTTGCACTGAATAGGTATGCACCTTTCCTGTACACAATGCTTTTATCAGAACTACCATCTCTGGACTTATAGAATGGCTTATTTATCATTATGTTATTCAATATAGCACCCCTTCTCATTAATGAACTCACTTTACAGCAAAAGAAGTATGACAATGGTCCCATGCTCATGAAATTCACTGTTCTTACCATGTTTTCCACCATTCTAAAGCAGCTTCCTTGATAGAATGGTGGAAAAGCCTTTGAAGACTCAATTACAGCACCAACTAGGTGGAAATACGTGATGGGCTGAGGCAAAATTCTCCAGATGGCTACATATGCTCTAAATCAGCATCTAACATATGGTGCTAAGATTCACAGGTCCAGAAATCAAGTGGTGGAAATGGGAGCGACACCATTTATGGCTACCTCTAATCACTTAGTAACAAAATTTGAGCTGTCTGTTTGAAGACCTTATGCCCTGCCATCCTAGAAGTCTTAGTTCCAAAGGGAGAAATGCTTCCATTGGAAGACACAACAATGATTCCATTAGCTTGGAAGTCAAGACTGCTGCCCAGCCATTTGGGGATCCTCGTGCTTCTATGACCTATGATTAAGGTCCAAGAAATTACAATCCAATTCAAGCAGGATTATTAATGTCTCAGATCCTTCAAGAGTGAAGGTTTGGGTCACCTCATCAAGTATGAGACTGCGACCAGATAAAATGCTTGTTGAAAGGAAAGGGAACACAAAATGGACAGTGGAGGAAAGTAGTAATAAATACCAGTTGTAAACACATCACCAGTTTCAGAAATGAAGCCAGTAATTGCCATGAGTGTTTTCTCCTAATTTTGTTATGACTATATTTATGCATATATATATACACAGAGAGAGAGATGTAAACATATTACATATATGTGTATATGTATGTATATGTGTATAATATCTTTGATTCATTCCCTCTCTTATTACTTTATCATGTAGAGCATGATGTATTAACTATATATCATTAGTATTTAAGTATTGTTAATTTTTACATCATAGTATTTAAGGTACAACATATCAAGAAGAAAAGAAAACACCATTCAAGGACTGCATCTCTTCTTGAAAAGGAGTTAGCACATTTTCAGTTGTGCACAGGTTAGCTGTACATGCTAGTCAGAATTGAGACCTTGTTATCATTTGGAGATTAAGTACAGCTTAAAGACATGTGTATGAGTATCATACACAGTTGACATACAGTTGACAAGGGCTGAGTTTGTGATTGTTAATTTTGTCAAGTTAACCGGATCACAGAGTGCCTAGATATTTGGGCAAATATTATTCTGGTTGGGTCTGTGAGTGTGGTTTTGGATGAGGTTAACATTTAAATCAATAAACTGAGTAAAGCAATTTCTTCTTCGTAATGGAGGTAGGTAGGCGCCTTTCAACCAGGTAAAGGACAGAATAAAACAAAAAGGCTAACCCTGCCTTGAGTAAGAGAGAATTCTTCCTCCTTGACATCCTTTGAACTGAGACATCATTTTTTTTCCTTCCTTTCAGACTAACTGAAACATCAGCTTTTCCTGGGTCTGGAGCCTGCCAACCTTTGAACTGGAAATATATCATCAACTACAATTGGCTTTTCTGGTTTTCATGCACTCAGACTTGGACTGGAACTAAATCATTTCCTGCCTGGATCTGCAGCTTGCCAGGTCACCCTGCAAATCTTGCAACTTGTCAGCATCCATAATCGTGTGAGTTAATTTCTTATAATACATCTCTTTATATATATTATATTATATAATATATATACACACACATATATATAATATATATAATATAATATATGAAGTAATATGTGTAATAGCATATAATATATCCTATTTCTCCTGTTCTCTGGAGATCTCTGACTAATGCAAGCATAAATTATTTAAAAAATGAACTGAATTAGTGGTTGGGTGAAAGAAAGGATAAATGAATGAACAAACAGAAAAATAAATACTACTGATTAATCGAACCATCTTATACATTGTAACACCAGACCTCAGTAATGTAGACCTGAAATTTGTGAGCTGATATATCTTTTGTATTGTTCAGTGATTTTCAACTATCTTCCTGATCTACTTGAGTTTCCATTTTCCAATAGTTTTTTTTTTTTTTTTTTTTTTTTTTTTTTTGAGACGGAGTTTTGCTCTTGTTGCCCAGGCTGGAGTGCAATGGCACGATCTCGGCTCACCGCAGCCTCCGCCTCCCGGGTTCAAGCGATTCTCCTGCCTCAGCCCCCCGAGAAGCTGAGATTACAGGCACGCACCACCACGCCCGGCTAATTTTGTATTTTTAGTAGAGATGAGGTTTCTCTATGTTAGTCAGGCTGATCTCAAACTCCCAACCTCAGGTGATCCGCCCACCTCGGCCTCCCAAAGTGCTGGGATTACAGGCGTGAGCCACTGCGCCTGGCCTTCCAATAGTTCTTAAGAAAACATCATTTATCCTAAATCACTTGTGCTCCTTTTTTTTACCAGCTGTATGAATGCACCAGACTATATTCATTTACCTTTTGATAGACAATGAGATATGTTTCAGATTTTGCCTATGATAAATAAACTTTCTATGAAAGTTTATGTACAATTTTTGTATGAAAATATGCTTTCATTTTTCTTGGGTAGGGGCTTAAAATGGAATGTCTGGATCATATGGTACAGATATGCTTAAACGTTTTAAGAAACTGATAAATTATTTTCTAATGTGGTGGTATGTTTTATATTTCTAATATTTCTACTAGCTATGTATGAGAGTGCTTGTTCTTCCACATCCCCATCGCCACCAGATATGATCAGATTTTTAAGTTTTAGCCATTCTAATAGGTGTATGGTGGTATCTGATTGTGATTTTTACCTTACAATTCCCTAATAATAATATTAAATGTATTTTTATGTGCTTATCTGTCATAAATATGTCTTCTTTGGTGAAGTGTGTTTCAAATCTTTTTAAAATTTTTTGTATTCATGGTACACAATATTTGTACTTATTTATGAAGTACGTGCAATATTTTGTCACATGGATAGAAAGTGTAATCATCAAGTCAGGGTATTTAGGATATCCATCACTTCAAGTCCTCACCATTTCTCTATGTTGGGAATATTTCAAGTTCTTTCTTCAAGCTAGTTGGAAGTATGCAATAAATTGTTGTTAACTATAGACACCCTACTCTGCTATCAACATCAGAAATTAATTCTTCTAACTGAATGTTTGTATCCATTAACCAATCTCTCTTTACTTCCCCCACACCCCAACACATGCCCTTCCCATCCGGGGTATCTATCATTCTACTCCCTACCTTCATGAGATTAATGTTTATACCTTTCATGTGTGAGTGAGAGCATGTACTAGTTGTCTTTCTGTGGCTGAGTAATTTTAATTAACATAGTGATATAGTTTGGCTGTTTGTCCCTGCCCAAATCTCATGTTGAATTGTAATCCCCAATGCTGGAGTTAGGGCCTGGTTGGAGGTGTTTGGATCATGGGGGTGGATCCATCATGACTTGGTGTGTCTTTGTAACAGTGAGTTCTCATGAGATCTGGTCATTCAAAAGTGTGTGGCACCTCCCCCTCCACTCTCTCTCTAACGTTCTCTCGTTTTTACCATATGATGTGATTGCTCCCCCTTTGCCATCTGCCATGATTGGAAGCTTCCTGAGGCCTCCCCAGAATCAGATGCTTCTGTAGTTCCTCTATAGCCTGCAGAACTGTGAGCCAGTTAAACCTCTGAGGTATTTCTTTACCAATTTTTTTTCTAAATCTCCATACTGTTTTCCATAGTGGCTGTACTAATCAACATAACCATAAACAGGGTATAAGAGTTCTGTTTTGTCTTCATTCCTGCTAGCATTTATTATTTTTTGCCTTTTTAATGACAGTCATCATAAATGGAGTAAAATAATATTTCATTGTGGTTTTGATTTGCATTGTCCTAATGATTAATGATGGTGATAATATTTTCATATAACTGTTGGCCATTTGTATGTCTTCTTTTAAAAAATGTCTATTCATGTCTTTTGCCCAGTTTTTAATGGGATCTTTTTTTTTCTCTTGAGCCATCTGAGTTCCTAGTATATTTTGAATATTCATCCCTTGTCAGATGAATAGTTGGCAACTATTTTCTCCCATTCAACAGGTTATTGTTTCACTTTATTGACTATTTCCTTTGCTGTGAAAGAACTTTTTAATTTAACATAGTCCTATTTGTCTATTTTTGCTTTCATTGCCTGTGATGTTGAGGTCTTAGCCATAAAATCTTCACTTTTATGAATATTCTGAGGTGTTTCCTCTATGTTTTCTTCTAGAAGCTTTATAGTTCCAGGAGTTAAGTCTTTCAATACATCTTGGGTTAATTTTTGTACAAGAGACAGGGGTCTAGTTTCATTTTCTGCATGTCAATTGGATAATTTTCACAACACCATTTATTAAAGAAGGAATTCTATTCACAATGTATATTTTTGACACCACTGTTGAAACTAAGTAGGCTATAAATATGTGGATTTATTTCTTAATTCCATATTCTGTTCTATTGGTCTGTGTGTCTGTTTGATATCAATGTCATGGTATTTTGATTATTATAGCCTTGGAAGGTATTTTGAAGTCAGGTAGTATAATGCCTCCAGCTGTCTTCTTTTTACTCAGAATTGCTTTGGCTATTTGGTCTCTCTTTCTGTTTCATATGAATTTTAGGATTTTTTTCCCTTTCTGTAATATTTGCCATTATTATTTTGATAGGGATTGCATTGACTCCATAGATTGCTTTGAGTAGTATGGTCACTTTGATGATGTGAATTTTTTTCAATCCATGAGCATGGAATGTTTTTCTCTTTGCTTGTGTTCTCTAATTTTTTTAAACAGAATTTTGTGGTTTTACTTGTAGAGGCCTTTCATCTTCTTGGTTAAATTTATTTCTAGGTATTTTATTCTTTTGTAGCTGCTATAAATGGGTTTGGATTCTTAATTTCTTTTCCATGTAGTTAATTATTGGTGTACAGAAACACTAGTGATTCTTTTATGTTGATTTTGTATCCTGCAATTTTACTTATTTTTTTATCAGATCTGAGATTTTGGTGGACTCTAGTTTTTTGTAGACACAAAGTTTTATGTTCTGCAAAGGGGAAGAACTTGACTTTCTCTTTTTTAATTTAGATGACATTTATTCTTTCTCTTGCCTAATTGCTCTGGCTTTGACTTCCAGTACTATGCTGAATAAGAGATGGTAAAGAGGGACACCCTTATCTTGTTTCCATTCTTAAAAGAAAAAATATTAAGCTTTCTGCCTTTCAATATAATGTTAGCTGCACATTTATTATATATGGGCCTTGTTAAGTTGAGGTACGTTCTCTTCATGCTTCTTTGTTGAGAGTTTTTATCATGAAGGTGTGTTGAATTTTATCAAATGTTTTCTTTCTGCATCTACTGAGATGATGAGATAGTTTTTGTTCTTCATTCTGAAGATGTGATATGTCACATCTGTTGATTTGTGTATGTTGGACAATCCTTGTATCTCTGGGATAAATTACACTTAATCATGGTGTATTATTTTTTTGATGTACTACTGAACTCAGCTTGCCAGTGTTTTGTTGAGAACTTTTGTGTCTTATGTTCATGAGGAACATTGACCTGTAGTTTTGTATCTTAGTTGCATTCTTGCTTCGTTTTGGTATCAAGGTAGTGCTGGCCTCATAGAATGAATTAGGGAAAATTCTTTCCTTTTCAATTTTTTGGGATACTTTGGGATAATTGGTTTTAGTTCTTCTGTGTAAGTTTGGAAGAACTTAGTAGTGAAGCCATTCTTCCTTGGACTTCTAAGACTTTTATTACCAATTAAGTTGCATTAGTAATTATTCATTAGTTGCAGTTTTCTATTTCTTCTTGATTCAAACTTGGTAGGTTGTATGTGTCAGGAATTTATCAATTTCCTATGTGTTTTTTAACTCGTTAGTACATTGTTGTTTATATTAATCTCTGATGATATTTTGTATTTCTAGGGTATCAGTTGTAGTGTTTCCTTTTATTTCTAATTATATTCATTTGTGTCTTCTCTCTTTTACTTTTATTCTAGATAAAAATTTTCCAATTTTGTGTGCCTTTTCATAAAACCAAATTTTTATTTTTTTGATCTTCTGTATTTTTTTAGTCTCAATTTTATTTAGTTCTGCTCTGTTCCTTATTGTTTCTTTTACTCTATTTCTAGTTCTTTGAGATACATTTATATATAGTTTATTTAGAATCTTCTATTTTTCAATATGTGTATATTGCTATAAACTTCCTTTTTATCACTGCCTTTGCAGCATCCTATAGATTTTGGTAAGTTGTGTTTTGATTTTCGTTTATATCAACTTTAAAACATTTTTTTCCTTAATTTCTTCCTTGACTCAGTGGTCATTCAGAAGCATATTGTATAATTTCTATGTACTCATACAGTTTCTGAAGTTCCTCTTGTTATTGAATATTAATGCTACTCTATTTCTATCTGAGAATATATTAGATATGATTTTCATTTTCTAAACATCGTTAAGACTTCTTTTTTGTCCAGTATATGGTCTATCATAAAAAAAACTTCCATATACTGATGAGGAGGATATGTTTTCTAGCTGCTGAAGAAAATTTTCTGTAGAAGTCTAGTGTGTGACTAAATTCTAATATTTCTTTGTTTTCTGTGTAAAAAAACTTTCTAATGCAGAAGAAGGATGTTGAACTCTCCAAATATTACTGTATTGGAGTTTATCTCTCTCTCTCTCTTTAGATCTAATAATATTTTCTTTATGTATCTGGGTGCTCTGGTTTTGAGTGCATATGTTTAAACTTGTCAAATCCTCTTTCTGATTTTTCTGAAATTTATTTATTTACTTTATTATTATAAAATTACCTCATTTGTCTTAATCTAACTGTTTTTAACTTAAAGTTTGTTTTATCTAACATTAATGTAGCTACTCCTGATCATTATTGGTTTCTATTTGTATGGAATATCTTTTCCCAATGATTTACTTTCTGTCTATACATATCTTTACAGATGACCTCAGTTTCTTGTAGACAGCATATCCATGGGTCATGTTTTTTATCCATATAGCCAGTGTATATCTTGTAAGTGAAAAGTTTAATACATTAATATTCAACGTTAATATTAATATATAAGAGCTTATTCTGGTAATTTTACAAATTGATTTCTGATTGTTTTGTGTAATTTCCTTGCTTTCTCTCATATTTTTTATCATTGTGGTTTCATGGTTGTCTGTACTGGTAACATTTTATCTTTTCTTTTCTTCATTTGTGTGTTTGCTCTACAGGTGGACTTTATACCTTCATGTAACTTAATGATGATAAATATTGCCCTTTTACTTCCAGTTATAGGATTTAAGAGTTTCTTACATGTCTCATCTAGTGGTGATGAATTTTCTCAGCTTCTTTTTGTGTGGGAAAGACATTATTTCTTCTTCATTTATGAAGAAAAACTTCACTGAGTCTAGTATCTTTGGTGATGATTTTATATGTCTCAGATCTTTGAATATACTATTCCACTCCCTACCTGTAGGGTTTCTGGTGAGAAATCTACTACTAGTCTGATGGGGTTTCTCTTATAAATGACTGGATGCTTTTCTCTTGCTATTTTTAGAATTGTCTCTTTGTCTTTGACTTTTGACAATTTGATTATAATATGCCATGGAGAAGATGTTTTGAAACTGTATCTGTTTGGGGATCGATGAGTTTTCTGTGCCTGGATGTCTTAATCTCTTGTAAGACTTGGGAAGTTCTCAGCTGTTATTTTGTTAAATGGATTTTTTTCCTTTTCACTTTTTCTTTGCCTTCTAACACACTAACAATTATAATATTTGGTCACATTATGGTGTTCTATGTGTCACATAGGCTTTCTTTATTCTTTTAAATTATTTTTAAATTATTTTTGTCTAATTGAGTTATTTTAAAAGAGCTGTCTTTAATTTATACATTTTTCTATTCTGCTTGATATAGTCTATTGTTGAAGCTTTCATTCAATGAATGTTTTAATTCTATAATGTCTATTTTGTTCTTTTTAAATGAAATCAATCTTTTTGATTAACTGCTCATTCACACACTTATTTTTAAAATTTCTTTCTATTGCTTATTTTCCAAGTTATTATGTGTATCACACAACTTCTTTAATATCATTATTTTGAATTATTTTTTCCAAGATTTTAGAAATTTTCTGTTTTTTGCTTTGTTTTGGTTTGTTTTGACACAGGATCTCACTCTGTCACCCAGGCTAGAAAGCATATAACTGTATTTATTGGAATCTGTTAGTTAAGAATTATTGTGTTCCATTAGAACTGTTCTATTGCCTTGCTCTATCACGTTTATTGTGTCCTTATGTTTGTATCTGTGCATCTGATGTAAAGGTCACTCCTTCCAATTTTTTTGAACTTGCTTTCACAGGGTAAGGCTTTTTCCTAAATATGTATCTATGCCATTGGTTGGGTAGGGCATTTTGGGTGTGATTCTGTGTTTATGCAGTAGTGTAGACTCTATATGATTTATTCATATGTAAAAAGTGTCAGTAATGTTTGTGATTTCTTCAGTGGCCTCGGGTGTGGTTGCTAGTGTAAGCTGTAGTACACTTTTTCTGGGGATGGGCACATCAGGTGAACCAGTCCTCAGGCTTTAGTAGGGACAGCAGCAGGCCAATCATGCCCATCCTTAAGTGTCAGGATGATATATGCTGGTTCCAATGTTAGCTGGTCTAGGTAGATAAGGTCGTGGGCCCCCAGGCACCTTGCTTGGGTGCCACCAGTGGCAGCAATGTGCTAAGTTGGTAGGCAGTTCCTCAGGATACTGAGAAGCTGGCTTGATGTTGGCAATGGCAGTAGCTGTGGTGGGACAATCATCTGGCTTCTAGGCAGTTCATTCTGGTATTGGCAGGGGCTATGATGGACTGGGTGGGCCAGTCCCCAGGCCCAGAGGTGGCATGTGTGGATGTGTGGTGCCTGCTGTGGTATGGTAGTAGCAGGAGTTTGGTGAAGGAGAAGGGCTCCGGTGTCAGTTGAATAAGTCAGGCTGGTCTCTGGTCTCAGGTGCAGGGAGGGTAGAGCCAAGACAGGGAGAACTTTGCCCAGGCCCCCACATGTTGCATGCCAGTCAGTTCTAGCTGTTGTATGCAAGAACAGGGTAATTCCCAGGCTCCAGTAGAATATTTGATTCAGGGAAGCAGTGTCTACACTGTGGTCCTGATGCTGGGGTAGGTGGAGTAGCTGTAATTGGCAGCAGCAGTAAACAGGAGCTTCCAGGTGGTGACTGTAAGAGGGTACCCTTTCTTCATGGCACTTTTAAATGCACAGTGGCCCTGCTACTGGAGGTGGCAAGATCATTGCCAATGGCTTGTACCTTATTTAGAGTGTTTGTTCAAATGTTCTGCCCATTTCTTACTGGGTTTTTTTCATTTCATTATTATTGAGTTTGGTAGTTCTTTATATATTCTAGATGAAAAATCTTTATCAAATATATAGTTTGCAACTTTGTAGCCCACTATCTAGTTTGTGTTTTTATTCTTTTATCAGAATCATTGGAAGAGCAGTTCTTAATTTTAATGAGGTTCAGTATGTCGATTTGTTATTTTATACATTGTACTTCCAGTGTTGTAGCTAAGAAATATTTGATTACTCCAAGAAGACAAAGGTTGTTTTCTTTCTAGAAATGGTAAAGTTTTTATATATAGTGTGAGGTATGGTTTAGAATTACTTTGTTTATTTTTAAAAAATTTTGTGGGTTTTTTTGCATATGTATATCCAGTTATTTCAGAAACGTGTTAAAATTGTTATTCATATCAGTACGCACGTATTTTGGCTTGATATTCAGTCCCATTCACATATTTGCTTATTTTTACACCATACTATGTTGTTTTAATTAGAGTAGGTTTATAATAAGTCTAAAAGTCAGAGACCATAAATAAATTTATTTTTCCTTTTTCACATTTGTTTTGGATATTCTAGTTTCTTTGAAAGGCCCTATGAATTTGTGAATTAGTTTGCCACTTTGTACAAATGATAATGGAGTTTTGATTGAAATTGTCTTGATTCCACAGAAAAAAAATAGAGATAATTTAAATCTTAACATTTGAGTGTTCTGACACTGGGCCACATAATATTTTTCATGTTTTTAGGTCTCCTTTAAATTCTCTTAACAGTGTTTTACGGTTTTCAATATAAAGGTCTCTGACATACTTTGTCAAATTTATCCCTACGGACTTTATATTTCTTGATAATATTGTAAACAGTATTTTAAAAATTTTTGTTTCTGATTTTTCATTGATAGAAAAATACATAGAAGCACAATTTTCAAAACAGTGATGTAACTTCCTACCAAATTTGCCAAATTTACTTATGATTTTGTGTAACTTTTTATAGATCTTAGTGGAATTTCTACATAATTGCCCATGTGGTCTTGTAAATAATAATAGTTTTACTCCTCCTTTCCAGTCTATGTGTGTTTTATTCCTTTTTCTTTTTATTTTATTGACTAGAACCTCCAAAATAATGTTGAATAGAAGTGACCAGAGCTGACATCTTTGTATTTTTCCTGATTTTGTGAGGGAGTTTTGGTGTAGGAATTCAGAATTTCACCATTAAGTGTGATTTATTTAAGTATGATGAATTTCACCATTAAGTACTAACTGTAGATGTTTCATAGATACATCTTACCAGTTTGAAAAAAATTATCCTGTATTCCTAATTTGCTGAAAAGTTTTTTTAAAAAGTCATGTCGGGTTTTGTGAAATGATGTTTCTACATCTACTGAGATGTTCATATGAATTTGGTTTTGTTTTTTTCAATTCTGTTTAGTTTCACATGAGTTCTTTCTCCCTGCACAAAAGCCTGAGAACTCTCTCAAGCAGTAAATTTGAGCGATCGTAAGGCTAACCTCTGTTGCTTTTCATCTCTCAAAAGTCACTGTGCCTCTGCTTGATGTCTAGTGAATGAGAACCGTTGATTCCAATTTTATTTGTTTTGTTTTGCAGTTCTTTTAGGTGGGAGGGTAAGTACAGATCATGTGACTCCACCTTGGTTCTGTACAGCCATCCTCAGTTCACAGATATGTTGAGATAATAATATAAGGTTACACTAAATCTGGCAGCACTAAGCTTAATATTCAGAAAGGATAAAATGTCTCCACACAAGAAGTAGTTTAAAATAATATAACTTAAGGGCTAAGGCAATTTTCAAATTAATTTTTTTAAAAAGCAAACATATAATGTAGGAATTGGATTTGTAAGTATGAAGACTCAGTCACTTCAATTTGTTTTCTTTTTTTTACATCACAACATTGTTTATTATGTGAATTTTTTACAATACAAACAAAAAATACAGAAATGCAATATATGAATACAGCTAAATGCAGAATGGTGACTTTTTTCTCTTCAAGAGGCCATGATTCTCATTTCTAGTAAAATAAACAGACTGCATATAGGTAGAAACAGCTGGTCATTAGCTTCACAGTTTTGCCTAGAAATGATCTATAAATGCATTTTCCCCCCGCTACTTACCAAAAAGTGTAAAAAGGGAGTTAAAGGAAAGTTTCCTTGTTGGTTCCTACCATATGAAAGATTCTATATTTTATTTTAGCAGGGACAATATATGGAAAATATCTAAATTAAATGTTATTACAAAAATCAAGCAGTAATGAGATTTTTAACATGTTTGTTGCATGTTGAGTTCTTTAACAAACAGAGTCTGGAACACAGTGTGGTGTGTAACATGATTATTGAGAGTGCTCTTGGACTCACCACATATATGTGGTTTAGAGTTAGAGGCCTTGGAAGGGCTAGACTGGGCAAAGGTAAAAGGTATGCTGCAAAGGAAGCCTCATTGTATTCTTAGCCAACACTTCTGAGAGCTTGAGACTAAAGTAGTCTGTCATAGTTGTCCTACTTTAGACAGAAATGGTGGGACAGCAGCTGAGGCCATTCGCAAAAAGATGGTAGATTCAAACAAAAAGACAGCAGATGGCCCTCCCAGCAACACTGGCACAAAATCCTTCCCTAATGTGGAATCTAGTTTTGCATCTCTGTTCCATTGAAATGATATAAACAAAACAGGAATACATAAATGACTGAAATGCATAGATCCCACAGAGTCTTAGATAACAATAATTTTGGTACATATTTCAAAGTGAGATAAGCTTATGTTTGTTAAGTAAGATAAACTCAAATGTTTCCAATTATTTTTATTTGACTAAATGGAAAGCTACAGAAAACAACAGAGGATAACCATAAACTTTTTAATAGAAAAAAATGTTATTTATAGTCAGTGGCTTTTTGAAATTAAAAAAAACTCATATTTTTAGGTACCCTTTTAGAAAATAGGCCTTGGCATACTTTTAAAAAATTGTTATGTGGTTAGGGTTGTATTCTTCTGACTCAAACCACCAAACAGAGTGCTTCCAAGGACCTTTGGAATTGCATTCTGAAATGCACTTGTCTATTGACTGCTCAATCAAGACCCTTATTGAAAACAAGTCACATTTTGATCGATTATATTCACTAGTGACCTTCATAAATAAAAAATAAACTGTTCAGATATTCTAAAGCATACCCATTCTTTAACACACACACAATACAGCACTTTATTTGGCGATAACTGCCTTATACTGCCTTATATTTCCATGTAAGAGTACCTGCAGTCATTAATCGAAGTAATAGTCAGCAAATCCCTGGAATGTGAAAAATTGACATAATTAAGTAATATAAATGACAGTCCTCTCACTGTTCACTATGTACGTAGATTAGTGCTCAACAGAGGAGACAACAGCTATAAGTGCCAGAGAGTGGACAAAATTGAACTATCTATACAGGGTTTTCTGCAGCTATTTTTTTCTATTTTAGGAAGTGAAATATTTTTTAATTAGTTGGATCCTAAAATATAATTATATATGAATGTCTGATATATTATCAAAAGTAAATGATGAAAGCATTTATTGACATATTCAACATTGTGTGTTTTCCCTAAAACTTAATATTTTGCTTTTAAAATCTTATTGTTTGTTAAATATGTAAATCTTCCCACATAATTCTTTAGTTATTATCCAAATATTATTTGTTTAATAAGTGAATATGCTATCTTTGGCATAAATTTTAAAAACCATTAATTTCTGTGGATAAAAGTTTCAGCCTTTACAGTTTGACTAATTCCTAAGATTGTTAACTACATGAATTTTAGAGGTGGGGGAAAAAGTATAGTTGACCCTTGAGCAACTCAGAATTGAACTATGCAGGTCCACTTATATGCAGATTTTTTTCAATAAACATATTGAAAAATTTTTGGAGATGTGTAACAATTTGAAACAACTCACAGATAAACCATATAGCTTAGAAATATCAAAAAAAGTTTAGGTGTGTCTTGAATGCATAAAATATATGTAGATAATGGTCTATTCTATCATGTATATAATAAAATATAAATATAAAATTGTTATAAAAAGTTTAAATGTGTCAAAACTTATGCACTCAAATATTGTCAGAACTCACATGGTGCCATCTGCAGTACAGACAAATGTAAACAAGCACAAAAATGGAGTATTAAATAATAGCTGCATAAAGTTAACTGTAGTGCATACTGTATTACTATAATAATTTTGTAGCCACCTCCCCTTCCTATTGTGTTGAGCTCAAGTGGTTTGAGTATCCACTTAAAACACTGTGTGGCACTAATCGTCTTCTCATGAGCAGTTCATCTGTCAAGAAAATTACATATTGCAGTACAAAGTGGTTTCTCTTGATTTTTATGTATCTTTAATTGTGTTTACAGCAATATTACAAACCTTGAATAACACCATGGCATCTATATGAAGTGACACTAGTAATGCTGGAAGTGTTCCCAAGAAGCAGAGAAAAGTCATTACATTAAAAGAGAAAGTTGAATTGCTTGATATGTACCATAGGTTGAGCTCTGCAGTTGTTGTTACTTATCGTTTCAAGATAAAGAAATTTAGCATAAGGGCCATTGTAAATAAATAAAAACAATTTGTGAAGCCCATGCTACAGCTATACCAGCAGGTTCAACAACCTTCCCCTTTTTGTGAAATAGCTTTTAATATCCTATTGAAAATACAGCTTTTATGTGAGTGAAGGAGTTCTACAAGAAATACATACCTATGAACTTTAAGATGATTTGAGAAGACGTGAAACAGTTACATGACAACTTAAAGCTAAAGGAAGGTGAGGGATCTAAAGCTTGCGAGTTTAATGCCAGCAAAGGATAGTTTAATAATTTTAGAAAGAGGTTTGGCTTAAGAAAATTTCACAATATCAGGAGAAGCAGCTTCTTCTGATGAAGAGGAAGCAGACAAGTTCCCAGACATCATTATGAAAATCATTGAGGAGAAAGGATATCTGCCTGAACAGGTTTTTATTGAAGACAAAAGTGCCCAGTTTAGAAGAAAAGATGTAATAATGGAAATTTATTAGTAAGAATGAAAAATGAGCACCAGTTTCTAAGGCAGGACTGGATAGCTAGCTCTACAGTTGTGCTTCAGTAAACGTGGGGGATTGGGACCAGGACCCTCAGCATATACCAAAATTCATGCATACTCAAGTCTCACAGTTGGCCCTGTAAAACTTGTGTGTAGGAAAAGTCAGTCCTCTATATATGCAGATTTTGCATCTCACAAATACTTCAATATTTTAGTTGAAAAATAAATCCGTGAATAAGTGGACCTATGTAGCTCACCTTGTATTCATATTGTTCAAGAGTCAAATGTACTGTTTTGTGCCAATTCACTTAGGTTTATAACTAGGATTGTCCTTATTCATAAAGCTACTAAGCCCCAAACCCTTAAGGGAAAAGATACACCCCAGCTGCCTGGACAGTCAAAACCATTTTTCTGGATTGATTCCAAGGATGCTCTGTCAGTGAAGTCAGGAAGTACCTCATCAGAAACTCAGAGGAAGTGTCTTTTAATGTTCTTTTGATATTGGATAATGCCTCTAGCCACCCAGAGCCCCATGAGTTCAACACTGAAGGCATTGAAGTGGTCTACCTTCCTCCAAACACAACCTCTAATTCAGACTCTAGATTAGAGGGTTATAAGGAACTTTTAAGATTCATTATACATGATACTCTATGGAAAGGATTGTCACCTCCATGGAAGAGAACCTGCTAGAGAGATCATCAAAGTCTAGAAGGATTACATCATTGAAAATGTCACTATTCTTATAGAGAAAGCCATCAAGTCTGAAATAATATATTTCTGCTGCAGAAAACTGTATTCAGATGTTGAACACTATTTCACAGTATTTATGACAGAGCCAATGAAGGCAATCATAAAAGATATTGTGGATACGGTAAAAATAAAAAGAGGGTGAGAAATGAAGGGTTTTAGGTATGGATAATAAGGAAATTCAGGAGTGTATAAATACCACATCAGAGGAATTAATAGGAGATGACTTAATGGCTGTGAATGCCACTCAGTGCTAGACGATGAGGAAGAAGCCTTGAAGCAGTGTGAAAAAGAAGTTAACGTGAGATAATCTGGCAGAAAGACTTCAATTATGCAAGATCACTTTCAACTTCTTTAGAGAATGGATCTTTCTATGATATGGGCACCGAAACTAAAGCAAACCATGGAAGGAGGATTGGTACCATATAGAAACATTTTTAGAGACATGAAAAAGCAAAAAAAGTCAAACAGAAATTGTGAAGTATTTACACAAAGATACACCAAGTGTGCCTGCCTCTCATGACTCCCTTTACACTTCCTCCATCTCTTCCATATCTGCCATCCCTGAGACAGAAAGAACAACCTTTACTCTTCCTCCTCCTCCTCAGCCCATTCAATGTGAAGACCAGGCAGATGAGTATCCTTATGATGGTTCATTTCCGCTTAATGAACAGTAAACACATTTTCTTCCTCATGATTTTCCTAATAACATTTCTTTGTTCTAGCTTACTTGATTTTAAGAACACAGCATATAATACATATAACATTAAAAATGTGTTAATCAACAGTATATATAATTAATGTGCTTCCAGTTAACAGTCAGCTATTAGTAGTTAAGTTTAGGGGGAGTAAAATGTTACATGAGGGATTTTCCACTGGGCAGCGAGTCAGTGCCTCTAATCACTACATTGTTTAAAGGTCAACTATATTTTATCTGTAACTATATTGAGTCACAGTTCTTTTCTTTAATATAAAAACAGATGGAAAATTACTAATGTATTATTTTGTTTTCCTAAATAATTTTAAATAGAAATTAACCAATATCAAATATAAACAATACAGTAAAGGTTGGGTGCGGTGGCTCACGCCTGTAATCCCAGCCCTTTGGGAGGCCGAGGTGGGCAGATCACGAGGTCAGGAGATCGAGACCATCCTGGCTAACACGGTGAAACCCCGTCTCTACAAAAAAATACAAAAAACTAGCCGGGCTTGGTGGCGGGCACCTGTAATCCCAGCTACTCAGGAGGCTGAGGCAGAAGAATGGCATGAACTCAGGAGGCGGAGCATGCAGTGAGCCGAGATCGCGCCACTGCACTCCAGCCTGGGTGACAGAGCGAGACTCCATCTCAAAAAAAGAATGCAGTAAAAACTTGTCTAAAATTAGACTTGCTAGATTGTTAATATTTTGCCACATTCTTTCATATCTCCTTCTCTCTCTCATTACACATGCCTCTGTTTTATACATGCATGCTTGTGCACCTATACACACATAATACTTTTTTTACTATTTGAGAATAAGCTATAGACATTAGTTCAAATTCAATTATATCTACCTTTCACTCCTAAGAACCAGTGTTCTCTTCCCCATATAATAAAAATATCATTATTATATTTAAGAAATATAATATTGATACAATAAATAATAAGTCATAAATACGTTTTATTTTACAATGTCTTAACTGTTTCATTAATGTCTCCCTACGCATTCTCCCATCCATATCCAACCAAGCGTAGCTCACTGCAACTGCATGTAATTTTCATGTCACCTTAACATCTAGTAACCTTTGTTTTCTCCTGTGGTGGCTTACATAGTGGCCCAAAAAAGATATATTCATGCCCCAGAACACGTGAATGTGACCCTACTTTAAAAAACAAGGAAAAACGTGTCTTCTCAGATGTAATTACGTCAAGGATTTTGAGATAAAGTCATCCTGAATTATCTAGCTGGGTCTTAAATCTAATGACAAGTGTCCTTATAAGAGACAGAAGAGAAGACAGGCCATGTGAAGACAAAGGCAAAGAGGGGGATGCAGCCACAAGCAAAGGAACACCAGGTGCCAACAGAACGTGGAGGAGGCAAGGAAGAATTTCCCTCTGGAGCGTACAAAAAGAGCACTGATCTGATGACACCTTGATTTTGGACTTCCTCTCTCCAGAGGTATGAAAGAATAAATCATTTTGTTTTAAGCCACTAAATGTGTGGTGATTTGATAGGGCAGTCTTAGAGAACTAATACACACTCCAACCTCCTCTATTTTTGAATATTTCAAAGTACTGCCTTTTTTTCCCTCAAACTCACACCAGTTGTCTAACAGAATATGCCAAGTCTATATTGGTTTTTTTCTTCCCCCATAATTAGAGATAATTATTGTTATTTTCTCATATTTGAGATAAGACTTTTTTTGGTAAGAATATAGTATAGGTTGTGCTGTGTGTTATTACATCGTAATCACAGGAATGTAATGCAAGCTTATTATACTATTTTTGTGCGAAGTTTTTAAAGTACACTTTTATTTTGGAAAACAGACAGTACCCAACTAATTATTTGACTTACGATTTTTCAACTTGATAACGAGTTCTTCTGGAAGTAACTTTCGTGGTAAGTCCTGAAGCATTAATAATTTGGATTTATAGAAAATTGAAAAGAATACAGAGATTTATTATAAAACTTACAACTTTGTACGGTTAACGTCTTACATACTTATAGAATATTTACTAAAAGTATACATTAGTATTCGTACAATGCTATTAAGTAAATTACTGATTTATTCTGATTTTACCAGTTTTCTCTTTAAGGCCCTTTTCGTCTGCTCAAAGATCCAATCCAGGATACAATGTTGCATTTAGCCGTTATGTCTCCCTAGTCTGTTCTTGTCTATGACAGTTTTATAACTTTTTCTTATTTTTCATGACCTTGACACGTTTGAAGGAATATGATCAGGCATTTTTCTAGAGAGCCATTCAATTAGTGTTTGTCTGATATTGTCTCATTATCACACTGGGTTTATTAATTTTTGGAAGTAATACCATAAAGGTGAAGTATATATGATAGATATCATCATGACTTATTACTGGCGATGTTAATCCTCATTGTTTGGGTAAGGTGCTGTCTGCCAGTTGTGTCCACTTTGAAGTTACCATTTTTGTCACTCCATATTGTATTATTTGACAGAGTCACTAAATCCAATACATTATTAAGGGAAGGGTTAAGTTCCACCTCCTAAAAAAGGAGTCCTGTCTCTCTCTCTCTCTCTCTCTCTCTCTACACACACACACCCACACACACACACACACACACACAGAGACAGACATAGATACACAATATAATGTAAAAGTCTTTTGTAAAGATGAATTATTCTTTTTCCCTCACTTTTGACGAGTTTTTTTCCAATCATTTATTTGTGTCAATATGGATGTGTGGATACTTATTTATTTTATACTTGGGTTATAAGTATTACTATAATATTTTTGTTGTTATGATTATGTTACTCAGATTATTCCAGCTTTGATTATTATGAGCTCTTTCAGGTTGCTTCCTGTGTCTCTTTGCCATTGCCCTCTTCTTTTGTTTTTGAACACCTCCTTAGTTTCTGACAGTGTAAGATTCTCCAGACTAATCTAGTATTTTCTCTGCTGAAGTTCTAGGATCAGCTACTTCTCTAAGAAATACTGTTTTCTTTTATTAAGAAATATAGTATGAGGAAACAAATATGTAGACAATGAACGCACTTGATACATGCATGTATATGTAGTTCACCATCTATCTGTTAAAAAATACACATACACACTGAAATAAGTACATACCAATATTTGCAATTCTAATTACACCACAGAGTTCCTTCTAACTTACTAATCTGTTTATTTGTAAAATTTTACCTGCTTGTTAGTAAATTGTTACGCTGAGATTGAGAAACCTGGCTAAAGTATAGTTAGTTTGAACCTGCTGCACATATAGTTTCAGAATTTTGAGTCACTACCTCTGTAGTGAATAGGGGAGCTTATGCGTCACAATACAATGTTTATGTACATTTTATTGTGTCTGTATCCTTATAGAACCCAGTGAAAATACTATTTTCAAACTTACATATGTCAGTGGTACTACAGTCACACTTTGAAGGCGCATGGACACTCTTTTTCACCCCAAGATGTGGACACTGATGACGCCACACAGGCACCAAAAGGATCTGAAGATATTTATTATTCACATAGTGAGGCTTTCTACAGAGAGCAGGGAAGACATTTTTTTTTTAAGCAGTATGTTCATTTTTTTTATTTTTATTTTTTTTTTATTATACTTTAGGTTTTAGGGTACATGTGCACAATGTGCAGGTTTGTTACATATGTATCCATGTGCCATGTTGATTTCCTGCACCCATTAACTCGTCATTTAGCATTAGGTATATCTCCTAATGCTGTCCCTCCCCCCTACCCCCACCCCACAACAGTCCCTGGAATGTGATGTTCCCCTTTCTGTGTCCATGAGTTCTCATTGTTCAATTCCCACCTATGAGTGAGAACATGCGGTGTTTGGTTTTTTGTCCTTGCGATAGTTTACTGAGAATGATGTTTTCCAGTTTCATCCATGTCCCTACAAAGGACATGAACTCATCATTTTTTATGGCTGCACAGTATTCCATGGTGTATATGTGCCACATTTTCTTAATCCAGTCTATCGTTGTTGGACATTTGGGTTGGTTCCAACTCTTTGCTATTGTGAATAGTGCTGCAATAAACATACGTGTGCATGTGTCTTTATAGCAGCATGATTTATAGTCCTTTGGGTATATACCCAGTAATGGGATGGCTGGGTCAAATGGTATTTCTAGTTCTAGATCCCTGAGGAATCGCCACACTGACTTCCACAATGGTTGAACTAGTTTACAGTCCCACCAACAGTGTAAAATTGTTCCTATTTCTCCACATCCTCTCCAGCACCTGTTGTTTCCTGCTTTTTTAATGATGGCCATTCTAACTGGCGTGAGATGGTATCTCACTGTGGTTTTGATTTGCATTTCTCTGATGGCCAGTGATGATGAGCATTTCTTCATGTGTAAACAGGTTCAAAAACTGCCTGAGAGAGGAGGGAGCAGCAACTAATTGTGCCTGTGCGTGTGTGTGTGTGTGAGAGTGTGTGTGTGGTTAAGGGGTCAGGTTAAAATGAGCATTCTGTATTCTTGTAGTCTGGATCTTGCATGACTTTAACTTTCCTTTGGCATCAAGGACAGAAGAGTGTGGCCTTTCTTATCAGGTAGCCAGGATGTGGGACAAGAGAAGAACACAGAATGATGAGGCTTGAAAACTGCCAACAGTCAAACATCAACAATGGATTCAGACTTCATTATAGTCAGTTCCTTTCCCTCTGTGCCCCGTATTGAGGTTGTATCAAACATTTGTAGTAGAGTCAGGCACATTTGCTTCCGTCTAAAATTCTTTCCTTGGAAATGTTGGTGTATACCTGGGAGTAAAATTGCTGCGTCATATGATAATTTTTGAGGAACTGTCCAACTTTTTTCTGTAGTGGCTCCTTTGCTATTATTGATAATACAGTTAAACCTGTGTCACCCCTTTATTCCTTGTTTCTTTTTAAACATTTTTCTGCCTTATTTGGGTTAGTGTATTTTTTATGATTTCATTTCATGTTTTCTTTTGACTTGTTGTAACAGTATCTTTATTTTATTAGCTTTCTAAATGCTTTTCATAGATTTTCTATATATACTTTAAATAGCCAGAATCCATCTTTAAATATTGCACTGTTTCTAAAATAGTGTAAGAACTTTAGAATAGTATCTATCCAATTTCTCCCTTCATCTCTTGTGCCATAATTGTCAAATACTTCACTTTGACACATGCTGTAAACACACAATACAGTTTTACTTTTATTACTCTAAGCCATCAGTTCTTTTCAGAGCAATTAAACATAATAACTAATTATATTTTAACTCTATGTGGCCCATTTTCAACACTCCACATTCTTTTGTATATATAAACCTTGACCTACAGCATATTACTTCTCCCTGAAGAACTTTCTTTAGCATTTCCTGAGTAGGTCTGCTAACAATAAATTCCTTGTTTTAATTGTCTGAAAAAGTCTTCATTTGCCTGAAAAAAAAAAAAGTCCTTATTTGTCCTTCACTTTTGAAGGACATTTTGCTATATATACACTATAGAATTCTGAGTTTACAGGGTTTTTTGTTGTTGTTGTTCATACTTTAAATATGTTACTAGCTTTTTCTTGCTTGCAGGTTTCTAACAACGGATGTAGGCAATGTCATCCCCTCTGTGGGCTTCAATTTTTTTTTTCTCTTTGGCTTCAGTAGTTTGAATATTATGTGCCTTGATGTGGGTTATTTGATCCTAATCCTACTTCATGTTCTCTTAGAGTTCTGAGTTGGTGGTTTGGTATCCCAATCATTTTGGCAAATTTTCATTCATTTTTTTCAAGTTTTTTTTTTCCCATTCTCTCTTCTTCTCCTTTTAGGATTAAAAATTAAATACATTTCAGGATGTTTGATATTGACTCGCTGTTTCTGAATGATCTGTTCTGCTTTTTGCTCATTCAGTTTTTAAATGTTAGGTTGGAAAATTTCTATTGATGTAAAGTCATATTCATTTTTTTTCTACTGTAAAGTACAAAGATATGCCTTTTAAAAATATTCTTTATTTCTGTGACTATATTTTAAATTTATAGAATTTTCACTTAATTTTCTTATTTCCATCTCTCTGATGGCATTTTTATCTCATTTTGCATGTTATCTACCTGATTTATTAAAAGTTTTGGCATCAATTTTAGTTATTTTAAATTCCCTGACTGATATTTCTTACAGCCATATATTTCTAAATCTTTTATTATTGTTTTCTCTTCTGATGTGTTTATGTTGCTTTTTTGTATTCTTTGCCTTTTTTGTTGAAAGCAAAATATGCTGCATAAGATAATAGATACTGATGTCAATGTATTTTCATGTTTGCTGTTGAACATGGTTTTTTCTTTGTTCTGCTAGGACATTAATGTGGTTGTTTGGGTTAATCTAGTCAGAAGTTGGTTAGGTTAGAAGTTGTTGTTACCATGGTATGGCTGCTGCACTGGAGACTCAAATTCCCCTAGTGATACTTAGTCATGCCTGATTTTTGTTTCTCTGATTGGTTTTGGATCATGCATTTGTGTTGCTCCCAGAGGGATCCCGGCTCTTACAGTTCATCCAGCTCTATGTTACTGTTATTTTTATTTGAGTTTTGCTCACTGGAGCGACGTGGGAGGGTAAGTTCCCTCCAACCCACAAATCAATGTTTTTGTTACTCAGGAATGATAAGCGAGACACATCTGTGAGGAGTTTGAGTGTTGAGCTTTGGTCCATTTTCCCATCTCAATAGACTTCTCATAGAACTCTGAGGCTGCATGTTTGGATGCCCTTGCTCAGAAAAGCTAAGTCTTTTGCTCCAAAAGGGACACAAGGGAGAAGGGCTTAGTTAGATTCTGGCAGTGGCTGCCATTTCCTTCCTTAAGCCAGATCCACCACTGGGCTTTCTCGGGATGCTCTCTGACTTTCCCTGTGGGAATCTGGTGGAGTTCCTTGAGGAAAAGTCTGTGCGATGGTGAAAACCCCACTATGACTACATCCCTCAGTGGCTTTACATTAGGACGCTATAAAAAGTACCACAGACAGAGTGGCTGAAACAACAGAAATGCATTATCTCACATCCTGGAGGCTAGAGGTCAAAAAGCAAGGTATATAAAGGGGTGGCTCCTTCTGAGGTCTGTGAGGGAAGGACCTGTTCCAGGCCTCTACCCTCAGCTTGCGGATGGCCACCTTCTCCCTTTGTTTCTTCATTTCAGCTTCCCTTCTTCAGTGTCTCTGTGTCTACATTTTTACTTTCGTAAGGACACCAGTGTTATTGGATGAGGGCACACTAACGGCCTCATTATAACTTGATTACTTCTTTAAAGATACTATCTCCAAATAAGGTCACATTCTGAGGTACTGAGGGTTGGAACTTCAACATGGAAATTTTGAGTGGACATAATTTAACTGATAATAGGCTTCATGCTTCCTTGCCCACCCTTGGCCTCAAACAATTCATTCAAATTTATAAGGCACTGTGGTCTTCTGTTTCAGACCAATGCTGGGTCCTGTTTCTCCCCGTGGGCGACTGTTTCTCTTAAGATTCAGATTAGCTGTTTGCCCTGTGGATTCAATTCTCTGAGGAGTGCAGAAGAAGTCATTAATTTACTGTTTGCCAAGCTATTTTTCATACTGTATTATTGGTAGAAGCAACATTTTCTCCAGCTCTTTACCTCTTTGAACTGAAACTGAAAGCATGTGATGCTGTTTGAACACTTCATTAAAGTGAGATATACTAGATTTCTTCATTGTGAAAATACTCTTTACCTTTTGAAACTAGTAGGGGATCTATGAGATGATATTAGAAAACATATTAATATTCTGTACCACAAACACGTTTAATTGATGGCCTTCTAATCCACTGAGGGCTTTTGTCTGAACCAATTTTTAGTCTAGTGAATGCAAAATGCTGATTTAAAACATTTTATTATTCTCTCTACTTTTATAATCTTCATTCATAGGCTGAGAAGGGTTTTCTCTCCACCCTCCCACATTTTTATAGCTCTTAGACTTATAAAGTACTTTTCAATGTGCTATAAGCCAGTACTATCATTACGCTCGAGTCTTTCAGAAGACCAGAATATTCTTCTTCCTTCCTCTTGGAGCACTGAGTATGCATGTAAGAAATATCAGTAGCTGAGGTTGTCATGGAGAACATCACCAACAGACATGAGGAAGGGTTATGAGGATAGAGAGGGGGTGAAACGAGAGAACAAAAGAGAGGGAAGGTGGGAGGGTTGGGAGAGAAAGAGAGACAGAGTAAGAAAGAGAGAGATTAGGTTATTTCATCTGAGGTTCCAGACTATGTTAAACACATCTGCTACCCTTACGGTGTCCAAATTCCTAAAACATATAATTATGAAAAACAAAAATGAATTTGGGAATGATTTGTTACACATAAAAGAAAGCTAAAACAGCCTCATCACTGGGAGTACCATCCTTCCTTCACAGCCATCTAGTTCCACATGTCCAGTCTACATTATTATCCGATGTATCATTCTAAAGTACCACTCCATTTCCTTCCAAATCTGGTCATTTGTTAGTATTCCATTTCTCAGAGAATTCTGGCACTATGAAAGTTTTACCCCCAGGGACAATAGGGTAACTCTGGTCACAGTTCTCTCCTTTAATACACATATGCTTCTTTATTAAGTCCTTTGCTTTATTAAGTTCTTTGCTATTAACAGCTCTTAAAAATACATACATTTGGGCCGGGCATGGTGGCTCATGCCTATAATCCCAGCACTTTGGGAGGCCGAGGCGGGTGGATCCCAAGGTCAGGAGATTGAGACCATCCTGGCTAACACGGTGAAAACCCGTCTCTACTAAAAATATAAAAAAAAAATAGCTGGGCATGGTGGCGGGCGCCTGTAGTCCCAGCTACTCAGGAGGCTGAGGCAGGAGAATGGCGTGAACCCGGGAGGCGGAGCTTGCAGTGAGCCAAGATTGCACCACTGCAGTCCAGCCTGGGCAACAGAGCGAGACTCTGTTTCAAAACAAAAACAAAAACAAATACAAATACATATATTTGGCATTATATGTATTATATGAGGCCCTAATATTTGTGTACCAAACTGTCTCTTTTTTTATGGCCTGTGCTCTAGCCACACTGGACTTTGGACAAGTTCTCCAACCTATTATCCTGTTATGTGCCACCTAACTTCGCAAACACATCATTTTCCCTAGCGTAATGTTCTCACCCCACCTTTATCCTTTTTTCTGGGAGAAAGCTTATATTTTTCAAAATCTAAGTTTAATGCTCACTTCTTCAAAGAAACCTTCCCAGACTTCTCCCACCGTTTATTTCCTCTGATACATGCTATCATATCACTTTTTTCGTTTCCTTCAAAGTACTTATTTCTTTTCAAATTATACATCAATATGTATGCTTTTATGAAATTATTTTATTCATAGCTGACTCCTCCAATGGACTGTAAACTGTGCAAGATCAACAAATGTGTAAATATTTGCTTAGCATTGTATTTCCAGCATTTAGACAATGCTGGAATGTATTAAGTATTGAGTAAATTGGTTTTGAAATAATAACTATTACTGAATGAATAAATTTTCAGAAATATTTGTATCACTTTACACCACTAAAAAATAAATCCCTGTTTGTTTACTGGGGCTGACATTGAATATTTTTTACTTTAATTCATTAATATATTTTCTATATTCAACCTCTATAGAATTATATAAAAATAAAAGCTCTTTCTAAAATACACCTATTCGTGTATATTTGTGAATGTGTTGTTTACAGTGACCCCTACTTTGTGTGGTTTTTCTTTTTTCTTCCTCGTAATCTCTACCACCAACCCTGCAACAGACACATATAGACAGATAAACAGATGCAACACTTTTTTCCGCCCATGAGTAAAATTGCAATAAATGGGATATGGATGTGATCTAGTTACTGCCAAGGTAGTTATTTTGATGGTCATCTTTCTTCTTAGCTTGTGAACGTTTTGAAATCACGGAACATGTATAATTTCTTATGGATACCCGAGATCTAATTATTTGCTTGATATATCGTTGATTCTCAAAAGTGTTTGCTGTACTAATGAATGCCTTTAAACCATTTATAAGCCAATACAATAGATTTTTCATAATCTCTATGATTCCTAAATTGAGTTTATGGGTATATGCACAAAGAGGGACCACATGCTTTACAAATTCATGCTATGTCGCAATGTTGCTCCCTTCTGTTAACCTATGTTAATAAAATATGATTTTTATATACAGGAGTGGTAGACATTTCATGGTGCTTGTCAGGTAATAAAATGTGTTTTGCAGTTTTCTGCTTTTATCTTGATGGATGCAAACATAATATACAAACTATTTTGAGACTTTCCACCCACCATTCTTGTCTTGCATAAGAGCTTTTTATTGATGAATGTGGTTACTCCAGAGCATCTTAGGTCAGGAAATGAAGATCAATTGCATACATATTTGACAATGTGGAATGGATTTAGATTCATACAGTGTGCTAACATTAGAACTTAACTTATTCCAGTAGAAATAGGTTTGTAAACCATTTTTTAAAACTGAGATATCACAAGCCTCTCAGGGAATGTTTAGAAAGGATATTTATCTATGATGATGATGATAGCACCGGCGATGGTGATGACATTTACAAGAACTCCCGGTTATTGATCATGTTAGATGTGCATAATATACAACAGACTTTAACTCATTTAATCTTGTAAAATTTAACAAAGAGCAAAACTGGGACTCAAAAATGCTAAAGTATTTGGACAATTAGATTAAATAACTAGACTTTTGATGTCTATCAAACAAGAGAGGGAAGATACCAACCCACCCTATATGATTACAAAGATGTTATTTTAAACATTCCCAGTGCTCCTAACCAAACCATTTTTTGTGTGTTTCAGGATTAGGGAACAAATGTGTGTACAGAAATACTAATCTATCGCAAGAATCATTATAATCATATAACTAAGCTAATTAAACTTGAGAAAGGCATTAATTTATTGGAATTAAAATCCAAAGAAATATTTGAAATATTACCTTAACTTGGAAAATTTTATAGAAATCCTTCAACAAGTATATTCAGGCAAAGAATGGAGAAGCTTTATGATGGAAGCATATGTTCACATCAGATAACGTTTTTATATATATTTGTATGACCACTAATTTTCTTCATAAACAAATAGCAATTTCTTGACCCCATTTTAATCTGTCACTTAAGTCTGAGTTATAATAACAGAATTAATTAATGTGAAATAGGAGTCTTTTTATTATTAATTAACCACTATTAGGTTGCTTTATCCCACACTCTGTGTTGTTAGGAGTCCAAGCTTTCCAAACAACACAAAAGTAGAAAATCTGTTTTTGTCAGGAAAGCAGTAAAAAGTTACAGTGATACTGATTTAAAAAAATGATTACAGTATATGGCCAAAAAGTCAAGTTTAGTACAGTTTGTTTCTGCCCAGTACATATTGTCACAAAGTCAACGGGACTGCAGTAACCCCACTAGATTCGATACCACTGGTGGCTGTATGACTGAAGGAACTTTTTGGCATGCTAGCCCAACTCTGCCAGATGAATTTTTGTATTATTGCAGAATCTAGAGATAGAACTTAGTTCCTGCTTTGCCTCAATGATTCTTGAGTTTCTATTCAGAGGAATGTTCGTCTTGTGCTTTAAAAATTCAGAACATAATTTTATATTTAATCTGGGAACATTTCCTATATTTACTGACATTCTTACATATTTTACTCTTATGTTCTGGAGTACCTATCTATACAGGAATTAACCCACAATCGAAAGATACAGGGAGACAAGCTAATTATTACTATGCATTAATCTTCTTTAGTATTTTTTCAAAAGACTTTTTTTTATCAACCCATTTTTTTGTGTACTAAAAATATACCAACTATAGATGTTGATGTAATTTTTGGCTCTACTTTATTCCAATAAATCGATGAAGGGTAGTTACTTGTCAAGACTGAGTCATGCTGTTTGATAAAAAGGAACACATACCAGAAATAAAGAAACACAAACACAAACAAAACAAAACACACATGTATAAGGGAAGGACTAAGTCAGATGTGTGTAAGGGTAATGGAACATTTCATCAAGTAAATCACTTGATGGAAAACAACTTCTTTGGGTATACATGAGACAAATAAAAAGAAGACAATGTCAAAGCAGATAAAGTTGAAAAAAAGAGGTGTATGGGGGAATGAGCCACATGGCAAAAAAAATTCAGTGAAGAAAAGACAAGAGAAAATAACAAACTTCAAGGTTGTTACCATTTTTTATGAAAGAGTTATGAGAAGTCCCAGATTCACATGCTGATGCCCCTGTTATCTAGGATACAGGGTAAATGCATATAATTATGTAATCTGTAAGATAAGTTATGCTATTTTTGAGTACTCTCCAGCGTTAATATCTAGGATGATTATACAATCTAATTTATCATTTTTATTTCTGTTTAAATGGCAGTTCACTTAAATAATAGAAAAAATAAGATATCTACAAAGTGATTTAAAAAAGCTACAACCAACCCTTCTCTACCATGTAAAATGAACCTGCTGGCTCAATGGATCCCTTGATTGACAAGGCTCCCCTAATTGCCTTGGCCTGGGTCACTGATGGTTCAGCCAAGCCAAAACCCAACGGTGTCCACCCCAGCTGTGCAAAACCAAAAGCATACATGGTTGCTCTGCTCAGTTGACAATCGAGCTGTTGACAATGCCCACAACACCTTGTCTGCCACTTAGAAGACTAGAGACTAGCAGATCAAAGATAACCCCCCTTTGGGGATGCAACACAAAATCAGATCATTTGCATCACTCATGTAAATGCCCGTGGTAATGGCCTGATGAGATTTAAGGTGCTGATAAAATTGTCACCTAAATCATTGCACACATCAAAATATATCCACCGTCATGGACTAAGCACACAGTAAAGAACTATATGTTTCTGATGGAGAAATACCACTGTATGCCATACTTGTGACTCCTGACAAAGGATGTCTCAGCCTTATTGCCTGACAGTGGAGAAAGCCACTTTACATGTGCATTGGCCCTGCCTACCTGTGACATATTGGTTATAACAGACCTGAACCCCTATCAATCGTTCCCTACCACTATTTATTCTTGGATTAAAAATAAGTAAAGACTTAAAGAAACATGCCAATTCACTTTTTAAAGTAATAGATTGCTAATTTTTTTTCACATAAAATTTTGTTTGATGTATATGCCAGGATCTTGGTTTCCAATATAGCTTTGACTGATTATTATTATTCACTTGGTCAGATTTGTGCACATCCCAGATCTAGTAAATAGTAGATAAAATGAACCCCTTTTCTCTCAAATCACATTCCCAATTTCCACAACAAGAAATAGTGATAGCTAACCTTTTTGAGGACTTAATATTTGTCAATGCCATCTTACTCTAAGATCAATATATGCTCTTCCACGTTTATTGGTTTAGAAACATTCTGTACACACGTTTAGAACTTCATTCCAGATGCATTCATTTATTACACTTATTTCAAAAGCTTTTCTGAGAGCAACAATTCCAATAACACGGTTTCCCTTGATTTCATTTTTGCCTTTAAATTTTACTTTGATATATTTTTACTCAAAATATTACATGAGCATTCCTAGATTCCTTGAATGATTATTCAAAACACAAAGCATTACACTAGTGCTCTATTAACACTTTTAAAAATAGTATCTATACATATCTGCTTTTTGAAGCTTCAATTCATGTTGAATTAGATTTGATAAAAGATTCACACTTATTTCAGAAGTGATGGAATCTTTCTTTTTAGCCTGCATATATTTAGAAAGTCATATTCGATTCCTGAAGAGGTATCAAGATACTTCCAAAGTGTGCGTGTATGTGTGTGTGTGTGTGTATAAAACATCTAAGTTACTCAGAGTTCTATCTGCAACTCTTGGGACCATCTTGTCCCAGTTCTGCTGAAGATATATCATGGCCTGTCATGGTTCAAAGACACTATTTCTCATAAATAACTGGTTTCTGCTTTTTCTCAGAAACTCCATACCACTGGAACAATACTGAACAGAATTTCATTGATTTACTGGAATGTCATCTCTAATGTAACAAAGCTGGGAGGGAAAAAGAGTTGGGTATCAGTAACAGTTCAAATACTGATGCTTTAATACTGAAATCTATATATAATCATATTAAGACAATTCTAGGCAATGTAGAGCAGAATAGCTTCTCCACAAAATGTTATTGATTCTGGGCTATTCTGTAAATGTCATTTGTCCAACTGCAGAACTTTATCTTGTCAAATATTAAACATACAATGCTTACTTTAAAACAACAATAAAAAGTTCCAGCTTTTTCTTCCATTTCTCTTCCCTTAAAGGGACCAAATAGGCAGTATAGATGAGAAGGTGTCAATAACACCAAGTAGGTTGTGAGTGCCCAGGAATAGATGATGGGATGGGAGGCTGAGGAGATGGCAGTGTTGCCAGCAGTCAGAGAAGTGGCTAGCATCGCCAGGAGAGTTCACCTAGGGTGACTGAGCAACTAGATAAATACATTTATATATATTTATATTATAGGAGTCAGGGCTCTCACTGTTAGAGAAATAATTTACAAATATAAATAGAGAGATGGTATTAGATTGGACATAGTGATATTCTGAATAGACCTCTACAGATTTATACATACAAATAAATATGGTATGCATGTATATTTATGTAATATTAGATATAGGTACAGATATTTCTTAGCTCTGTCATCTAGAGGACCCAGATTCTATGATACCTCTGTATCAACGAGGATGCCAAGCACATAGATCTTGGTCTCAAAACAACATCCCCCGTTAAAAGGAAATGAGAGTCCTTCAGGAAATCACTGAATGGCTAACTTCAAGCCTGGATCAGGAAAAGTACAAGATGAGTCTGAAACACATTTTTGTGACAAAAATTTAAAAAGTTCTCAAAGAAGTAACAAGACATGTCAAGAACAAACAGAAGTCAGCTTGAAGGGGTTCCTGTTTGCTAAATCTAGAGAAATTTGAGTATCAAGAAATATATCAGTAATAATGGCTTATGTAATATTGAATAAAATAGTAATCCAAGATTCCATACAGATATAAATAAATTGACAGGTTAATAAATGTATGAACATAAAGGAAAATATCATCTTCATTTTAGAATAACAATATATGTAGGAAGAATAAGAGACATAGAAAACACACCATTATAGTGGGCGTCAACTCAGTAGGGGGCATCAAGTTTGTTAAAACTGGTGGCCAAAAACGTGGTGATAAAAGAATACTGAGCCCTATTCACAGTAATTGTTCTCTAGGTATTTAAAAATTACACAAGGAAAAACTATGCATTTTCAGTAAAGAAAATTTGCAGACAATTTTTCAACTTAACTAGTGTGCTAGAGTTACAGACCCAGTGGGAGAATGGGAAAATGTCCTGTTCCCATTATGTGACACACTGAAAGCCTCAATATTATTGGATAGCATTCTTCCCCAAAAGTCATGAGCTGACTTTGCACATGAGGAAATTATTTGACAGAACAGGATTGAGAAAAATTCTTCAGATGGAAAGTCGTACATTCTTTCAAAGAGTCAGAGTCATGGCAGACAAGGTAAGACTGGAGAAATGTTCTAGACTGAAGAAGAATAAAGAGACATGATCATACGTGCATGATTCTGGATTGGATCTTGAACAAGAAAGAAAAAGACATTGTTGGACGTTAGTGAATTGTAAATGAAATTTGTGCATTGCTTAGGAATATTGTATTAATAATGATTTCCAGATTTTCATGGTTGTGCTATGGTAATGTAGGAGAATATTCTTGTTTTTGTAAAATATGCACTGTCGTATTAATTAAGGACTAATTGAACTTGATGTCTGGAGCCATTTTCAGTGATTAGAAAAAGGGAAGAATGATAATTTGAATTTATGGTTAGGAGACAATTCTCCATTAATCTTTACATTTCTACCTGTCTTAAAAAATACATTATCTTACACTCTCTTGTGGGAATTTTTGTATAGCAAATAGCCGTGGAAGATAGAGATAGTATTGACATTCAGTCAGCAGAAAGGAGATTTGTTCTATGACTAAGATAAGAAACTTAATTTCTCCCTCTTGGATAAATGTTGGATGGGTTTAGTTGCAATATCTGTATAAGATAGATGCTTTTCTAAATTTGAGATTATTTACTTATGATAAAGACCCATTTGATGTAAATTGCCTACCTGGACCTGCCTTTTTAACATCCCCATCGCTGGGACCAAGAGAAACCAATGGGAGCATTAACCTAATGCTGCCTGCTATGTCATGAGTAGTAAAGTATTTGTCTCTGACCCTAAAGTCTCTTGACTTCTGCCAGCACCTATGCAACTATGACAAGCTAATGTGCTAGCTTGTAAGCAGGATAAAATATCAGACCCTTCACAGTTCTTGACATTTATATGCAGTGAGCCCGAAAGGGGTGATTGAGCAAATGTGGTAAAATATCATCAATGGGAATCTGAGTAAAGGCTGTATGAAAGTTTCAATACAGCATTTCTGTAAGTATAACATTTTTGCTATCTCTATGTCAATTTAAAATTATTCCAAAATATAATTGTACAAGAATTCATTTCCATTGACTTAAATGTAAGAAACTAAAACTCTTAAATTTTAACTCCAGAAAAGTCCTTGAAAATTAATTTAAATCTTGAATTATCATTTACTCTGCATATACGGAAGCCTTATATATCCACTAAAGTAGAGCTAGATGAGTCATAAAGCAGTGGACGGTTATTCTCACTTGGTCTGTAATATATGTGGTAATATAATTTCAACTTGCCATTCATATTTTCAAAACTAATTATCTTACTACCATTTAAAGCATAGTGAATATCTAGAGACTTATAAATATCAGTGACCATCTGGGAATTTATTGGCACTTTAGTTTTTCATAGACAGGCAACATCATTAAAAAACAAAATTATACACAAGAAAACAGATGTATGTAGAGAATACATTGTCATCTATAATGCTATTTTTTTCTTCCGTAATCACTCTGACATGTACAGACATATATGGATATTTTCATAACATTATAACTTTTTAAGTAAGAAAAATATTTTCCTCAGAAAACATATTCCAAACATTAAACATTAAATATTAATATTTTAATTTAGCTTTTATTACAAGTGAACTATCCAAATTGCAGTTAAGTAATTATAAGTAATCTAAAGGCAGATTATTTGAAGTCTCAAGCATGTTTTTTAATTTCTTTCAGCCTTGATTTTCTCATCTGTAAAATGAGGATAATAATAAGGTCACTAAGAAGAGAAAACGTGAAATACTTTGTATCTAGTGAGAATTCAGTATATGATCTTTTGTCTAGCTTGCATATAATTCCTCTTTTTACATGTGCGAAATTATAGGGAGTTATGGAAAATACATATTTCAATAAGAATAATATTCTATCTTCTAATAAAAATCAAAATTTTTTTAACAAGTGACTTCTTACTGGGCAAAGGAAGAAGTCTTTTTCTCTTCCCAGGTCCCTTGTCCATAATTTCCCAACTGAGTGAACTGTTCGATATGTCTGATGAAGATTATCCAAAAGCGTCTAACTAGTTGAAAGGAAGGATGAGCTTGTGCCAGTAATAGACGATAATAAAGATATTTTCAATGCAAGACTCTGTTTACACTGTTAATGAGAATAACATGCAATTTTGGGGGGTTTGTTTTTAGGACTAATGTATGGTTTGGGTCTACGTTATGCTTTCTCTCTTTTTTTTCTCTATTTTATTCATGGTATTGTTATTTTTAAGTCATTTTAATTTTTGAGTGCTCCAGTATGAATTACCTGTTTATCTCAAATGCTAATATTTTTCAAAGCCAGAAAGAAAAAAAAAAAAAGGCGTGTGCCTTAATTCTCTAATGCCTGCCTTCATGAATTTTGATTTTGTGCCTCTCAGGAGATACAAAGGAGACAAATAATGTTATCCATTTCATATTAAATCAACCCACATTTGTTAATTATAGATCTATCTAAGGGGAAAAATCACATTAAATTTTTAAGGTGTTAAAAGCAGCTGCACTTCAATATATTTATATTTATTGAGTTCCCTGATCCTTTGAGTAGACCTCAGAGTAAACAGGAAAAAACTTCAAAGAGTCTACCATAAAGTTAAGTAGATTCCATCCTCTTTTGCTCTCAACACAAAGGAAATCAATTATGTCAAGCTGAACTTTGATGTTCCTTGTATCTACACTTTCTTCCCAATTTTCTGTACTACTGCCTCTATACAGATCTGAATTACCCCCTACTGTTTGGGCCACAAAATAGTCTCTGTACTTTCTTTCAAACAAGATTCTTACACAATGCTCTCCGAGCTATCTCTCTATATTAGCTCTAATCATGCTATCCCCTAGTGTATTTGTTTATTGGTTGGTTGGTTGGTTGGTTTTTTAAGACTTTCTATGTATCCTCATTCCCTAAAGAATAAACCAATACCCAGCTGTCTGATCTTCCTAAGCCTCAATTTGCTCAGCTATAGGACGAAAATAATGAGAATACATTCATACTTAGAATTCTTGATATAGTTGTTCAAAAAGTATTAGGTATCTTTATTATGTACATTTAAAATAGAAAAGAATTGTATTTTATAATTTGAGTAAAAACAATAATAATAAGCTTTTACTTAAAGTTTAAATTTTAAATTTTATAGGAATTCTCTATGTTCTCCTGTCCAAGTATTGGCAATCTGCTCACAATTGCTATAACGAGTTTCCCTACAACCCCAAACTATGCCCAGAGATCTTTTTCTGGGTCCTCCTTGGCACTTCAGAGAAGGTGTACACATAGGAATGTTAAATATACAATAAGTAAAGATTTGGATTGGTCAGTTTGCTTCTTTCCATCAAACAGTAACTAATGCCTTAACTGCAAGTGATAGAAGATTCGAACTTCTGACCACAGTGTTTGTATGAATAGCAGATGGAGGGTTTATAATTTGCTATATTCTAAATAAAAACATGTTCATTGAGTTAAGCTTCTTAATAAGAAGCACACAAATACAAAAAGTTAAACATACTCTCAAAATCCCAATGAAAGTTAATCAATAGCTACTAATGACCTTAATTAAAATATGACCCTTTCCCTACATAGAACAGTAAGCTTTTAGAATAAAAACAAATAGAGCCTTTATTCATTAAATAGTTCTTCATTTTTCTTGCTTCAAACAATATCCAATATACAATTATTAGCTATGAAATACCCATGACAAAATTCAATTGCCCTATAGGACAAGACGTTTTTACTTAAAGCAAGACCTGAAGGATCTTAAGTAAAACACAAAAATATAAACAAAATAATTTGACACCAAGATAAAGGAATACCTTCCAAACAGCTCAAAACTAATTCTGTAAATACACTTCACAGCTTGTGAAAATACAGGTAAGTCCAAGCATCTTGAAAGCGTTAGGATCGCATTTTCTATATTAAAACAGTTAAAATTGTCATGTGAATTTCAAAATAAAACTATATATATATATATATATATATATATAAACTTTTTTTGTTGTTTTTTTGAGACAGAATCTCGCTCAGTCACCCAGATTAGAATGTAATGGCACCATCTCTGTTCACTGCAACCTCCGCCTCCCAGGTTCAAGTAATTCTCCTGCCCCAGCAGCTGGGATTACAGGCACCCGCTACCACGCCTGGCTAATTTTTTGTATTTTTAGTACAGATGGAGTTTCACCATGTTGGCCAGGCTGCTCTTGAACTCCTGACCTCAGATGATCCACCTGTCTCAGCCTCCCAAAGTGCTGAGATTATAGGCATGAGCCACCACACCTGGCCTAAAAGGATTTTTTTACACAGTAAAAATTAGATAATTTGGGTTATTTAAATTAATCAGCAAACAATAATCTGTTAATTATTCTAACTTTAAAAGCATTATTCTGAGTAAAAGTGTTTTGCATATATAGACTCACTGATGGCTTCTACAAAACTCCTTTCTTTTGCAATCTTTACATTGAATGCTTTGAATTTATATTTAATTTTAACTTTCCAAATGAAGGGTTTTTTTAAGAATAGTTTTAAATAGCAATAAAAAAGAATGGTATAAGAAATATAAGAAGAGTCAAGGAATGAAAATATGGAGAAAGAATAAAGGAAAATAGGGAAAAGGAAGGAAGGAAGGAAGTTTGCAAGATGGGGGAAAAAGAAAGAAGACTGAAAGAAAAAAAGGATCAAAATCATGAGAAAAGTGCTCCCCAGATTTACTGTGCTTAAACTTTCCAAAAACATTAACACATTCTCCAATAAAAAGTGTAGTATTAGAATTCTACAAATAAAAAAAAACTATATTTCAAACCCCAAACTTCAAAATTGATAGGTTAACAGGAAGTTGTACTCACCAGCTCAGAAACACTGCCATCTGCTGACCATATAAAATTGATATATTTTATGATTGTTTCTTTATGTGTATCACCAATAACATTGTAAATTTTGTAATGCATATTATGAAACTTGTATGAGAAACAATATGTATTTAGCAACCAATATTAAGAGAGAAATTTACAAATATAACTCAATCATAGAAATTTGAAATAGGAAAAGTACAAAAGAAAATACTTTTAACACAAAATTGCAATTTGGGAATAGGAAAATTGCAATTACCCAAATTAGTAATTACTAACCCAGAATACAAAAAATAATGTTTCAGATAGTCTATCCAAAATTCTATTACAATAAACAAATGTTTAAACATTGACTGAAGCCACAGCATTATTCGAATTTATAGCTCTGATATAAGAGATTCCTTCTAAGACTTTTATATTCACCAAAGTCAGTCTCAACACTAAAAGACAGTACATCAGTTTGTTGAAAGCACAAGGTATACTTGTATGCTTCCATTCCCTCCATTAGCTTTCATCCTTCCCACACTAAACAGGCGCAATAGGTAGGAAGGTGCGCATTTTAATGCACTTGGGAGGCAAAGACACATCATTTTCTGATATATCATGTTGTATAAACATGGGTTATTTCCATAGCCTGTAAAAGTGATCACAATATTACCCAGAATATTCATGTCTATGAGTGTCAGTGATTTAAAGAGCCTCCATATTGACCTGCCCTTATGGGCAAGGTCTAGCTGATAGACTGTGTGAGTAACGTCACATTTATTCGGTGTCGCCAAACTACAGAACTTGCTCCTGTTCTACATACCCAGCCTATCTCCTATGAGACTAGTCTTGATTTTTATACTCCAGTGATAGGAGCTTTCTTGCAGCTGAAACTTCATGTCTTTGCTCAAGCTCCTGTATGCATTTGGGTTACAATTATCTTTACAAGGATGTTCTTCCTGACCAACTAACACAGGGAGGGCTGAATTTGAATTCCTGTCTTCTCCGTTCTCAGAATGCACTGTGTATGTATTTATGATTCACTTACCAGGAGAAAGTGTTTTCTGTTTGTCAATCTGTCATTCTTGTTTGATAATGAAGGAATCTTGACTTATTTCTTTCCAGATGATCCATTACTGTATGGGCACCTTATGAAGAAAACACAACATTTTAGTACCCATACAACATTTTCTTGCTCTTCATAATGTCTGTAATGATGGAAAAGTTCCTATAGAAATTATTGACTAAATATATAAATATATATTTAGTATGTTCTTACATGTTTTCATCGTGCCCCTCTTCCAGCTAGGCTTTAAGTCTTGTTGACATTTGGGCTATTTCAGACTATATATTGCCCACCAAACTGAATAATGTGCTGAGTGCCAAGTCAGTTCTTACTAAACATTCTTTTGTCATATACTATCAACTAGGTTACTAAAAACTAGATTACTAGAAAACAAGGTAACTGTGATACAACAAATATTGTGTAATTTAGGGATTAAAATGCATGTGGAACACAGAAAATGATAAAATAAATCTGTGTGGGGGGGGAACATTTTCCTTGAAAGTAAATCACAAAGTGTAATTAAAAATGACTATATTTACACAAGGATTCTCTTTAGAATAGCAAGAAGCAAGAATATATGTAATTGGTCTGATAACTAGCAAGTAGATCCAGAGCACAGATGTTTTTATTTTTTAATTTCTATATGTAATGTGCATGGGGCACAGTAGAGAGCAATGTGAAACACATTGATGATGCTAAATTATAAAACTTAAAAAGAGCAATAAAGTGGCTCTTCAATCAGGAAAATATAAAATAGTATTACTTCCTCAATACTTGGTCACCAGGTTTATATATCTACCCAAATCTCCTAAAGTTATTTGAGAAAAGTACATCACATATTAAACAATCTATTGCCTTAGAACTTTTTATCAAAGCATTGTTGGAAATCAGTTCTGGACACTTTGCTTGGAAAGAAACAACACAGTATACAGTGAAAAGTACAGTAAGATGTTTTCTCCTTGTTCTTTTTAGGTTCCTGTATGTCTTCATCTCCAGGACAGAAGTTTTAATGATACATTACAGGACCAGATATCAATGGCATTGTCATTAATTGCTATTCAAATTTTATAATTTGTAAAGAGTCCTTCAACTCTTTACAGTTCTCACATTTAGCAAATCTTGAATGCTTAGATTAACTTGAGAAATTTGCACATGAAAGAAAGGAAGCTCATCCTTAGGGGAATAGACAAATACAGTAGCAAGATTCTTTTTTTTTTTTTAATTGTGGTAAGTACATTTAGCATGAGCTCTGTTAAGGTTTTTGTTGTTGTTGTTGCTTTTTGTTTGTTTGTTTGGTTGGTTGGTTTTTTTTGCTTGTTTGTTTGATTTTGAGATGGAGTCTCACACAGGCTGGAGTGCAATGGCGTGATCTCACTCACTGCAAGCTCTGCTTCCCAGGTTCATGCCATTCTCCTGCCTCAGCCTCCCGAGGAGCTGGGACAACAGGTGCATGCCAACACACTCGGCTAATTTTTTTGTATTTTTTGTATTTTTAGTAGAGATGGGGTTTCACCGTGTGAGCTGGGATGGTCTTGATCTCCGGACCTCGTGATCCACCGGCCTCGGCCTCCCAAAGTGCTGGGATTACAGGCATGAGCCACCGTGCCTGGCCCCCCTGTTAAGGTTTTAATTGCAAAATACAGTACTGTTGACTATATGCATAATGTTGTACAGCATATCTCTAGAACTTACTCATCTTGCATAACTCAAACTTTATACTCCTTGAACAGCAACTAACCATTTCACCTTCCCTCCAGCAGCACCAGGTAACCAGCATTATATTCTTTGTTTCTATTAGTTTGACTATTTTAGATACCTCATATAAGTGGAATCATGTAACATTTTTCATTCTGTGACTGGCTTAATTCACTTAGCATAATGTCCCCAGGTTCCTCTATGTTGTCACCTATGGCAGTATTTCTCTATTTTCAGGCTAAGTAATACTCCATTCTTTGCATATACCAAATTTTATTTTCCATTCATCTGTCAGTGGAAATGTAGGTTGTTTTCACAGTTTGGCTATTGTAAATACAGTTTGTAATAATGAACATGGGAGTCAGATAACTCTTTGAGATCCAGATTTCAGTTCTTCTGGATGTATGTCCATAGTGGGGTTGCTGGATCACTTAGTAATTCTCTTGTTTTTTCTTTTATTGTTTGTATTTTGTTTGTTTTGTTTTTTGAGGGACAAAAGGCATCAAACATAATTAAATGCTCTTTCATGATAAAAATTATCTACAAAACAAATGAGGCATAGAAGGTATCTACCTCTTCTATCCTTTATAGGCCACACATGAGAAGCTCACAGCTAACGTCATACTCAGTGGTGAAAGACTGGATACCTTTGCTCTAAAATGAAGAACAAAGTGAGGCTGTCCACTCTTTATATTTCTATTCAGCATAGTACTATAAGGCCTAGCCAGAGCAATTAGACTATAAATGAATAAGTAAGTAACATCCAACTCAGAAAGAAAAGAGGTAAAATCAATGCTATTCCCAAATGAAATGCTCTTACATGTAGAAAGCCCTATAGACTACAACAAGAAAAGCAAATAAAACCCTGTCAGAGCTAATAAATACAATTAGTAAAGCTGAAGAATACAAATCAACATAACAAAAATCAACTGTTTTTCTCGTCACTGGTTGCAACTGATTGTCACTAATGTGAGTGGTAACATAATTTACCAAAGCAGCAGTGAGTTAAAGAAAAAAGTTTACTAGAGAGACAGTATGTTGCAAGGAAGCAATGGGCAGCACAGCAGAGAAGGCGCTCTATGCCAAGAGGGAAGGGCTGGAGTGAAGTTTTAAAGGGTGGTGCTAGAGGGACTATGTGCAGATAAGGTCATGCTGCTTGGGCTATCAACAGGATGTTGTGCCAGTGAGTTGTCTGTAGTTAGTCATTTCTCAGAATAATTATTCTCCTGCACTTGAGGCCACTTCCTTGTTCTTGCTTACTTACCAAGATTCTATATTTCTACATATTAACAACAAACCATCCCCACCCATCAAAAAATTAAGACAACAATCTCATTTACAATAACATCAAAAAGAATAAAATGCTTAGGATTCAAATGAATTAAGGAGGTGAAAAACATGTACACTGAAATCTATAAAACATTGATGGAAGAAATCAAAGAAAATGCAAATACATAGAAAAATATCCTATGTTCATGGATTGGAAGACTTAGTTCGTTAAAATATGCATACTAACCAAAGTGATCTACAGATTTAATGTGATCTCTATCAAAATCCCAATGGCATTTTTACAGAAATAGAAAAAGAAATGTTAAAATTTATATGGATCCACAAAAGACTCTGAATATCCAAAGCAACCTTGACAGGAAAAAAATGAAGCTAGAGGCATAACACTTTAGGATTTCAAAATATATTACAAAGCTACAGAAATTAAAACAATATGGTGCTGGCATGAATAACAGATGTACAGACCAATGGAACAGCACAGGGTGCCCAGAGATAAACCTTTGCATGTACAGACAATTGATCTTTGAAAAGAGTGCAAAGAATACACAATGGTGGATGGATCATCCCTTCAAAAAATGAAGTTGGGAAAACTTGATATATACATGTAAAAGGATGAAATTGGACCCTTATATTGCACCATACACAAAATCAATTCAAGTTGGGTTAAAAACTTAAACAAAACCTGAAATAGTAAAACTCCTAGAAGAAAACAGAGGAAAAGTTCTACAAGATTGGTTTGGGCAATAATTTCTTAGATATGACCCAAAGGTATGAGAAAAAGCAATGATTAGACAAATGAGACTACATCAAACTAAAAATCCTCTGCTTATCAAATGAAATAATCAAGAATGAAAAGGCAAATTACACCATAACAGAAAACATTCACAAACTACATATCTGATAAGGGGTTAATATTCAAAATATATGTGACTCCTACAGCTCAAAAACAAAAATAACATGATTTTAAAATGAGAAAATGACTGAAATAAATAGTTATCCAAAGAAGATATAAAAATGACTAATAGGTATAGGAAAAGATACTCAAAATCACTGATCATCAGGGGAATGCAAATAAAGACGACAATGAGATAAAACCTCATTGTCATTGTTAGGATGGCTATTAACAAAAGACAAAAGATGACAAATGTTGATATGAATGTGAAGAATTTATACATTTCCTACACTGTTGGTGGGATATAAAATGAAATACACCAAAAATTTAAATAACACTGTGAATGATAGGATACTCAAATCAATGGATCCCAGAGAAGATTGACCTTCTTGGAGGAGTAAGAAATGTGGTTAGCTGGAGAAGATAATTTCATATGTCCAGGTAATGGAAGTTATAGCCATAAGAAAAAATGTTATTCAATACTATATTGAAAAATATATATATAGTTATGAATATATATATTTACATAAATTTAAATAAATGGCCATACCTGTCTTTTAATCTTTCCATGTCTTGTTTTTCTCATCAGAAAGTTACAGGTAGTATTTATACATTTTTTTTATTTAATCCATAAAAAATCACAGTTAGAACAAGGTTATTAGTTTTGTTTTAACAATAACAATGCTGAAGCTCAAAAAGCAAAGTAATATGTCCACTGTCGTAAACTTTATTAAAAGGGAGAACTATGCTTCAAACTATACATTGCTGACTATACATTGATTTCCTTAAGCTATACATGAGCCTGTTGCACACTGTATGCTGTTGTTGTGGAATATATGATCTCTAGAGCTAAATTCTCTTGATTCACATTGTAGGTCTGCCACTTATCGGCTGTGCAACTTTGAGCAAATCACCTTACTTTCCTATGCAAACTGTTGAAGCAGATTACTTGACTGTTTTCTTTGTAAAAGAAAGCTGATGATACTATATACCTCACAGGAGTTACTTTACGTAAAAGCAGTGCCTGGACTAGACAACCTTTAACTACCAAGGAAGTATTACTACAAGTATTTTAAGAAGCTAAAACACAAAAGGAAAAGGCACATGCAAAGGGAAGGGTGATCAAAGATGAACTTAAAGGATTCTGTTCATGGAGGATACTGTTTCAGGCAAGGGGATAAGCGTTAGAAATGAAGGTGTCCTTTTTTTTTTTTAACATACTTTTCCTTTGTGATTTGATGTCCATTCAAGATTGCTTATGTAGGTTCATTCCTTAAAGGCTTGCAGACCTTCAGGATGTAGGAGCAGGAGTAAAAAGCTCAAAGAATGGACATATGAGCAAAAGAAATCACAGATACAGATTGCAAAGGATACATTGATGTAGTATGTGATCAAATGGATCCAGTTGCCTTTAGGTAATCCCTGGCAACTCAAAAAATATATATGGTTCTCTTAGTCTATTATGAGACTCAATATCCTCAAAATAGCTAGTAAGAGAGAGAATGCAAGGAGTAACAGCAGCAGACAGCAAAATTCCTCCTACAATGCTGAGAGTTAGGGAAAGGTGAAAAAAGAAAAGGTGAACGTGGATCAAAAAGCAGCAGTATTAAAGCTAGTCTGAGACATTTCAATATGCTCTTTATTTCTTTCACAAGATGCTTTTCTATGTATTAAAAATTGAAATTAGAAAAAGGTCTCTGAAAACCAGTGTCACCCCTGATTAGAAATGGCATAAGAAGCAGGAGAAAAGCTTCACACTCAGCTTGAAGTCTTGGGAAATAAGAAAACCTTTCAGGAGTAAAAACAAAACATAGCAGAGGAAAGGCAGATTAGTGTGACTTCAGAAATGAGTTCTAAGACTACTGAAGCACAGTGTATTAGCTTTATGACGAGAGCCATTAGCTCTCCATGGACAGGCAATATTTCTAAAGAGCTACACTGCGCAGAGAAGAAAATGCAGAGGATCTAGGAACAAAGCTCTGCTTTCTCACCAGTTATTAACCTCATTTATACCACTGAGTTCCTATCATTATGCTCATTGCCCTGACATGGTTCAGTGGATTGACATTTCATTCAGCAGGGTGCAAATTATGACGACAGAGGAAGGAAACCCTGGAGGCTTGGCTGAAATTGTCTTTGTTATGACCAGCAGCACCTCTGGTCAAAGTAAACGTCTAAGTAACTATTCTGGAAAAAAATTTCCTAAAAACATTTTCAGAGTGATTTTTCCTGATGCCAATTTGTCAACTATCTGTTTCTAAACCTCTGCAGATTTTAAGTTGATTTTCAAAAAGCAGTTGCATTCTTTTATTCTACAGCATTGATAAACACAAGTTGTAAAGTCAATGTGTATCTTTCCATTAGCCTCCTTTGATTTTATTTTGTTTTTAATTTTATTTTGTAACATATTTCTATATATTTAGGGAGTACAAGCTCAGGCTTCTTACATGCATATATCGTGCAGTGGTGAAATCTAGGCTTTCGGTGTAATAATCACCCAAATAGTGAACATTATATCCAATAGGTAATATTTAACCTTTACCCCCTCCCACCCCTCCATATTTGTAGTCTCCAGTGTCTGTTATCTGTTATTCCATTCTGTATGTCAATGTGTACCCATTGTTTAGGTCTTGCTTGTAAGTGGGAAGATGTGGTATTTGACTTTCTAGTTCTTAAATACTTCATTTAGGATAATGATCTTTAGCTCCATCTAAGTTGCTGCAAAAGGCATAATTTCATTCTCTTTTTATAGCTGAGTAGTATTCCATGATGTGTGTGTGTTTGTGTGTTTGTATTCAATATAAAGAAAATACACCACATTTTCTTTATCTAATCCTCCATTGATAGACACTTAGGTTGATTCCAAATCTTTGCTATTTTGAATAGTGCTGTGATAAACATATGAGTACAGGTCCTTTTTTGATAAAATGATTTAATTCCTTTCAGTTACATACCCAGTAGTGATATTTCTGGATTGAATGGTAGTTCCATTTCTAGTGCTTTGCAAAATCTTCATACTGTTTTCCATAAATACTGTACTAATTCACATTCATACAGTGTATAAGCATTCCCTTCTCTCCATAGCCTTTCTAACATCTGTTTTTAGGTTAGCTATTCTCACTGATGTAAGATGATATCCCATTGTGGTTTTAATTTGCATTTCTCTGATGACCAGTGATGTTTAACATTTTTTTCACGTGTTTCTTGGCTGCTTTTATGTCTTTTTTTGAAAAATGTCTGAGAGAACAGGATGGCCAACTAGACACAGCCAGGTGAAACAGCTCCCACTGAAGGGCCAAGATGACCGGCACATTCTTAAACAGATCCCAGAGAGTAGGCACAGAGATTGGACAGAGGGAAGACACAGAAGCTGGGCTGAAAGAAGATGAAGCTGGTAACCCTGCAGGATATTATCACATACTAGGACTCATTCCTGGCCCCCAGTGACTCCAGGGGAATGGGTGGATTGAATAGACAAGGAGCAACCCACACTCGCCATGGGTCTTTGGAATCCCAGAAGGATGAGACCCCCACAACCACCATGGACACTTGAGCTGGTGGAAAGAGTTGCTTAGAGAAGTGGTAGGGGCAGAATGCCAATGGAAGCAGAGCCCAGAGGATTTGGTATGGCAGTGTCTGCCGTGGAGCATAGCAAGGGAAGCCAACTGTAGGCTTGACTTGCCCCCATAGTAATCTTTAGTTCCAGGGAAATTGTTGGACCTGAACTCTACAGGACAGCTTTACCCATCAGATGGGACTTTTCCAACCTGAGCACCCCTTGCTCTGCTGGCCACTTCCAGGGTCCCAGCCTGGCCATGCCTGCCTTTATGCACGTGTATGGGTGACTTTGCCTTGCCTGTCCCACCAGTACAGCTGTTTGTGTTCACCCTGTCCTGCCACTCCTGTGGTGAGAGTGCAATCTATCCCCACTTACCCACACCAGACTGCCATTGCAGTCGGATCCTTGGCAGGCACAGAGTTAGCCAGGCCCATCCCCACCAGCATCCTGCCTTCTGCCAACAGTGCCATGGAGTGAAACTAGGCACAGAGAACAGCAGACACTCCCTTGCCCTGAGTGACCACCCCTGCCTGAAGTGCACAGAGAATGCAGAGAGGCCAGTATTCACAAGTGCCCTGCCCTTGTGCTAACACCACCACCAGTACAAATGCATGCCCAGTTTCCAGGAGAGGTCTCCCATTCCCCCAAGCCACACTGCCTCTGCCACTATTGTGAATGCCTACACAAAGGCAGGAGCCCCAGCACCTACTAGCACCCTGCTCCAGTTGATGAGTGTGTACCCTACCACACTGCCACTGCTGCTGGCATATGTAAACAATGATGCTTCAGGATCACCTTGACCCCCCTACAGAGCAGTGGACTCCTAACCAAAAGGAGCTAGAGAACAAATTTCAGGCCTGATACAAGTCCCTCAGCATCAGAGCATGTAGTCCAGGATTTGGGAGCTGAATATTGCCTTCCCAACATCTTACAAAAACAAAGCTAGTTGGCTGAATCCACCTTGTACCACAATCAAATCCTCAAAGTTTTCAAGTAGGATAAAAGAAAAAAAATCCAAGATAAGCAACTTTAGATTGAAGAAACATTATCCTACAAAGATAAGAAAAAAACCAATGAAAGGAATTTAACAACGTAAAAAGCCAGAGTGCTTTCTTTCCTCCAAACAACCACACCCCCTCTCCAGCAAGGTTTCTGAACTGGGCTGAAATGCCTGAAATGACAGAAATAGAATTCAGAATATGGATAGGAATGACAATCATCAAGCTTCAAGAGAATGCTGCAACCCAATCCAAGGAAGATAAGAATCACAATAAAATGATACCGGAGCTGACAGACAAATTAGCCAGTATAAAGGAGTACATAGCCAAACTGATAGACTTGAAAAAGCATTACAAGAATTTTATAATGTAATCACAAGTATTAAGAGCGGAGTAGACGAGGCTGAGGGAAGAATCTCCGAGCTTGAAGACTGGCTTTATGAAATAAGGCAGTCATAGAAGATTAAAGAATAAAAATAAATGAACAAAACCTCTGAGAAATATAGGATTATGTAAAGAAACAAAATCTGTCACCAATTAGTGTCGCTGTAAGAGATGGGGAAAGTGTAAGCAATGTAGAAAACATATTTTAGGATATCATCCATGAGAAATTCCCCAATCTAGCTAGAAAGAGCAACATTCAAAATCAGGGAATGCACAGAACTCCAGTAAAACATTTCACAAGAAGATCATCCCCAAGACACATAATCATCAGATTCTCAAAGGCCAAATGAAAGAAAAAATGTTAAAGGCAGCTCAAGAGAAAGGTCAGGTCACCTACAAAGGGAAGCCCATCAGAATAACAGTAGACGTCTCAGCAGAACCCTACAAGCTAGAAGAGATTGGGGGCCAATATTTATCATTCTTAAAGAAGATAAATCCCAGCCAAGAATTTAATATCAGGTCAAACTAAGCAAAGGAGAGATATTATTCTTTCCAGAGAACCAAATACTGAGGGAATTTATTGCCACCAGACATGTCTTACAAGAGCTTCTGAGAATGCTCTAAATATGAATAGAAAAGATTGTTACCAGCCACTACAAAAACACTTAAATACACAGACCAGTGACACTATAAAGCAACCATACAAACAAGCCTGCATAAAAACCAGCTCACATTAGGACGACAGGATCAAATGCATATATATCAATACTAACCTTAAATGTAAATGGCCTGAATGTCCCAATTAAAAGGCACAGAGCGGAAAGCTGGATAAAGAACCAAGATCCATTGGTATGCTATCTTCAAGAGATCCATGTCACATGCAATCTCACATACAATGACACCAATAGGCTCAAAATAAAGAGAGGAAGAAAAACCTACCAGGCAAAAGGAAAACTGAAAGAAGCAGAGGTTGTAAACCTAATTTCAGAAAAGATAGACTTTAACAAAGATTTTTTAAAAAGACAAGGAAGGGCTTTATAAAATGGCAAAGGGTTCAATTCAACAAGAAGACCTAACTATCCTAAATATATGCACTCAATAAAGGAGCACTCAGATACATAAAGCAAGTTCTTGGAGATGTTTAAAGAGAATTTCACTCCCACACAATAATAGTGGGTGACTTCAACACCCTACTTACAGAATGAGACAAATCATCAAGACAGAAAATTAACAAAGATATTCATTACCTGAACTCAGCATGAGACTAAATGGGCTTGATAAAAATCTGCAGAACTCTCCACACAAATGCAACAGAATACAAATTCTTCTCATCACACATGAAACATACTCCAAAATCAACCACATATTGAACACAAAACACTCTTCAGCAAATGCAAAGTAACTAAAATTATAACAGTCCCTTAGATCACAGCACAATCAAATTTGAAATGAAGACTAAGAAATTCACTCAAAACCATACAATTACATGGAAACTAAATAAGCTGCTCTTGAATGAATTTGGGGTCAATAATGAAATTAAGGGAAGAAATCAAGAAGTTCTTTGAAACTAATGAGAATAAAGATACAACACACCAGAATCTCTGGGACACAGCTAAGACAGTGGTGAAAGGGAAATTTATAGCACTAAATGCCCATATCAAAAAATTAGAAAGATCTTAATTTAACAACTAAAATAACTAGAGAACCAAGAGCAAGAGCAAACAAAACCAAATCTAGCAAAATAAAAAAATAACCAAAATTAGAGCTAAAGTGCTGGAGATTGAGACACATGCAAAAAAAAAAAAAAAAAAATCAATGAATTCAGGAGCTTTTTTTAAATAAAATAAACCAGTAGCTAGACTAATATAAAAGATTCAGAGATTTAAATAAACCCAATTAGAAACAGGAGTCTATTACCACTGACCCAACAGAAATGCAAATAATCATAAAAGAATATTATGAATACCTCTATGCACATGAACTAGGAAATCTAGAAGAAGTTGATAAATTCCTGAACATATACACCTTCCCATGACTGAGCCAGGAAGTAATTGGATCCCTGGGTAGAACAGTAATGAACTCTGTAATTTAATCTGTAAAAAATAGCCTACTAACCAAAAAAAAAGAAAGCCTGGGAAAAGACAGATTCGGAGCTGAATTATACCAGATGTACAAATAAGAGCTGATACCATTTCTACTGAAACTATTCCATGAAATTCAGGAGGAGGGACTCCTGTGTAACTTATTCTCCAAGGCCAGCATTATTCTGATAGCAAAATCTGGCAGAGACACAACAAAAAAGGAAAACTTAAGACCAATATACTTGACGAACATCTATACAAAAATCACCAACAAACTATGGGCAAACTGAATCCAGCAGCACATCAAAAAGCTAATCTTTCATCATCAAGTAGGCTTTATCCCTGGAATAGAAGGATGGTTCAACTTAAGCTAATCAATAAATATGTTCATCACATAAACAGAACTAAAGACAAAGCCACACGATTATCTCAATAGCTGCAGGAAAGCCTTTTGATAAAACGCAATATCTTTTTATATTAAAAACTCTCGATAAATTAGGTATCAAAGGAACATACTTTAAAATAATAAGAGCTGTCCAGGACAGATTCACAGCCAATAACATACTGAATGGGCAAAAGCTGCAAGCATTCCTAAGATAACGATGCCCTCCCTTATCACTCCTATTCAACATAGTATTGAAAGTCCTGGTCAGAGCATCAGTCAAAAGAAATATAATAAATAAAGGGCATCCAAATAATAAAAGATGAAGTCAACCTAACTCTGTTTGCAGATGGTATGATCCTGTATCTAAAAAACCCCATGTATTCTCCCCAGAAGCTCCTTCAGCTCATAAACAACTTTAGCAAAGTTGGAGGATAAAAAATCAATGTACAAAAATTACTAGCATTGTTATACAACAGTCAAGCCAAGAGCCAAATCAGGAATGCAATCTCATTCACAATTGCCATAGAAAGAATAAAATACCTAGGAATACAGCTAACTAGGGAGGTGAAAGATCTCTATAAGAAGAACTACAAAATACTACTCAAGGAAATCAGAAATGATGCAAACACATGGAAAAAAGCATCGTATGCTTATGGATACGAAGAATCAATATCATTAAAATGGCCATATTGCCCAAAGCAATTTATATATTCAATGCAATTCCTATTAAACTACCAATGACATTCTTCAAGAAAAAAAACTTTTAGAATGTATATGGAGACAAACAAGAGCCCAAATAGCCAAAGCAATTTTAAGCCAAAAGAACAAAGTTGGAGGCATCATGCTTTCGAACTTCAGACTATACTACTTGTCTACAGTAACTAAAGCAGCATAGTACTGGTAGAAAAACAGCCATATAGACCAATGGAATAGAACAGGCAGCCCATAAATAAGGCCTCACACCTACAACTATCTGATCTTAGACAAGGTCGACAAGAACAAGCAATAGGGAAAGGATTCCCTACTCCATAAATGGTGCTGAGATAATTGGTTAGCCATATGCAGAAGATTGAAACTGGACCCCTTCCTTACACCATTTACAAAAATCAATGCAAGAGAAATAAATATAAAATCCAAAGCTATGAAAACCCCGGAAGGCAATCAAGGAAATTCCATTTTGGACATAGGATCAGACAAAGATTTCATAACCAAGATGCCAAAAGAAATTTCAGCAAAAGAAAAAATTGACAAATGGGATCTAATTAAACTAAAGAGCTTCTACAAAGCAAAATAAACCATCAACAGAGTAATCAGACTTCCCACATAATGGAAGAATTTTTTTTTGCAAACTATGCACCTGAGAAAGGTCTAATAACCAGCATCTATAAGGAACTTAAACAAATTCACAAGAAAAAATCAAACAACCCTACCAAAAAGTGGTCAAAGTATATGAACAGACACTTTTTCAAAGAAAACAGACATTCGACCAATTATATATAAAAAACCTCAACGTCACTGATCATTAGAGAAATGCAAATTGAAACCACAATGAGATACTATCTCACACCAGTCAGAATGACTATTAATAAAATGTCAAAAAATGACAGGTGCTGGTGAAGTTGCAGAGAAAAAAAATGCTTATACACCATTGGTGGACATGTAAATTAGTTGAACCATTGTGGAAAACAGTGTGGTGATTCCTCAAAGGCTTAAAAACTGAATGAACATTTGACCCAGCCTTCCTGTTACTGAGTATATACCCACAGGTATATAAATCTTTCTATCTTAAAGACACATGCCTGCATATATTTGTTGCAGCACTATTCACAATAGCAAAGATGTGGAATCAACCTAAGTGCCCATCAATAGTATACTGGATAAATAAGATGTGGTATGTATACACCATGGAATACTATGCAGCTGTAAAAAGAACAAGATTATGTCCTTTGCAGAAACATGGATGGAACTGCAGGCTATCATCCTTAGCAAACTAAGAAACAGAAAATCAAATACCATATGTTCTCACTGATAGGTGAGAGCTAAATGATGAGAACACATGGACCCAAAGAGTGGAGTAAGAGATACTGGGGCCTACCTGAGGGTGGAGGGTGGGAGGATGGCAAGGATAAGGAAAAATAACTATTGGGTACTGGGCTTAGTACCTGGGTCATGAAATAATCTGTACAACAAAATCTCATCACACAAGTTTACCTATATAACAAACCTGCACAAAGTTTACCTATATAACAAACCTGTTACCTGTATGACAAACATGAACCTTTGAACTTACAATAAAAGTTAAAAAAAGAAAGAAAACTGTCTGTAATTGTGTTCAATTGCTTTGGGCAATATGGTCATTTTAATATTGATTCTTCCAATCTATTAGCATAGGACTTTTTTATTTGTTTGTGTCACATATGATTTCTCTCAGTAGTGTTTTGTTATTCTCCTTGTGGAGGTATTTCACTCCCTTGACTAAATATATTCCCAGGTATTTTATGTGTGTGTGGCTACTATAAATGGGATTGCTTTCTTGATTTGGTCCTTAGTCCTTTGGTCATTGGTGTATAAAAATGCTACCAATTTATGTACATTTATTTTGTATCTAGATACTTTATTCAATTCACTGGTCAAATCTAAATGCTTTTTAGTGAAATTTATGGGGTTTTTCTAGAGGTAAGATTATACTATCAGCAAGCAAGAATAATTTGACTTCCTCTTCAGCAATTTGAATGACTGTTTTTTCTCTTGTCTGATTGCTCCAACAAGGATTTCCAGTACTATGTTAAGTAAGAGTGATGAAAGTGAGCATCCTTGTCTTGTTCCAGTTCTTAAAGGAAATGCTTTCAACTTACCCACACTCACTATGATATTGGCCATTGATTTTTCATATATGGCCTTTATTATGTTGAGGTATGTTCCTTCTATGCCTAGTTTTTTGAGGATTTTCATTCTGAAGGATGATAAATTTTATTGAATGCTTATTCTATATCTATCAAGATAATCACATACATTTTGTTTTTAATTATCTTCATGTGATATATCACATTTATTGATTTCTGTATATTGAACCATTATTGCATCTCTGAGATAAATCCCACCTGACCATAATGTATTATCTTCTTGACGTGTTGTTGGATTCAATTTGCTAGTATTATGTTGAGGATTTTTACACCTATGTTCATCAGGGATATTGGTCTGTAGTTTTCTTGTTCTGTTGTTTCCTTGTCTGCTTTTAGTATCAGGGTGATGCTGGCCTCATAGAATGAATTAAGAAGAATTCCCCCCTCCTTAGTTTTTAGGAAAGGTTTAAGAGAGAATGGTATTAGTTAGTCTTTATATGTTTGACAGAATTTGACTGTGAATTCGTTTGGTCCTAGTTTAATTTTTTGGAAGATATTTTAAGTTGCTGATTCAGTCTCACTATTCATTATTGGTCTGTTCAGGAGTTCTGTTTCTTCCTGGTTAATTCTGAGGAAGTTGTGTTTCTAGGATTTTATTTATTTCCTCTAGTATTTCTAGTTTGTGAACATGTATTGTTCATAATAGTCTCTGAAGATCTTTTGTATTCCTGTGGTATAAATTGTAATGTATTCTTTTTCATTTCTGATTGTGTTTATTTGGATCTTCCCTCTTCTTTTCTTGCTTAGTCTAGCTAGTAGGTGTGGTGGCTCATGCCTGTAATCCCAATGCTTTGGAGGGCCTAAGTTGGAGGATTGCTTGAAGCTAAGAGTTCAAGACCATTAGCCCCTTTAATGGGAAGTAGCTTTACTTAAATTTAGGAATATAATCTGTTAGGACGATGGATTGGAAGGAGTGGGAAAGGTAGTATTTTAGCTACTTGCAAGCTAAAACAAAGAATACATGCTCCAAATTTGGAAACTATCCTTTTAGGATGAGGATCTTTGGTTTGACTAGCACTCAGTGAATCACAAGATCTTGTACTTTCTTACTTTATGGGTATGCTATGAGAAAGTCACTACAAAAAGAATAAACATGTGTTTAATAAAATAACATTAATTATAATAATTTTGAGTTGCAATAATGTTTGATAAAATGTTATCCCTCTTAGTAATTAAAACAGAAGATAAACTTTAAGTATAAGCACAATAGCATCTGTCTCTCTAAAATAAAACTTAATAGAAACAACTTTAAATGGATTGTTTTCATTTATTAAAAATTATTGATCATACATAATATGATTTATAAATGTCACACTAGTGCAATTTTCCTTGACATTTAGAAATAACCTTAATTAAAGTTCAAATATTGGCCAGGCACAGTGGCTCACGCATGTAATTCCAGCACTTTGGGAGGCCAAGGCAGATGAATCACCTGAGGTCAGAAGTTCGAGACCAGCCTGGCCAACATAGTGAAACCCCGTCTCTACTAAAAATACAAAAATTAGCCGGGCATGGTGGCGGGCGCCTGTAATCCCAGCTACTCCAGAGGCTGAGGCAGGAGAATCACTTGAACCCAAGAGGCAGAAGTTGCAGTGAGCCAAGATCGCGACATTGATCTCCAGCCTGGGGGACAAGAGCGAGACTTCTACAAGAAACATTTTTTAACAATTTAGCCTGAATTAATCTATAAATTTGCATTCGTTGGAGATATCTGAAATCAGGTTACTGACCAGAAAGTAAATATCACATCTATTCAGGACTTCATAATTTGTTAACCAGTAAAACACATACATATGTCTAATCAGAAGACTATATTCGTATAAGCAAATGACAATTCTGATGCATTGGTATATATTATATGTAAGATTTTAAAAGTTGTTTTAGGGCCAGGCATGGTGCACTTTGGGAACCCAAACCAGGCAGATTGTTTCAGCTCAGGAATTCAGGACCAGTCTGGGCAACATGGCAAAATGCCATCTCTACTAAAAATATAAAAATTATCTGGGCATGGTGGGTGCACCTGTAGTCCCAGTTACTTTTGGGGCTGAGGTAGAAGGATTGCTTGAACCCAGGAGGTCAAGGCTGCAGTGAGCCGAGATAGCATCACTATACTCCAGCCTGGGTGACAAAGTGAGACATTGTCCCAAAAAAAACTTGTTATAAATGCCAATATTTTATTTTAACAGCTCAAATTTAATAGTAAAAACAATGACATTAATGTTCAATATATTATTTTAAATAAAATTTAAGATACACATTTAATATATCTTAAAATTCTGATATAAGTATTACTTGCCATTAATGACTTTGATGTTTCTCTTGGTTTCAAGCCGCTTTGCCCTATGGTCTTTAGAGCAACCCAACCCATTTGGCTGATGTGTTTATTTGCTAAATTTATCTCTTCTTTGAAGAGCTTTTAGGATAGTCTTCAGGAGTATTTCTGCCCTCTGACCAATAGATCTTGATAAAATATTTAATTTCCAAAGTAACAAAAAATACAAATTAAAAATTCTACTCTTTAGTGGAGGAAGGGGGTAAAAAAAATTGCCAAGGATTAGTGGTGATGTGCTAATGAGAAGTCTGAGATGAGAATGCATGAGAAGGGGAAGAGGAGAAGTGAGGAGTAAGAATTAGCAAAAAAGCAAAGGAGATTGAAGGAATCTCAGTAGTTTCTGAAATGATGCTATTACAAACCACAAATACTGATATTGCAACCCTTTTAAATAGTACAATATAATAGAAAACAGCTACACCCAAAATCACAACCCACAATTAGCTCCGTGGGTTGAAAAAGCATAACATAAATAATAAAGCTGAAGTGGAGCAAGGGTAACTTAACTTCCCTTAGATAGTTCAAAAAACGCTTATATTTATAAACTTTTCAGTCTTAATCGAAGGTCAAGAAAAATTTGATAGTCCATATCTATCAAATAGAGTTTGTAATTTTAACACTTGATCTATGTGTTTCTTTGAAATGTAATTGCCCCAATTTTTTAACTCAGATCTATCTCTTTTGAAAGTTTTTAAATCTTCTCATTCCCATTTCTGTGATTTGATGTTTTTGAGTGTGTTGACAACACAGCTATCTTTAACTCCTAGCAAGACTTTTCTGCCAGTGTAAGAAATAGCTAATAAATTACTCCCTACAAACAGGTTATATTTAGTCAAAATGGCCTCTGTGAAAACTGTTTATCAATGAAATAGGTGATTTTAGATTAGATAGGTTCTTGAGATTTCATAAGTAATCAAGTAAGCTCAATCAGCTTATAGTCAAATAAAATGCCTGTGCCAATGAAATTCACAGTTGCTAGTTCAGACTGAAATCAAACGGAACAAACTTGTAAATTTCTCCCTTTGAATTGTGTTTAGACAAAAGTTTGATAGTAATGTGAAGTAAAAGACAACTAAAGGAAGGGGATGAATTTGGCAAATAGATATAGATGAGCTATGATGTAATTCCCACATTAATTTAGATCAAGTTTTTTTGAGAAAATATCCCCACAGGGCAAAAAGAAAAAAGAAAATATCAACAAAAAATGTGTATTTATATTGTTTACCTATAATTATTTAGCCAAACCAATCCAAATATCAAAATAGTTTTATGTCTTACATTAGTTTTTTGTTTTTTCAGTCATAACCTCTGGTTTTTAAGAGCATTCCTAAATGCTTCCAGATGCATTCTTTATGATTTTTGCAATACCCTCCATGTAAACTTGATTTAAGATATTAGTGAGAATTCTAAAATATTTTTTAATAAGAGAAATGAATTTTATGGCTAACATTTAGAAAATTATTTGGAAAAAATACTGTTTTAATTTAATGTTGATCATCATAAGGCAATTATATTACAAAAATAATAATGGTGCTGTCAATAAAAATTAAAAAGCATACCATTTACCGAATATTTACTTGGTGTTAGTAACTTTCACTTTTTTATTAATTTATTATTAAAATTCTATGATAAAGGTAATTTTCTACTTTATAGTAAAAGAAATCAAGGCCAGAAATGTGAAGCAAATTGTCCAAAGTTACATGATAAATTTAGAATTCAAATCTATATGTAGCAGCCTGTGAATTTAATTATTTTAACCAAAGTGCTGTATTCAGTAACCACCTCCACCTCCAAAAGAATATACTAGTTAAAACAAATAGCAGCAACTGGATAGTTGTCAGAATGCATTGAGTAAAGAGAAAGAACATAATTCCAATTCAAAAAATGATATACATAAATAGATTTGAATACAATTTGCTATATAAAAAAATTCATGTATTTAATCTACAGACATTTATTGGACCTCATGTACATTCCTGTTGTCACTGGGGATACACAAGTGAATAAAACACAAAAGTCCTTGCAACTGAAAAGAATAGAATTTCTATTTAGTGAATTGGGAAGACAGCTTCACTTTATACGTGGACTAAAGCCTGCATTTTTTCACCATAGCCTTCAGAATCTCAAGGATATGCCCTGCCTGCCCATCCCTGCAGCCTCAAATTTTGACTATCCTTATTGCTCTCTCAGTTTCAGCTACAATGACCTTTTTCCACATCCTAAAAAACACTATGCACATTCTATTTCTTCTACCTGGAATGTCATTTTTTTTAAACATCATTCAAGACACAGTGAAGATATTTCTTTTTCAGGGTGAACTTCCCTAAACACAAGTACAAAGTATCCTTGTTTTGCTTTTTCTTGATGACTTACCATTTTGTTATTTTTCTCTAAATTATGTAGCATATTTTGATATATTTTATTTGCTAATTATTCAAAAATCATGAAGACAACATTTTTAAACGTATATTTTATTCATTACTGTGAATCTACCATATTACCTAGTACCTGGTACATATCAGACAGTAAATAAATATTTTTGACTATCTGGATTGATGAATTTGTATAGTTTTGTAGTCGATTACAATTATATTTCTATTACATTACAAAGTGATTAGGTAGAACTCTCCGACGATTATTTTTAGAAAGCAAACATTTTTATCCAACAGTTATTTGTGAATTGCTTTCTATATTTGAAACCCTGTTCACAGGGGCTATAACAGTCCTTATGCTCACGACGATTATTTCTTTGTTTTTTTGTTTTGTTTTGTTTTTGAGAAGGAGTCTCACTCTGTCACCCAGGCTGGAGGGCAGTGGCGAGATCTCAGCTCACCACAAGCTCTGCCTCCCAGGTTCACGCAATTCTCCTGCCTCAGCCTCCCTAGTAGCTGGGACTAGAGGCGCCCGCCACCACGCCCAGCTAACTTTTTTTTTGTATTTTTAGTAGAGACGGGGTTTCACCGTGTTAGCCAGGATGGTCTCCATTTCCTGACCTCGTGATCCGCCCGCCTCGGCCTCCCAAAGTGCTGATATTACAGGCGTGAGCCACCGTGCCGGGCCCGAAGATTATTTCCTAAAGAAAAGGCAGACGCAATAAACAATTTATCAAGAAATTACAAGTAATTCTGTAGAAAAATGAGTTGGACACTATACATAGGGAAGGTCATGCCTGAGGCAGCATCAATTTTCAATATGATGTTTAAATGAAGTTCTCATTGAGAAAGTGACATTTGAACAAGTAGTTGAAAAGGGTGAGTGAACAAACCATGTGGATATCATAAATTATAAAGGCACTGACTTGAGAACTTGCTATATAGACAGAACAGTGGGAATCTGCAATTTCTATCTCCTATGCTTCTCACCAAGGTGATTGCCCTCAGCTCTTCAGCCCATCTGCAGGTAGGTTTCAGAGAGTCTCCAAATAAGTAGTATCTACTTAGAAGAGGGAGAGAGAGAAGAGCCATACGAAAAAACGGAGGGCAGGGTGAAAGTCTGCACTCAAGAGTAAGACCCATTTCAGTCCCATTCCCTTGCCTTGCTTCAAAATGTCCATTGCCAAGCCAGTTTCTGTTAGGCAGGGCATTGGAGGATTCTTTGCTAAAAGAATTTAGGAGTCTCAATAAAATGTTCAAAAAACACAGTGAAGGGATTGAGTGACCATCTTCTTATAGTATAGTCCACATGTCAATTTTCCCTATTCAGACAAGCAGAGCTCTCAGACCATAATTAGTCATAATTACTCTTAATGATGAATGAACAACCAACAAATACCAGCCATGAAAAAAAGTCTAAACATGAAACACAGTCATCAAAAAGTTGGGGTGGGATTTGGTGGCAGGGGAGAAGAGACTCAACCCAACTAATCCAAATAAGATCTTGGGAACTAAAACTTTAATTGCATAAAATATTATTCAACAATTACATAGGAGGATATGTATAAGCACATATAAAGCAATAACAGAATATAAAACAAAAATCAAAAGAAAGAGCTAAAAAAATTAAAGAATAAATTCAGAAGTTCCAATACACGACAAAAAATTTCAAGAACAAATAATGCAGAAGTTAACACGTGAATTGTTTTAAAATAATATTTTAAAAGATAATGTTAACATATAAATATTAATTTTAATACTTAAAAACATCTTTATTGTTAAAAATGTCTCCATATGGAAAGGCATACCCTACTGTGTACCCAACACAATGCATGAAATGATGCACAAAACATAATCTAAGGCAGCTGATCATGAAGTCTTAGAACATGAGAAATAAAGAAAATACCAGAATGAAAAGTTATGTTGCAAATAATGGAACAGAAATTTTAAATTACATAAGATTTCTCATTAGCAATATGATTAAAATTTCTGATTAGAAAGAATTTCCAGCTTAAAATTATATACCCACTCAAATACTCGTCAAGCAGAAGGATAGAAAAGAAGACGTTTATATTAATGCAAATATTCTCAATATTTACTTTCCATTGTTCTTTTGACATAGAGCTGCTATAGAATGTATGATCCAGGAAACGGGAAATCTAACATCATAAAGAGGCAATGGGTTGTCTAGGGTTCCGTAAGCAAATTATTACAATGACAGCATGTAGAAGGCTAGAATAGCCAGGTAGCACTTAGAGCAGCAGAAAGAAGGAGGCCTCTGGGGGCAGGGAAAATGACCCTGATTATTATCTAGTATGTTTAGATGTCTTTAAAGTGACATTGATAGATCTATATCAGGTCAAATGGAGCATATGGAAACAAATAAATTAGATTAAAAAAAGACAAGTTAAAACATGAGACAATCATTAATTTCAGAAAAAAAAGTAAGTTTTATAACAAAGACAACTAAATATGATTGAGTATTGATGCAGAAATAAATAATTTAAATATATAATTTATAATAAAAATACAGCTTTTGGTTGAAAAAAATGCTGATATAGCCATAAATGGCAATACGTAGGGAGCTGAAGTTAAAGGAATGCTGGTATAATCAAATTTTACCTACCATACAGAAATCTGACAAAAAATGTGAAATGTTGTCATATGAAATTGCTAACATAGCATACTGTTTATGAATATAAGGTAAGTACTACTAATAACAGCTAAATATTTGAAAATGGTTACCCTCTTGTGAGAGAGCAGGGACTGGGGAGGCTGAAGCCAACCAAGTATTGCTATTTTCATTGTAGACTTAGTACCTTGTACATATTATTTACTTTATTTTTTACTAATTGAATGCTTTTTAAGACAATATAGTTCAAAATGCTCTATACAATATAATGATGAACTGCATTATCCTGAAAGCAACCCATTCCAATAAAATGCACATTTTAAATAAAAGCCTTAAAATCAGAAATTAAAAGCTTGCCATGGTCAGGCGACATGATGGAGGAAAGTGGTAAAGAACAGGCATAAATTGTTCTGAAATTTTTTAAAATTTTATAAGAATGAAATTGAGTATTATCTCTGTGCTCTGCCATAAACATTTTGATATTGATTTCTGTAATGGTTCACTCATTTTCACATTTTTGGTAGAGATATTTTGAGTAAGGAAGGAAATATAAATTTCTTCCTTTAAAGCTTCTTTGAGGTATTTTTCATATTACAGCAGTATCATGATCTTACGCTAAATTATTCAGCTGTAGTCCCCTCAGAACAATTTTTAAAATTATCCCCAAACTAAAGTCAGCTAGTTCTCTAAGAATGAGTTCATTTTCCACGAAAATATTTCAGTCCTTCAACATAAACTCTATAGTTCTTCCAAGTGGTAAGAGTCTAGTCTGGTAAACAAATAAACTACAATCAATGAGGAAAGTACACAATAGGTAATCATTACTTGTTTGCAAAATGAAAAAATTGAATGAATGTTTTCGCAGCAAATTAAGAAAAACCCAAAGTGTGGATTGCATTACATTCTAATATCCATTTTTAGCATCATCCTTTGGAAGGCTAGCAACAAGCTCAGCAAGTTATTTTAATCGTGGAGAAGATAAACAATTGCCAAACCTAGTGCAGAGAAGCCACAAAAGAGCCATCTGTTTTTCACTGTTGAATAAATGATCTACAGCAATAAGGACTTTTTTGCCAACTTTTCAGAAAGGCAAATTGCCTTGGAAGAAGGAATAAAAGTCAAGTCCGACATCTACCACCATGTTATATTGAATTATTTCTATAACACTAGCATTTTCTAATTATAATACATTATTTACTGCAAAAACATTTATTCATCTTGCTATTACTCTATAAGGAATATTAGACAAATAGAAATTTGCCATGGATCTGTTCTAGGCTGCCTTCTCATCTTTCTATATATATTCTATCTCAATTATCTCACCAGATCAGAATTTAATTTTCACATCTGGTGCATGACTGCCATATCTGTGTTTTTAGCGTCTACTTTTTTCTTACTCTGAATTTCCAGCCCCTGCTTCTTAATATCTCCAAATATCCTAGGATTGCTTCAAATTATGGTGCATCTCCCATCTCAAATTTTCTGTTTTATTTTTTCTTATTTATGCACATATTAACCTTCATTTGTCCAATCACTTGAGCTCAAAACATTAGCGTCTTGCTTCTTGTTTGACTCTATAATTTCTTGCCAATTGCATGTATCTTTTCTCATCAATGTTTTCACACATACACTCATTGTTTACCCCCTTTTTCGCTCTCCTAGTTAACATTTTCCTTACCTTTCATCTTTTCATTACCTTGCATCTAGCAACCAAGCTTAATTACTACCCTATGTATTGTTAGCATATACTTTCTTCAGGAAAACCAACACTGGTGAACTCTCTGGTCAGAAATCACCAATGCTCCTTCAGCATTTAAGAAATAAATCCAGTTTCCTTGGTTGTAATTTTAAATTTGTCGAGGTCTTGCCTCCAATTATTTCTAATCTCATTTTTCAGTGCTTACTTTCGAGCATCTTATTTCTCTGTCAAACCATTTCAACACTTGTGCTTGCCTGCCACACTCTGACCCTATATTCATGTTGATGTTTGTATTGGGATTTCCTTCTACTGTTAGTTCCACCAAGACAAATTCAATCCGTCTTCCCACACTCATTCATATGTCAACTACGACAGAAAGTTTTTCATGTTACACCACTAAAAAATGATGTGAGTACTCACGGTAAGTTTTGTGTACCTAATTGCTAGTCTTTTTATCCAGTGTAAAACAATAATCTCTAAAGGCTAGGATTTATAGTAGGTTGTCCATATATTATCAAGTCATTTATAAGGAAAACATCTGCTATATAACTGATACTGCTCTGGGTATTAAGAATATAGAGATGAATAAAACAAGATCTTTCATATAGTAAAGTATTCATTCCTTTAGTGGGAGAAACAGTTATTACATGAGTAGGTAAATAAACACAATTGAACGGAGTGAGTAGTGCCTTAAAGAAAATAATGCAGGCCGGGCGCGGTGGCTCACGCCTGTAATCCCAGCACTTTGGGAGGCCGAGGCGGGCGGATCACGAGGTCAGGAGATCGAGACCACAGTGAAACCCCGTCTCTACTAAAAATACAAAAAATTAGCCGGGCGTGGTGGCGGGCGCCTGTAGTCCCAGCTACTCGGAGAGGCTGAGGCAGGAGAATGGCGTGAACCCGGGAGGCGGAGCTTGCAGTGAGCCGAGATTGCACCACTGCACTCCTGCCTGGGTGACAGAGCAAGACTCCGTCTAAAAAAAAAAAAAAGAAAAAAAGAAAATAATGCAGAGTAATATAATAGAGAGCATTTGTAGTCATTTGGTAGGGAAAAAGAGTCAGCTTAAAGCATTTAATATGATAATATAATGAAAAGAAAGAAGGAAGAAAAAAGAAAAAGAAGGTGTATACATTGCACTTATACCAAACAATATGTAGAATTGTTCACATATTTATCAAAAGTGCATATTGAGCAGCTCAGATATTTAAGATCTACTGTAATTACTGGATAAATAAAACATGATACAAATTAAAGTAGCTCACGTCGTGAGGAGACAGGTATGTAAGATCATATAATGCTATATGACAATTTCTGTAATAGCATGAAATGAGTATAAAAAAATTCTATTTGGAACATGAAACAAGTAGTAATTAGTGCAGTCTTGAAACACCATCTACAAAGTCTGTGAACAAAGTGATTTCTATGTTGGATCTTAAAGGATTTAGTGCTCAGTACTCTTTTCTCCTTTCTAGTTATTGGGCTCATTCCAACAATATACTGCTCATGGAAGTTCCAATGCTTTATGCTTTTATTTGGTGTTTATTTATTTATTTGTTTATTTATTTATTTTTGTGCTTTCCTGGCCACACTGCTTTATCTATTGGTGGAGATGTGACCCAACACTGTAGTACATTCTTAGGACACAAATGGTTAGTTCCCTGGTGGAAACCTAACTAAATGTGAACCTTTTTAACAGGAATCTTAAATTTGATATTGAAGATAATACTGAGTCTATGTCAAAAGCAAAGCTAACAAATATTCATCAAAAAACTGCCAAGAGACTTATTTCAAAATCCAGGGACAATGTCAGTCAAAAATAATGGGAAGGACATAAGAGGACATAAAAGGAGAAGCAGATATGCAATGGAAAGAAGAAACAGGTTTTTTTTTTTCAAGATTATTTGTTAATTCCTGAAACCTAGTTCAATCCTTCAACTTTCTTTGGTTTAATTTTTTTTGAACTTCCATTTTTCTTAGCTGGTTCAAATTAGCATAGTGTTGCTTAAAACCAAAAATCTTCCAGATTAGTTTAAAAATAGAAGGATGTTCCAGGTAGGGAAGGGAGAACAAGGAAAGACAAAGGCTAAGAGCTTTCCATGAGTTTCATTTGTTCAGGAAGTGCAATGTCACCATGCTTCTCAGGACAGAACAAGTGAGGGGTTAAAAGTAATAGATGTGATGTGCCTAAGTTTTGGTGACAATGGTAGGAAAAATTGGTTAAATTAGCAGCACTATTATGATTGCCATCTACCTTTTACTCTATGGTTTGCCTTTGAACCGTATATTTAAACTCTTTCAAAATTTTGCTTCATAAAAATACTTTTCTGCTTTTCTCTTCACTCATCTCACATACATTTTCCAAAAAAATTACCAATTTCGTACGAAATATCTTAACATTAAATTGGCTTCTGGAGAATTAAAAAAGTACTGAATTCCAGAAAAAAATAATCAAATGCATACTACACAAGACAATTTTTAAAATTTGATTAGGAATTTTAAAAATATGAGCAATAACAATAACCAGTTATATAGAGATTAGTCTTGTAAGAAGGTAGATATGGTTGGTTAGCATGAAGACACGTCATATTTATATCGGAATCAATATGTTACTATTATTAATTTTGTTTTTTATTGACTTTAACTTAAAGAACATGAAAAATTAAGTATCCATTCTATGTCCAATTAGAGTAGAAGACAATATACTATTTTATTTGCTTTTTATCAGTATGAAAAAGAGAGTCATGAGTCATTCAGAATTAGTACAGTAAGAGTTTTGAGTTGAACTCAATTTGGGAACAATATCAACATGTCACTGTCCTTGCAGCTGTATTCCATTGTTTTCTAACTGATGAAAACCTATTATTCGTCCATTTTGTCTAGAAAAATGGATAGCAAATCCAAAACTTCAAAAAAGAATACTGAAGCTCCTGAAAGGTACTCCAAAGATATGAACATTCATTTTTTATAAAGGATATAGTAAAAAACAAAAACTGAAACTGAAGACAACATGCAAGGTTTACAGGTGCACAATATTCCTTTCTTTTTTAGAGGAAAAATTTGCACTTCATGAAGGCTTTGTTTTGGTTGCTTAAATAGAAATTTGAAAATTAATGCATTTTATTATCATAACTGGGTAGGAAGACATGGGAGAATTATATGCTTATGAAGAAATATGCTAGGAGACATTTGAAGTGTGTATAATTGATTTGATCTTTAAAAGTTTTTATTTACATGACACGTGACTTATAGTGAGACTTGCATATACATTTGCTTTGTATTTTTGCACTAAGCTTTTTAAAAAGGAATATTTAATATTAAAATATTGTCTAATAAAATCCAATAAATCATAACCTTAATGATTAAATATTGCTGTATGTAGATAATGTCATTATTCATTTAAACATTAAGAGCACATTAAAAATAATTGACTCAAAGACATGAATTGTTCAAAACATCTTTATTGTCATTAGGGAAGACGTATTCATAGCTTTTTACAATTAAAATAAAATTCCAACAATTCTATAAATATCAGACATGAAGAAATACAGTTAAAGTTTGCATTCAATAATTAGTCATTAATGAGAATTGCGAAGTACTAACTGACTTTAAAGAGTTTGGGCAAAGAGAGGAGTGGACAGATGAGACAAAAGTATTTGAAGTGTAATGCAAGCACCTCTTCACCCTAGCAATGCCAAGGAAATTGCAACACGGTACTTCTATGTATACCTCTCAACAACGTGGAAGTTAGATACATTTTCAGGTGGATACATTAACAGAATGGTTATCCAACTTGCTTATGTTTCAGTCAGTTATATTAATTCCACAGCCCATTTTACATCAATATACTATATTGGAATGTTGTAAGGTTTCTGGGGAATTCCTTCCCCTTTTAATGCTTCAAAGTTTTAACAGATGACATAATGACACATTGTTATGAGATTATCAGAGCAAATAATCATGAGACAGATAACATATTTACTTAAATTCACAAAATAACTGAGTTTTTGGCCCTTCATTCAATAAGAATGTTGGGATAGATTTAATTTTACCTATATCTAAATTGTATTGATAAAATTTTGGATTGATACAATCCAAACTATAAGTACAACATTAAATATACTTCAAAGTAGAATATATTATATATATTTAAATCTTCAACAAAGTATATTCTATGCATTAAAACTAAGATATCCTTGGATATTTTCTTGAACATACTTAACATGAGAAATACCAGGTTTCTGCAAAACTTGATCAATTTTTAGGTCCAAATGACTATGCCATGCCCAAAACGCACTCATACATGCATTAATATTTCCATTCACTCAGTAATCATTGCAAAATAGAACTGGAGAAAAAGTAAAAAAAAAAAAAAAGTTAAAGGATGACATCTTATTTAAAGAACAGAAACAAAGAATGAATGAAGTTGTCTGAATTGTCCACTATTAAAAAAAAAATTATTAAAGTGAAATATTCCTTGATTGCAGTTTTTCTTAACTTTGCAGGTACATTTGCAAATATAATATACATATGTATATATATGCATGCATCTTTTTCTATATTAGCATTTAGAAAGTCCAGTGTAAGCTTATGATTTATACACACATGGGCAACAAAAGAGAAAAAAAAATTGGCTATCAAAAAGCCAAAAACAAAGTACAGAAAGATGCAAGAAGCTGGCTTTGCTGTGAATCTGAAAAATAGTCACAAGTGAATACATGAGGGAGATGGCTAGAAAGAAGTTAAGTTGATGTCAGAATGAAGCAGCTGAATTTACTATTTCTGAAACAGCACAAGGCTGGCTATTGGCAATGTCTGAGGTGGTGATGTGGGGATAGGTAGCAAATGTACTTTGGTGGTAAAGATCACATTTATGCAGTCTGATCCTATGAAACATGCCATTATAGAAATATGATCTAATTATTCTCCATTTTAGATTTCTAGCCTATATTTCAGTACTGGCAAGAATTTCATCTCTAGATCCCTTCAACAATGTGCTTACACTCTGTGCCGGGCATTCAGCTGCGCGATTTACATATGTAAATTCATTTACTCCTTACAATAACCACATGAGAAGACATAAACTTAGAGGTGAAAAAACTGTGGTTCTAAATGTGTGAGTAACCTTTTGAAAACTGCACAGTAGGTGAGTTATGAAACAGTGTTCAAAGCCAGATAATCAAACCCCAGGTACTACATTCTTAAGGAATTGCATTATACTATTATCTAAAAATAAAGCCAAAAAAAGAGAAATAGATCTACTTGGATATTGTGATGGTTAATTTTAGGTGTCTATTTGACTTGACTAAGGAATTCCTAGAAAGTGGGAAAAGCATTACTTCTGTGTGTGTCTGTGATGGTGTTTCCAGAGGAGATGAGTGTGAGTCAGTGGACTGAGTGCAGAAGATCTGCAGTCAATGTGGGCGAGTACAGTCCAATCTGCTGGGGGCCTGGATAGAACAAAAAGGCAGAGGAAAAGAGAATTCTTCCTCTTTCTATCTCTTGGATTTGAGACCTCCTTCTACTGCCCTTGGACTTCAAATCTCTAGAGTCAATGGCCTTCGGACTCTGGGACTTACACCAGCCCCGACCTGGGTTCTCAGATCTTCAGCCTCAGCCAGACATTTCACACATTGGCCTCTGTGGTTCTGAGGATTTTAGACTGAGGTTGAGCCATAGTGCTAGCATCTCAGGGTCTCCAGCTTTCAGATGACGTATCATGGGACTTCTCAGCCTCTGTAATCACAAGAGCCAATTTACCTAAAAAATACCCTTTCCTGTACTATATTTATGTTTATATCTATATATCTATATCTATATCTACATCTATCTATATCTATACATCCCATTGGTTCTCTCTGGAGAACCCTGACTAATACACAACTGAACAGCAGAAATAGCAATAATATTTAAGCACATAGGGAATATTGTCTTGCAGTGTTTATTAACTTTTGACTGCCACAGACCCATTAGCAAATCTAATTAGATCTAGGAACAATGTCTAAAGAAAATGCACATACATATATATTACAAAAATGGTTTTGCATAGATTTTGGAAAACAAAAAATGAAACATTTATTAAAATGATAGGCCATAAGAAAAATATATAATGTGAAGTACTTTAGTAAAATACTTAATATTTTGTGCAACATGGGAGATATGTCTATGAAGCTGGTTACATTTTTTGTAGTCACTTTGGGCCTTAAGGATTTTAAAATACAGTGTGATCAGAACTAATGAGCCCCAGTTGACAGAGCCATCAATAGCATTATGGTATTCTTTTATGTGAGACATGAAAATTCCAAACATCCTGTACTTTACTAAGGTTCTGCCTGGCAAATGATTACCATGAGACACCTTTATGAGTTGTTTGAAAATTTCTTTGCAAAGGTCAGTTCCCTATAGAACTGATATTGGTAATTCATTCAAAAGCAAAACTACCTCTCCAAAATGTGCAACTTTCTGTCTATTACAGCTGAGAGGCCAGAAAAAAAAAAAGAGCCTTCTAAATTATCTTTGTTTCTAAAGCAGACTTACTCAGAGTTGGTTTCAAGGGCATAAGAATCCATACTCTTCAGCATTTTCTGAAAATTTCATGATGAGGCAAGCTTCCTACCTTGTGAGAATTATATATTTCTTTTTAAGTTAAAAATTGGCATTTTTAGAGCTTATTATTTGCTTCCCTCTGGCAGCTGCCATATTGCTCTGAATATTACTGTGTCTGCTGTCATTTGTGACATACTCTTAGAAGGCCCGTCAGGATAGAGTCTCAGACTCTAACCTAATGCAGATTTAACAATAAGAAGAATGCTACACTTTAATAAAACATTAAAAACATCCTTGGCAGTATGAAGACTAAAAGAGAGCCAGCAGTAAACTCTGAGCTGTCTGTTGCATTCTGAGAGAATCAAGATGACAGCACTCAAATGATTTTGTAGCTTCAGATATGGTCAAATCGTTGTGTAACTGATTTGTGAAAATATGTATCTAGTAATGGGCAAGATGGTAAATTTACTTAAAATAAGTTCCAGATGAAAATTGTAAGACATAGTTCAACTATAGTCCATTCTTTCAGGAGGAATCACAGAAGGGGAATAATGACAATGTGGGTTTCTTTCCTGTTTTGTATCCTATGCATTATATAATTTTTCATGTCAGTTAGTGCATTCTTATGATGTTTCACCTTCAAACAGCTTCTGGGGAAACCATAAGAAGAAGAAAATAAAATGAATAGGAAAAGATTTAAAACTGAGAATGAGGAAAGTGATTCATAGACAAGGATTGAAGAATAGAAATTAATCCTTTACTTGTGTGTCACAAAACATCGTTATTAGCTCTGTAGAACAGTAGAACAGTGTAGTGTCCTCTGAAAATGTGAAAAAAGTACTAAAGTAGTTTCTTAGACTTAAATTGGTCAAATTTGTTTATTCATACAATTATTATTAGCAAATAGTGGTAATTGTACAACCAATTGTACAATTGTAGCAACCAGTGGGAATTGTACACCTTTAACAAAAGTGTATTCTTTAGGCATTGATAAATACCTGGAGCGCCAATCAGGCTACATGGAATTGTCATCTGAGATTCTGTACTTGAAAGGGATTATAATTTATCATCAAAAATCTGATCATTGATATTGAACTTGTTTAGGGAAATACTATGCAAATAGTTCATTGCATAGTCTTATGGAAAAAATGCATTTTGAAAACACAGGCAAACTTGGACTGAAGATGTTAATGCTTTGGTCCATATGTGGATTATGGTATGACTCTTAACCTGGATTGGCTTAGCCCATTTATTCCTGTTGCTCCATTTCTATTTTCAACTTCTGATTGTAATTTGTCTTCCCATGAAGATTTCCTCTAAGGACAGAATATAATGATCCAATTATTTAAATATTTGATGCCCTGGACTGTTGATTTTCTGACTGAAAAATACTGGATCACAATTCTGTCATAAACCATTCTGTGTAAAATTGGGTGTTATGATTTCTCCCTGAGAATTCCTTACAATTTCGATTGCTAAAAAGAAAGAAAGAAATGTTTCTACTTTTAGAAGCTTCCAGTCAAATTTGGGAAAATGGTTAAGTCAATGAGGTATTCTTTATATTGGGAGGTACATTGTCAGCCAGCCAGCCGATTAAGAGACACTCAGCTAGTCATCTTTCTTTTATGACACTCAGCTTCTATCAACTAAACTAAGTCAATTTAGCCAGTTGCATTAGGCTATTTTGGTAGATATACACAGGCTTTGGAAATTAGATGTGAGGGCTCTAATTCTACTCTCTCCCAATCTCCCTACCAGGTGGAGGTACAAGATGAGAACAAGTCTCTAAATGAATTCTGTACCAGAAAGCAGGCAAAAATTGTCACACAACTTACTTTTGTGAGTGCAACAAAGTCTCACACAATCCTAGTCACTTTGGATGATTGATTCAAGGCACATGCCGTGATATTTTAGCAGCAGAAACCAGATAACCTTTAGCTGGAATCTCATTACGGTATTCATTATTATATAGCAAGAAAACAGAATCAGACAGAACTTCTATGCCTAGAGCACCAATGGAATTGGTATAAACTGTTGTGTTTTTGTTCTAACAAGAGCAGCTCTTCTTCAACAATATTTACAGCCTGCTCATATATCTAGAACAGCAAAGTCAAAGTTTTTCTATCACTTCTTATGCTGAACCAGTTAGTCTCTTGCCATCAATCTGACAATCGTAATAATATTATTGAAAATCATTGTGTTGGTGAAAGGTTAACTTGTAATTCTTTCCTAAATCTCCACCTCTGTAGCTGGTTTGTATGCAGCATTCACTAAGAAGTTGAAATCCTTGAGGCCCGGTGAGGTACAACAGGGAGTTTGAAAAGACCGCTCAGTGGGCTAACACTGTCCAAATCTGCATGTGTCCTCTGAGGACATGAGAGGAAAGTGTCTTAATGTTCCTTGCTGATCTCTGTTGCATCTCTCTGGTTTGCTTTACACCAGTGGACTCACAAAGCACAAAAGACACATTTCACAGGGCAGTCACTTTTACCAATCTCAGTGAAGTGGCACGTCACTGATAGGTGAACTAAAATTGATTCTTGTGAAAACAGCTTAAGAAATAGAGGCATTCTGGGGATTAAATGGGTCCAGCTGGATAGGAATACAATGATACCTAAAGCAAGGCTGAAGTCGTTAAAGTTGCTACTACTGGTAACTCCATGGGCTAGTTTCATCAGCATCAGCCCCTACATGGAAAACTGAACAAATTTGGACCTTTGCTATTTCTGCCTAGTATGTTAGAAAAGAACACAGTGAATTGTTGAGAAGCCAATTACCAGTCTCTAGCATAGTTAGATGTGCTGATACAGTAAAGCTTTTTTTTTTTTTTTTTTTTTTTCCCTAGGGATAAGCTTCATATTAGTGTTTCTGCAGCCAATCCCAGGAGTCTAAACAGGTTTCTTGACCAGGGTTCCTCTTCTCCTGCTCTGGCCCCAGTCTGCTGAAGAAGAATGGTCTAAGGCAAGGTCATTGTCTTCAGCTTCACTGACAGACATTGCCGGAATACATTTCTTGCTTTTCATTCTTATTGTTTTGCTTTTTACTTCACTAAAAGGAGTAAAGTAGTTTATTTTATAATAATAAAAAGTAGTGGGAAAAGGGACAATGTTTCTTCTTCCACAAATCACCCTCCCAAACTTGTGGGAAGTACTTCAGCCATTACCATTATTAAATCTTCAATCTTAGGCACTTGGACCTTGGATAATGTTCAGCCAAAACTTCAGCTTCCCTCACTTGTCATCTTTTGGGCTATCCTTTTGTGACTCTCCTTTTCTAAGTATATTCTCCACCTCATGTGGCCACTTCCTTCTGGATGCTTCTCTTGCTCCATTTCATAGCATCTGAGAGTGTTAATGTCAAGCAAAACAGAAAGGATACAGGTGGTTGTTTCTCCAGCTGCAGCCTCCGCTCCTCTCCCATCACTTTCTCTTCCTCACTGCCACCAACCTTCCAGAAATGGCTAAGTAAAACTAAGAACATGCATTATGAATCAGAATTGCTCAGATAACTAACCACCTTTTGGAGTGTGCATTGCTGTGTATACTAAGTAACCTCCCTGAGTAGCACAGATTAAGGCCAGCAGGCATGCATTTATATTGAACACATACTGAATGCATACTGAAACATTAAATATTAAATTCAGGTAATATAACACTGTCATTATACATTCCATTTTCAATTTTAAATGCATATTATATACTAATGCAAACACCCAAGATGTATTATCAATAATTTCTTGAAAATATTACAAATGGCCTTATGAGTTGTGTTAGCTTTTCTAGAATGGGGTGCAGTTAAAATGATGTTCTGGCACCCCCAAGCCCAGGCCTTAAGAGAACTGGCAACTTGTATTTTCTGTCTCTTCAAGTCTAGCCTCTATGCTCAAAGAAACCTAATCCCAAATGGAAAGACCACATAGAATATAACCAAAAATAATATATTTAACAGTCCTAACTGAGCTGCAAGCCAACTGCCATATGAGTGAGGTATTTTGGAGTACCTGCCCTAGTTGAGCTCCCTAATTGATAAGTACATCTCAGCTGACATCACTTACCGCACAGGAATCACTGGGCCAAACCCAAATAGCCTACAAAATCATGAGTGATGAAAAAGTGGTTCTTATTTTAGGTTATTGAGCTTTGAAGTTGTTTATTATTTATTTAGCAATAGATAACCAAATTTTGTATATGTATGTCTTTCTTTAAATAGAGAAATGAAGGAACTGACACCATTATATGTAGGGGTGTACACACACACACACACACACATTAATTTGGGATTCACATTTTTAAATGGTTATTTTAGATACATTGCTTGCAACATAATTAAAGAACACTGACAAGTATCTATGTGAAGTTAATTGACTACTCCCAGCATAATGAAAGGTGATCTTCAGACCAATAACTTCCTTTCAATTGCCATGTAATATCATACAATACACATGTGCTGAAGTTGATCTCTGTGCACTTAGATGTTTCCTAACTTTTAAATAAAATGAGAACTGAAAATGTATGTCATACCAGCTGGTTAGTAAGCTGCAGAAGGTAGTAGCGGCATTATATTTTTAGACATTAATGGATACTTTCTGGTCTGGCCTTTAACATCTCCTTAATTCTTTTCATAATTGGGCAATTTGAAGGACAGAATTAATTTATCTTGGAACAGCAGAGACAAATTATCGATCTTTGAAATTCAAACCTCAAGGTCTAAACATAAAGTGAAACATTGAGGATAATATCTGCTATATGAAAAAAAGGGAAGTGAAAAGAAGAGAAAGAGAGAGGGGAGGGGAGGGGAGGGGAGAGGCTGGTGCGTGTACCAGGGATAAGAGCCTTCTTTCTGTGAGTTTCAGGCCCTACAAAGCCAAGTCCAGGGTAGAATAAAGCATTGATTTGAGCATCAATAATAAAGGAATATCTGTACTCCCCACACCACTGAGAGATTCTTACTTGTTGGTAAGGTTCCAGAGATTTTCTTTACCCAACTAATGGGAAGCAGTAGAGGATAGATGAAGGTTAGTGAGCCACATGAATTCTTAAGAGTGCAGTGGTTCTCAAGAGGGGGTGATTTTGCACTACCCTCAAGGTAATTGAAGATGTCTGGAGCCTTTTTGATTTTTAAAGACCTGTGGGAATGAGGTATTTATTGCGTACATTTCAGGTTAAGGTTAAGCTTCCTACAGAGCAGAAGACAACGAAGAATTATCTGGTCCAAAATGTCAATAGTGCTGAGACTGAAAAGTCTTTCATCATCTCAGTGTGATGCAAATAATAGAGAAAGTTATTTCATCACCAATAGAATTAACGTTAAATTAATGAAGAGCTTTAAACAATTCTACTCACTTTTTCAGCCCCAAGTGGATTGAGAACAATGCATTTTTAAAGTGTCTAAAAGGTAGGAAAACACTGAGAGAAAGGCAAATCTGCAAAGATCTTTTGTTTTCAAACATGGGAGAATACAACACCATATGGTGTAAACAGCACTTGAAAACCAGATGAAATGATGTTCAGCAATTGACAATGTGGCAGCATAAAAGATCTAAATGCCAGGATTTCTTGACCCCCTCTTCCACTGACTGGTGTATTATGTAAGGCCCACATGTTAGGTATGGCGTAAAAGATAAGGATAGAGTTTAAATAATTTTTTACCTCAACTCAAGCTTTCACGGCCAGCAAAATAAAAACATGACTAAATATAAGTTCAATTTTAGAAACAAATAAATTTCTAGCACCTCTGAATTCCTAGAATCAACATCATATCTGCTTCCAGACTATCATCTTTAGGTGAAGAAGAAAGTTATCAGCTGCACCAACCTGGGCTACATCTTTTACTTTCTTGAAAGCAAAGTGAAGGATAGTAATGATCAAACATTAAAATTTTTAAAATATTAAATCTGGGACATTATTGAGTATGAAAAATATTCCATGATTAAAAATGTCAAAAATATGAAACTAGAAATATAGTGTTATTCATGTTAATTAGTTGTATAATATTTGATTAAAACTTTTCATAATTATTTTTATTTATTTTGTAAACATTTTTATATAATTGTTTTTGTCATAAATTGTTTATGTATTGTGTTATATGTAAAATGGGAAAGAAAGGATGTACATGGAATTGCTTTCAATTAACTGAAACACACTTCATAAGCATTGATACATTTCTAATAGGGAGAATTTGCAAAGATATGTGACTTTCTCTATTTAATGGAGGACAGAGTTCAGAGTATCTATAAACTTATAATTTCCAGGTGGAATATAAAGGAAAGTCAGGTCAGAAAAGAGTTGAAAACTTTTGAAAAGGTGAATCCATAAAAGAATTAGTTTTCATCCTTCCACCTCTCCCACTCATAGAAAAAAATATAAGTGGGAGAGGAAGAAGGATAGGAAGTTGCATCCTGAGAGGATTTTTTCAGAGTTCAAATTGCCGAATAAAGTAGCTCTGAGTTATGGTAAGGTTTAGGTTATGGTTGTGTGTGTGAGTTGCTGAAAGAAAGTGAAGACAAAATGTTTCAGAGAAGGAAAGGTCAACGAGAGTCAAGTGATACATGCCAGTTGACATGACAGTTAATTGTGACTTCATTACTCCATGTTCATTAAAGATGTGCAATATACATTTTTTTTATTATTGTACTTTAGGTTTTAGGGTACATGTGCACAATGTGCAGGTTTGTTACATATGTATCCATGTGCCGTGTTGGTTTGCTGCACCCATTAACTTGTCATTTAGCATTAGGTATATCTCCTAATGCTGTCCCTCCCCCCTCCCCCCAACCCACAACAGTCCCCGGAGTGTGATATTCCCCTTCCTGTGTCCATGAGTTCCCATTGTTCAATTCCCACCTATGAGTGAGAACATGCGGTGTTTGGTTTTTTGTCCTTGCCATAGTTTACTGAGAATGATTCTTAAAATGATTTACGTGAAAAAATGTTTGTTCAGTTGAATTATTTTCCTTCTTTCAAAGAAGGAAAACTACATTATATAACCCTGTGTTCTTTTTCTCTTTACTATTGTGATTTAAAGAAAATTCGAGAAAGTAAATCAATAAGAAAGAGGAAAAGAGAGAGGGAGAGGGAGAAGAAGAAAAAGAGAAAGAGAAAGAAAAAGAAGAAGAAGGTGAAAGAGGAGGAGGAGGAAGAACGAGTTGCAAAGGAGTAGCATCTTTGCTAACATCTCTTCTCAAAAATTCAGAGTAGGTTTAGGTAATGGGTTGTGATAATTTTTCCTTCTGAGCCTGAGCACAATAGTCACGATTTCTTCTCCAGCTGGTACTCCACAAAATCATTACCAATTTACTGAAAGTAGCAGTGAGATAAATGTATTTTCTAGTTTCATTATAGATGGATCAATTGTATTTCCTCTCGAGAAATTACTAAACAAAAACTGATACACAACTGCAATTATTAGCACATCTGTTCATATTTTCCTCCCTATAGGTTATCAATGTATATGAATTCTTTCACATATTTAAGAAATACATGTCAAAATACACTGCTTGAGATGCAAAGAATAAAATTCTTCTGGTCACTGAGGAACTTGAAAATCAGTATAAACAAGAAAATGATGAGAAAGAGAAAAAGAGATGGAAGAAACATGAAAATGGTGGATGAGAGACAATTGCTAGGAGAAGAGATAGATGGGTAAGAAAACAGGTTATACTTGAGCTTAACTAGATTTCCATACGATAGACAACACAGCAGTGACAGAGGAAGGGATAGCCAGTGCAGAGACAAGGAGATGGGGAATTAGGGAGAAACTGAGTAAGTGAAAAACATTGCAATTGCAACAAAAATAGAGAGTTTTCTTATTGCTATTACTTTACACTGCTATATATTCAATTCCTAAAATAATGCTTGGGACTATTCTAGGTGCTCCATAATACTTCCAGACTGATATTATAACTTCTAGTATTCTCTTGTTCTGAAGTATTTTCAAAGTTCAGTAGAGATAAGGATATGAAAATGGCTTTTCTGTAGTACCAGCTAGTTGGGGGCTAAGGCAGGAGAACGGCGTGAACCCAGGAGGCGGAGCTTGCAGTGAGCCGAGATCACGCCACTGCACTCCAGCCTGGGCAACAGAGCCAGACTCTGTCTAAAAAAAAAAAAGAGAGAGAAAATGCCTTTGTTCACGTAGTTTTACACAATGAACGTAACATTATGTTTTTTACACTGGGAAGCATTACAATAGGTATGAATTTTAGGTTGTTAGTTATGCAGAACTTTCATTATCATTTCACAACATTGTCAAGTTGTTGGGGAAGGAATTTACTTTGCTTGAGGCCTGGCTCAGTTCTGTCTGTGTATGCTGGTGCTGGGTAGACAAGCACATTTTTTTAAGCTATTTTATAGTGTTCTTCAGAATTGAGCAATACCCTAGGGAGCTGTCAAAGCATTGCCTGAGGTGATTTCATATGTTTGTGCTTATAATTGTGAAAATGTAACTGCAGTCGCACCGCATGAATTTGTGCTGGGACAGGTCTACCTAGGGTTACATCTCCTCCAACAATCTGCTACCATCCAGAAGCAAGAGAAGAGGGGTTGGGTGTGTGAGTTATCTCAGCTGGGTGATTATTGCTTTGGGCAATACGGAAAGTTACTTGAGTAAAAGACAGTAATACTAAGGATAGCATTGAAATAGCAAACTAGGCAAACATCAAGGAGAAAGAATATGAAAATCAAAACGCTTGAGGAGTCCAGAGCGTAGAGTAGTGCATTACCCACCTTCCCAGTGGCCCTCAGCTAAATACATTGAGAGAAAAAGGCTCTTAGTTTAAGAGAAACTGATTATCCAAGTCATACCACGTCCTCTAGGAGAGCCTACATCCAAAGACTGGGGCAAGGCAGCAGCTAGGATGGGGATGGGAGGAGAGTGACAACCTTGACTCGAAGTGGTCAATTTAAAGAAACATCCCAACTGTCCATGGGATTGGCCAAGGCCTTTTTTTCATACTATGTCAGAGTTCAACTCTTCCTTTGCCCAATCCTACTTCACTCATCTACCAAATGTTGAGCCTAAGGGCACTCTCCAATACTCCTCCTCTCAACAATATTTATTCATGCTTATCTCCGTCCCAAAGTTTATTTTCTGAAGACACTGAACTAATATATTTGGTGCCAAGAATTATCTAATGAACGGTCTCTAAGAATATTTTAGAGACCGCATGGTAATAAAGACCTCATCACTTGTAGTAGGTGGATTTCTAATAATCCCTGGCATGCTATTGCAGTGCAATTGTTAAAACATTTACTGGTAGAAAATTGACACCACTAAAATGCATTGTAATGCTGGTTGCAGTATCTTAGGCTAAGAGATCTAAGAAGTACTAATTATATGGAAAATGGAATCAGACAGCTAGGTTGAGTGTCATTGATACTTTGGAGGATGAAAATGAAACTCTGGGGGTAGTTATTCTCCACTTACGACTGCTTTAGCAACACTGACTAAAAGTCAAAGTGACTCCTTGGCAGCATACCAAGAGAAACTCACCTCCTGCAGTCAAGAGGAAGATTATACGTGTTTCAGAGTCCAGAGAAAGTTGATTTATCAACCTTGGCCCCTCTGGGCTGCCAAGGTTAGGGCACTGGTTGAGAAGGAGTGGGACACTGAGACTTAAGATGTGGACATCTGACTTAACCTTCTTGGAAATCTCAAAATGTCATATTCCCCTGAACCCACTGAGTATGCACAAATGATTCCTCCTTTTCTTTTCATGGCTAGCATTTCTGTCTTGCTTAGACATTATGCAAACACGTCAGGATCTACCCTCATTTTCCCTCTTGAACACTAGATTTTAACTATGGTCATATTACATGATTCAGCTAAAAAAGGGATAGGCCTTCTAAGAGAGTAAAGGACCTGTATTCCAAAGGAGCTCCAGGACCTAGTCCACTCATTTTGGAAACAGCTCATAAAGTATGTATAATACTAGACCCCAAGAGAGCTATAGGAAAGCTGTTGGAAAGTAATGATGGGAAAAAAAAAAAAAGCATATTGGCTCCTAGCATATGGGAAGAAGGACCTTGGAAATGAATCCCTGTTAACACTGCTAAATGCCCCTTGGAAATTGGTAAGAAGTAATTCACCATATTAAGTGCAGCAGATATTCCACGTTCACAGACAGTGAAAAAAGGGGCCAGAAGGCTTAAAAAAGTAGGCATGCTAGAGTAGCTATACTTTGTGAGACCTGAAAACCCACCAACTAATTATGCTTCACAGAGGAGCCCAGAAGACATCCCATTTTATAAAGTGATAGACCAGGCCAGGCCCGGTACCTCACACCTGTAATCCCAGTATTTTGGGAGGCAGAAGCTGGTGGATCCCCTGAGCCTAGGAGCTCAAGAACTGCCTGGCCAACATAATGAAACCCTGTACCTACCGAAAACACAAAAATTTGCCAAACACAGTGGTGTGCACATGTAATCACAGCTACCTGGGAGACTGAGGTAGAAGTATCCCTTGAGCCTGGGAGGTAGAGGCTGCAGTAGACCATGATCACGCCATTGCACTCCAGCCTGGGTGACAGAGAGAGATGATGTCTCAAAAATAAATAAATAAATAAAAGAACGTATGCTCGTGAGAGTTAAATCTTAGATATCTTTGTGAAGCTCAAGGATGATTATGCTTTCGTAGAAAAGTCTAATGGTAGGAAAAGCTGTAAGAGAACAGAGGTTGCTGAGGGCAATAGTAATGATAAACCTCAGCATAATAGAAACCAAATGGCAGATCAACAGTGTCAGGAATAAGGTGAGTGTGCTTATCATAATGGGCAGCAAGATTGGACTGGCAGCTAGAAGGACTTATCTGCCGATAGGTGTTAGGATGTAAAAGAGACTCTACATCCATAGGAGCAAGACAGACGGGCAGACCATAAGAGCATTGGTTGATTCTTCAAATCAAAATAAAGATTGGATGATAAGAAAACTGACACATCTATCTAATAAAAAGTCACAATGCTTTGCCTCATTCCTGAACTGGAGCCAGTTTTTAGACCTGGAACCCGCTGAAGAAAGAAGCAGCTAGATCCTCTGGAGGAGGGATCCTGTGACAGTACAGCAAATGTATACTATTTTTCCTTCCATTGCAACACAGACCAATGCTGAGACCATTATATGACATTATCCCTCAAGCAGATCAATAATCCATTTAAATGGGACCCCTTGCAACTGGAAAAAAACATCAGTTAATGGTAAGTTTTACAGGTATATTGATTGTGGATTTATATTTACCTTTTGAACTCAGCCAGCAACACTATCCATGCCAGTATTTGATGCCTCAGCATGGGATCGTATATAACATCTCATTCAACTGAGAAACCCAACTAAAGACAATGTATGGCATGGGATCCAGTGGTCCTACAGCATAAGTTATCATTCAGAAGCTGCTGCAGGCCTTAAAGTGTAATAGGATATGGGATGGCCTCTTTAAAGTACAATTGACTATTCAGGTTAAAACTGATACTCGGCAAGATGAGACATCATCCTTCAGGGGAAGGGAGAAATGTATACATTTATAAATATATATGTAGAAATGTATTTATAAATTATAGTTACAAATTATATTATCTATATATAGGCCTAAATAAATGTACGTCTATATATGTATATCTGTAGATATAGATAGATATATCTCAATGATAATTATATGGTGCTCTGTTCCAGTAGATAGACTACTTAGTTCTAAGAACAAGGCATGAAAATAGCAGTGAGGATGATGATGCTCTTCATCAATCTTAGTGGTCCACTTGTAGAATGTTGCTTCTTATTTCTACAACTCTGGGCTACTCGGATTTAGAGGTCAAAATATTCAGATATAGAAGTCTGTCATAGCAGGAAAATGCTTTTACAAGAAAACTGACTAAGAGTCCTAATTGACTATAGCCCAGTTACTTTTAGATCGTTACACCACTCTGATGTGCTCTACCAATGTTCTCTAGAGATTCCCCATTTGATTCATTGGTACCTTTGTTGTTACTCCATCTCAGCTTAACCCCCTTGCACAATCCTACCATTTTCAGCCACCTTCAGTTGATCCTGGGGGCACTCTTATAAACCACCTACACACAGATTTTCATCTCAGAGTCTTTCCCTTGGAACTTAAAGTACAAAAGATAACCCAAAAGTAGATTAATCAAATAGGTACTAGATAGTTACCTTACTTCGTCTAACCTAAGTTCTATCAATTTTAAAAGAAAACATTGTTTTAATATTAAAACATATTCTAGTTAAGTAGTGATAAAATGCAATCTTTTCACTTATGTTTATTTTATGAACTCTTTGAGATTTATTTAGACTTAGATATTTATCATATATAATTATTGAGTATGCATTTAAAAAGCTCTAAATGATTTGATTTATTAACCTATGATTGATTAAGCTATATCTAAGATATGTTTTCATTCAGGTTCTGACTCTTGTAATTCAATAGCTGGCACAACCACCATTGCTCATGTTTTCTTGCATAATATTCCCCTCCATGCTATGAACAGCCTAGCAGAAACAGCATTTCTTAAAGGATGCTGTGTTGCTGTCTCTGGGATTCCCTTACAAGCCCCTAACATTCATAGTGCAGGTTTTGGTGCTGGAGATTTTCTTTCTACAACCCATTTCATTTCTGAGGAAAAAGATGCTCAGCAAAAGTAGGTGATATATAAAATCTCCAAAACAAGACAGTATGTAAGGAAAAATATTTTTTAAAAAATTTGTATGGCAGGTGGTTAGGGGGAACATATCTATACCTATACTTCTATGCCTTATTTACAGAGAACCACTTTGCTATTGCATAGGTGATAGTAATGACAAGAGATAAATAAATAAATAAATGAGAAGTTTTGCATTTTCCTAGTCCCAATGTTATCCTAAGAAACTAGGTTAATATCTACCAACCGTTTGTATTAATTACAGATAACTACTTAATCTGAATTTTTGTGGCCTGTTACTTCTTAGGGAATGTTCTGCTTCATGAAGGATACCTAGGTTCATACATCTAAATTAAATAGAGATTTTTGTTTGTTCCTTTCCCCTCATACTTATCTTTCTGTAGTTTAAATACAGCTAACGACTCGCCCAAGGCAAATTTGGAATGTAAAGATATATAGTGAAGCAATCCAAACCAAAAAACAGGGCAAGATAGGTTCATGCAAAGTCAATCAACAACACAACTATTTATTAAGGTTAGTAAAGAAAAAAGGAGAAATGCTCAGAAGGGGTTTAATACATGTCACCAAGCAGGGGACAAGAGAGACAATTTCAAAGTCAGGATTCCAGGACCTGTAGAGGGTTCAAATAGCCACAGGGAACCTTGACACTGTTCTAGAAATGAAAACATGCTAAACAAGAGCCAGAGTAGATGGGGACGCATTTCAGGAAAGATAAGGCAGAAACATTTCCTGAAGCATGATGTTGAACAGAACATCCTTTATCTCACGGCATTCTAGGCAGCCCTCACAGTGCCCACTCTTCCTCTGAGGTGTCAGAGGTTTCCGACAGGGAGATCAATAATCACTGTAAAACAAACACGATTACTACTAATGCTGAAAGCGTTAACAATATTGCAGCTTAAGCAATAAGCAACCATGGCAACTAGGAAATTTGTCTCCAGATGCCTGCATAACTGTGAGTGCTTTGATGGACTAGAGAATCTTCTCAGTTCAGAGGATTCACAGTACCTTGTTTTCTCATTTAATAAATATTGATTTAGCACCTATAATTTGCCACACATTTTCCAAATACCAATGTTAAAATTTCAAAAAATAGATAAAACTTGGATTTTTGCATAGAACCATACAAGTTTAGCATCAACTATTCACCAAAAAATCAACTTTGTACACACTATTAAATTTTGTGCATGAGCAATAATTTACTTCTGTAAATTATATAGGGTGTTAATTATTATGAAATTCCTGTAACATGTATTAGAATTGTTTTATAGTGTTCCCTTGAATTCAATGTGCATTTATTTTCTTTCCCAGGAGGTTTACAAGATAACACTCTAACTTACTATTTTGTTTTTGTCTTTCACCAAAGTAAGAATGAAAAATTTATTAACAAGTAATTGATCATGAAAAGAAGGCAAACGGTTTTCTGCAAATATAAAGTTAGGGAATATTACTAATGGTAATTTGCATTGAAAGACTAAGGGAGAAGATACTTAATCATATATTTCTTGTGATTTGTTGTATGAAAATTTCATTTTAAATATATTGACAAATATTATGCATAACTCATTTACACCTAACAGTTTTTGTGTGTTCTACAGCTGATCCATTCATACTGATTACATTCTAGATTAATCAAATTGAAAAACAGATGGTTTGAAATGTATTTCATTAATAATCCATTTCAAACTGTGACTCATATGTGCATAATATTTTCCTCTATTTTATTCAACTTATTTTATAATTAGACACATGTATTTATTTGACAAATGTTAGAAAGAATAGGTTAAATTTTATTGACATTATGTTTAATATCAGGTTTCATAAAAAGCTTTTGTAGTGTTCTTTGACGTTTTCTTGCCCAACAAGGAAAAAACACGAGACCAAAGATTGTTCCTTTAAAGTAGAAAACATCTCTCAGTTCATAAGTTTCTTTTCCCTGGAGTGTTTTTCCTGGTGCTTTATTATCAAGGGCTCCAGATTAAAACCAGATCCCTGGAGGACAAAAACATACCTGTATTCCTCTTGTATTTTCTCACTACTCTAGAGCAATATTCCTTTCTGAAGAGAAGCTCAAGAAATATTGTTTGTTCACAACTTAATCCAATTTATTTTTAGCAATTTAGAGATGAAAGAAAGTTGCATAAATGCTTCCAATTTTTAGTATCAGAAGTTTCTTAGGCAAAGCAAGAAGACAAACAGATTGCACGCATGTGCACATTATAGAAACACCTTTGTGTAAAGGACATGCTACTTCACTTGCATTTCAAAATGCACGGCTTCTTCTACAAGTGTTTTCTCAAGAGAATTTATTTTGTAGAACGAAAAAGTATGGAAGGAAAACTACCAGTAGCTATAAAAACATTCATGCTGCATTTATCTATTTCATTTTTAAGACACTATTTTTAAAATGTTTTCCTGTTGTGTCATTTTGTATTCATCTGTGTGTGGTTATGTAGCTAGCAATAGGCTGCTAACACTAGGTGAATATCAGGGTTTACAAATGTAATTAGCTTTTACTTCTCAGGAAAGCAGTGAGACTTCCATATATGTATTTGTTGACTAATTCAGCACCTTTTTAGTTTAATTTTATTTCATTTTTAATCCATACTTCAAATTAAGTTGTTTTTGTAGATGCTTTTCCTTATTAAAATGCTAGGAGTTCCTGAATGGATTCTAATATTGAGTAGCCTGAAAGATCATCACTTTAAGTATCTGGCATTCTTAAGTAGAAATATATCGATCAGACAACACCCCGTACATAATCATAATGCTCTAAGGAAAAGGCCTTTCTTTGGCAGCTATGGAGATGGATGAGAAAACATCCACTCTTAAAGTTCTTTAAATGCCTATACATGAGGACAGCTTCAATAACCAAAGATATCTGTAAGTTTGTCTGAGCATGGCAAAAGCTACCTTTATTTAAAATGCAATTGATCTATACAAAGTGGGGAAGGAGCTCCTCCCACCTACCTGACACTAAATGTTTGCATTTCCTGAGACTAAGAAGTACTCTGGCTTTAGTACACACTAAATATCTGATATGCTTTTAGAAAGACCTTTTCATGCAGACTGTGCATGTCTGGATGTCTATATAAAATAGACGGCATGTTAAAATTAGGATAATTCTACGAGTCTTTAAAAAGGGACTCTTTAGAAAGGTGTAGTTGGGTATAAAAGAACCCAAGGGTGTAGGTTGGATGTAAGAAAGGATACAATAATCTGGGGCAGGGAACACAGAGTGGTGGTTCCTAGAAACTTGAAGGAGAGTGTCCAGGGAAGAAGAAAGCTTTGAGAGGGGCAATGACCTTCAAGGGAGAGACACAGTCAGTGGAGGAATCCCCTCAAATAGGGAGCTAGTAAAACAATTACCATGATCTCATTTTTTGCCTTCCCTTCTACCTCTGGGCGTACTATTGGCCCAAGCTAATCTAAAGGCAGAAGGCGGGGGATTTGTTTGTGTAATCTGTGCAGGTCATTCTTCTAGTGCAGAGAGCAGGAGAAAAGTGGAGAAATGTGCAGGGTGGAAGTGAAAAGACACATAGATGATAGGTAGAACATATGGTAACCAGTGAGGGCAAAGTGGAACATTTCAACAGCTTCAGATTTAATGCCTATACAGTTCTTGCTTGTTTTTGTGGCATCCAACCCCATCAATGGATTATCCAGGTAAGCAGAATGACTTTCTTATTTATTTATTTATTTATTTATTTACATATTTATTTTTATTATACTTTAAGTTTTAGGGTACATGTGCACAATGTGCAGGTTTGTTACATATGTATACATGTGTCATTTTGGTGTGCTGCACTCATTAACTCGTCATTAACATTAGGTATATCTCCTAATGCTGTCCCTCCCTGCTCCCCTCACCCCACAACAGGTCTCGGTGTGTGATGTTCTCCTTCCTGTGTCCATGTGTTCTCATTGTTCAATTCCCACCTATGAGTGAGAACATGCGGTGTTTGGTTTTTTGTCCTTGCGATAGTTTGCTGAGAATGATGGTTTCCAGCTTCATCCATGTCCCTACAAAGGACATGAACTCATCATTTTTTATGGCTGCATAGTATTCCATGGTGTATATGTGCCACATTTTCTTAATCCAGTCTATCGTTGTTGGACATTTTGGTTGGTTCCAAGTCTTTGCTATTGTGAATAGTGCCGCAATAAACATACGTGTGCATGTGTCTTTCTAGCAGCATGATTTATAATCCTTTGGGTATACCCAGTAATGGGATTGCTGGGTCAAATGGTATTTCTAGTTCTAGATCCCTGAGGAATCACCACACTGACTTCCAAAATGGTTGAACTAGTTTACAGTCCCACCAACAGTGTAAAAGTGTACCTATTTCTCCACATCAGAGTGAACAGGCAACCTACAGAATGGGAGAAAATTTTTGCAATCTATTCATCTGACAAAGGGCTAATATCCAGAATCTACAGTGAACTCAAACAAATTTACAGGAAAAAAACAAACAACCCCATCAACAAGCAGAATGACTTTCCTTTAGTCAGTAGAGGGTAGCCTTGAGTGATGATGTAGGTGAAAGAGGAATACTACTAGGAGCCTAGTAGAACATTTCTATTTCCCTAATAGAAAAACTGGGAATGGAAGAATATAACTGTGTATAATGTGCCACAGTGGACATACCACTGCATATGTAGGCAGCACTGTTCAAAGTTAAATGAAATGTCAGGAAGGGGCCGGGTGCAGTGGCTCAGGCCTGCAATCCCAGCACCTTGGGAGGCTGAGGTGGGTGGATCACGAAGTCAACAGATTGAGACCATCCTGGCCAACATGGTGAAGCCCCATCTCTACTAAAAATAAAAAATTATCTGGGCGTGGTGTTGCCCTCCTGTAATCCCAACTACTGGGGAGGCTGAGGTAGGAGAATCACTTGAACCCGGAGGCAGAGGTTGCAGTGAGCCAAGATCGCATCACTGCACTCCAGCCTGGGACAGAGAGAGATTCCGTCTCAAAAACAAACAAACAAACAAATAAAGAAACAAAAATCAGACTTTAATTTATAATCAATGGTAGCAAATTAAAAGAAGTAACCTTTTTTTTAAATTATGAAATAAGTGCTATTAAGTTGAATCTAAAAAAAAAAAAGGTTAGCTTTCAATTTTGAATACTTCACAACTAGAATCACTGGTTTACTTTTGTTCTCAGGTTTTCATGTGCATGAGAGTATTTAGACTTTATTCCAAAATTTTTTGTTTTTTAATTATCCTTTGGATAAGTTCATGTAGAGAATGGCCTTTAGATTTCTTCAACAACATTCAACTCTAAACCCTTCTCTTAGAAAAATTGTAGAGATACCTAATAAGATATATTACGTAAATGTTGTCCTAGAGTCTCCCCACCCCAATTTTGGGAACTTTCTTTCTCTGCCTTCAGCAATATGTGTGAATGGAGTTTAGGATTTAGAAACACAATTCTTAATTTACTCTTTTTCAAGAGAGGAGGGTTGAGTTATTTGATTATTAAATCTGGTAGAAGTAATGTAGCATTGTGGCTCCGTTCTATGTTTCCTTTCTTCTGGGAGAAAGATGCAGTTTAGGCTGCGGGTGGAAAGAAGAGAGAAGTGTCTTTTTGAAATTGCAAGTTAAATGTCTCTCACTATATTCACTGGGAACATACCCTTAAGAATCAATAGAATATAGTTCCAAACGTGAGACATACTTGAGAGGAAAAATTCAAGAAGATCAATGTAAACTAATGAAAGAGTAACTGGGAGAGTGTCAAGGAAAAATGGTCATTGCAGGATAATATTCAAGTATTGCCTTCATCCTGAGGGAATCCCACATGAATGTTGTGGAACTGAGGCTAGGGGAAAGCACAAGAATAAAGAAACATTTACAGGGAACAAAGAAGAACATTTTTTTGGAAAATTTACAACTTTTTATGCATACAGTCCTAAGGCTAATTCTAAATCCCTAATGAAAAATGTTATGAAACACAGGTAATGATATTTTTAACCCCTACGTAGGAAATCTAATGAGCAAATTAATAGATTTTGGTGTTAAGTTGAACCGAGTCTCCTGTTTAGGTCTCTCTTACCTTTTTGTTGAAAAAGCAATTCTAATTAAAAGTAAATGAATTCAATAAATTATGCTTGAAGAATTACAAAGGTCTATCACTTGAGATGTTAGAATATGTACTAACTAGGGTGATGGATAGAAAAAATGAAACCTTGGTAAATTACCTACAAAGACAAAGTATATTTCTTTATAAAGGTTTAGACACAAACAGAGATTTGGTAAATGAAGTACACACTCTATATTATGAACTTCATATCATTATATAGCATTTTGGCAATGATGAGTAAAATAAACTCATTGGTTATTCATTGCATGTCTTAAACATTTCAATACTATTTGCAATATTTAATGAGTATTCAACATAACATGACTCCTCTATCTGTTTTCCAATTATATATGAGTGATGACTGTCTTGCTTCTTTCTTGCCCTTTATTCTGCCAGTGGGGATGGATGTTTCTAAACTTCTCTCAGATAATATATTCTGTATCTTATTTCTGCTGTAATTGGTCTTCTGAATACTTGCTATTCCTATGACCATGATTCATTTTTTTATGAAAAGATGCTACAAGTTGTTATTCGTGTCCCTTTGTGTCATCCTATATTTCTAATTTTATTAAGTAACCATCATACTTGTTAGCACTGTGGCAAGATGTTTTTAATGATCAAAAGAAATTCTTGCCCATTTACCTTTCCATTTCTCAAAAGAAAAAAATAAGAACACAATTAAATAAAGCTTTTTTGTTTATTCTATTCCTCCTTTAGAAAACAGTTTCTGAAATTCTCAAGTATTATTGCAAGTGTAAATAAATAATGCTTATAGAAAATTACATCCTTTCACACTGCTTCCTGCTAGATCTTCCTCTGCAATTATATTTCCTGAAAAAGAAACCCTTTTTATTTTGTAAGCCACATTTCACCTATGCCTCACAAGCCCAGTTAACTCAGAAAATATTCCTAGCTTTAGAAGCTAAACTTCAATTGGTTATACTATAAATCTGTTTTATTTTTCAATGTATTATAATAATCCTCTTTCTTACTCTGCCTGTCTATAGTAAGCATCTTTTATATTCAAGGATATAACTTCAATCAAGTTTAGCTGGGAACAAGTATGCTTGAGGTTAACCTGTGGCTGCCCCATTAAAAAGTTTCTACTAATGAACCATTTGCTAGTGTGAGGACAGAAAACAATCTTTGATATTATGGAAGGCATTTGAAATTAATTTTAGTTTATAAAACTGAAATTATTAATATGAGTTTTAATTAATGCCTACCATGTATAAAATACTAGCAAATGCAAGGCCTTGTGATATACATACTCCATTATTATTCCCACTGCTATTATTATTATTTTCCCACCACTGTGCAACAAAATTTCCACAAATGTAGCAGCTTGCAACAGCATATGCTTATTATCACACAGTTAGCAAAGGACAGGAATCAGAGCACAGTTTATTTGTGTCTTCTGCTCAGTATCTGACACAGACATATCAAAGGTGTCGGCAGGGCATGGTGGCTCATGCCTGTGGTCCCAGCACTTTGGGAGGCTGAAGCAGGAAGATGACTTGAGCTCAGGAGTTCAAAACCAGCATGGACAACATAACAAAAACCCTGACTCTACCAAAAAAAATACAAAAACTAGCTGGGCATGGTAGTGCCTGCCTGTAGTCCCAGATACTCAGGATACTGAGATGGGAGGTATCACCTGAGCTGGGGGAAGTCAAGGCTGTAGGAAGCCAAGCTCACACCACTCTACCACTCCAGCCTGGGAGAGACAGTGAGACCCTCTGTCAAAAAAGAAGAAAGAAAGAGAGAGAGAGAAAGAAAAGAAAGAAAGAAAGAGAGAGAAAGAAAGAAAAGAAAGAAAGAAAGAGAAAGAAAGAAAGAAAAGAAAGAAAGAAAGAGAAAGAAAGAAAGAAAGAAAGAAAGAAAGAAAGAAAGAAAGAAAGAAAGAAAGAAAGAAAGAAAGAAAGAAAGAAAGGAAGGAAGGAAGAAGGAAAGAAAGAAAGGCAGAAAGGAAGGGAAACAAATACAGAGTTATCGCCACTGGGCCTGTGACCTCACCTGAGGCTCAGGGTCCTCTTCCCAGCTCACATGGTTGAAAGCAGAATTCATTTCCTTACAGATGTATAAATCGTGACAGCTTGTTTCTTCAAGGCCAAGGGAATTGCTTCTCTGCAGCTCTGAGTCTTATAAAGGGCTCAGCTGATTAGGTCAGGCCCAGCCAAGATAATTTTCCTTTTGATTAAATTAAAGTCAACTGATTGGGAGATTTACTTCTAGAAAATTCTTTCATATCTGTCATTTAATGTAACCTAATATGACAGTAGCATCTATCATATCCACAATGCATACCCACACTAAGAAGGGAGGGGATTGATCATGCAGAACATTCATGACAGAGGGTGGAAACAATGGGGACAGTCTTAGAATTCTTCCTACCAATGTATCTTTCTATGGTAGTCAAAGTAGCTGTAACAAATACAGTTCAGAGTTGTAATAAGAACCCGTACATACATACATACATGCATATCAAGTAGGTTCATGCACACTCCTGGTTTAAGAAATTTGGAAGAATATGTATACATATATTTCTGCTAGGCATATGTAAGCCCAAATAGCATTAAATTTTTGCTTACTATATCTACTGTGAAAATGTTTTAGCTGTAAACTAGAGAGAAATGTAGGGATGACTTATGTAAGCATCTGGATTTCTTTCTTCCCACCCTAGGCAGTTACAAACAACCAGATGTTCTCTTAAATTAACTCCTTGTTAATCTAGCCAAGCCCAAGCACCTGTATTTCAAATAGTTCTATGTTTTAATTAAGGAAAATTACTACAGTTGCTATATGTTATAATGACTAATCAGTTTGAATATTTATTTTTATCTTTAATAGGTTGTAGAAGATAAATTAGTGAGAAAAGTGAGTTAGCAAGAAAAGTAAGTTTTAAGGCAAAGTCTGTGAAAAAAGTATTCAACATTTATTTTAAGAAATTGTATTCGGTTATTAATTATTTAAAACCTGGTGTGCTAACAATAGTATCACTTTTCATTCATAAGTGTTTTAAGGCTAACAAAGCTTTTTAAAAAAACAGTATTTTTATTTATTTAATTATAAAAATAATTACACCCACTTTAAAATGACCAATATTCTCTATATTTTTACTTTCTTACAGAAGTTGAAATCAAAATAATATTTTCAAGGTCTTGTCTGACACCACTAACGTGTTTCTGAAGTTGAAATGAGTATTTCTTGATAACTGTAATTCTCAGAATCAGTAGGAGTTCACGTAGTCCCAGAAAATCATTTGCTTATTTTTTATTAGGAGTAAACTAAGCAAAATGATCATTATGCATTCCACAAATCAAAATACTTTTTAAAAATGTATCTAAATTATCTGCTGTTTCAATACTTCCTTTCATCTCCCAACATTTTTACTTATTGAATAAAACTTTTCAATGTATCAAATTTGTCTGGAGTGCAATGGCACAATTTCGGCCCACTCCAGTCTCCGCCTCCCGTGTTCAGGCTCCCGAGTAGCTGGGATTACAGACGTCCGTCACCACACCCAGCTAATTTTTGTATTTTTAGTAGAGACGGGGTTTCACCATGTTGGCCAGGCTGGTCTCGAACTCCTGACCTCAGGTGATCCACCCGCCTCAGCTCCCAAAGTGCTAGGATTACAGGTGTGAGCCACCATGCCCAGCCAAGTGAATTTCTTTATACTCAGTTTATGTTGGTGAAATAATTCATGCACCTGTGTGGTTGAAAGATCATGGGTTTTGTTATTCACTGGACCTTAGCATGAATCACAATTTTATCATACGCTATCCAGTAGCCTTTAGAAAGTCATTTAACTTCTCTAAGACTCGATCTTCTTTTGCATAAATGAAAGGTAGCAAAACCTATTGTTTGTCGTGAGCATTATGACTGTTATGGGAAACATCCAGAATCATATCTGGCACATATTGTGTGCTCAAGAAGCAGCCTTTCTTTCTTCTGTCTGTTTTGTCCCTTCATCCTTACTTCTTTTTTCTTGTTTAAATAGCTATAATGAGGCATAATTCAAATGTTACAAACTTACTGATTTAAAGTATATAACTAAATATTAAATATTTTAGCATATTCAAAAAAATTGGCAATCATCAACACAATTTAATTTCAGAAGAATTTTATCATTTCAAAAAAGAAAACACTGATGCCCACTAGTAGTTAGTCCCCATACCCTACCCCCCAGAAAACACTGCTAGCTTACTTTTTGTGTCTGAATATCTACCTATTCTGGATGTGTCATATAGATGAAAGCATCAAAAATATAACTTTTTGCGATTGGCTCCTTTAACCTAATGTTTTCAAGACCTTTCTGTATTGCAGCATGAATCAGTACTTCATTAGTTTTCATAGCTAAATAATATTTCATTGTATGAATATAGCACATTTGTTTATCCATTCATCATTTAATGGACAATTAGGTTGTTGCCACTTTATAAGTATTGTGAAAAATGCTGCTCTCCACATTCATATACAAGTTTCTGTGTAGATATATGTTTTTGTTTCTCTTTGGTATATACCAAGGTGTGAAATTACTGGGTAATATGGTAAGAGTATGTTTAACATTTTCAGAAATAGTACAAGTTTTCCAAATTTACCATTTTATATTCCAACTAGCAATGAATGAGGGTTCCAATTTTTCACACTCATCAAAACTTGTTATTATCTGTCTTTTTTATTTTAGCTTTTCAAGTTTATGTAAAAATCATATCTCATAGTGGTTTTAATTTCTATCTCTTATTTTTAATTGGTTGTCTTTTTATTATTGCATTGTACATGTTCTTTATGTATTAGGTATATTAGTCTCTTATCAGGTATATGATTTGCAAATACTTTCTCCTTTTCTGAGTTGCATTTTTACTTCTTTGAAGTGCCATTTATAGCAAGAAAAAGTTTTTAATTTTTATGAAACCCAACTTATCTACTTTTAAATTTTATTTCTTGTATTTGCATAGTGACATCCATCCAAAAATTACAGTATGGATAATTGAGTAAAAATATTAACTACAGAGGAGAAACCTGAAAAACACTACTTAGGTCAGGTAATAAAAGTGAACATCAATAGTGATAAGTCATGCTGATAGTACCTTTGTAATGATGTGATGAAATGGCATTTAATCTTTGTAGTCTTCCTCTCAAAAATGCATAATACTAGTCTAATCATGAAAGAAACATCAAAGAAATCCTAATTGATAGACATTCTAAAAAACAGTTTTACTTTGAAAAGCTTTATTTTGCACTTTACTCCTCAAAATTGTCAATATCATCAAACAAAGAACATCTTGACTACACAGCCAAGAGGAATGTAAGGAGACATCATCATTACATGTGATGTGGGATTCTGGATGAGATCATGGAACATAAAAAGGATGTTAGTTAAAAACTAAGAAAAACTAAGAAAATCTGAAGAATATGTAAACTTTAATTAATAATAATGAATCAATATTGGTTCATTAATTGTAACAAACATACAACACTAGTAAGATGTAAATAATAGGCGAAACTGGGTGCAGGGTATATGGTGACACCTTATTGTCATCACATTTGTCTCTAAGCCTACATCTACTCCAAAATAAGTTTATGGAAACCAGAAAACATTAATTTGTAACTCATTTACATATAAATTGCATTTTATGCATCAAAAATGATAAGTAAAAAAGGTCTACAAGTAAAAATCTATAAATTAATATTTTTTGATAGTGGACTTACAAAGGAGAAAAATGCTGCATATAAAAATTAAAAAAATTTTGTTCCCTTGAATTGCTGGAGACTAGGTGTAGATTACAGTGAAAGTAAGAAGCCCCTGAGGGTAACAGGCTTGCAGTGACTTCCATACTTCTTGGGGTTTTACTTTCAGAAACTCAACAATTTTCTCATGGTGAAGAACCAAGAAAGATCCCTTCCTGACTCAAGCACCATTAATCTTTCAAATTAACTGAGTCTACAGTTATGTTCAAGTATCAGAATACTATATATTTGCTTTACTCTCTTGTCTTGTTATAAAACCAACAGGTTTGTATGCCCACTGCACAGTAATGGATCAAAACACTGAGACAGAAGGGTTTACAGCAGAGAAAGATCAATTTCCCTGAGGAGTTCCAGGCTGCGATTTTTAAGGGGATTATGGAGGATGAGGGGCTGGAAAACTGAGATCATTGATTGGTTGAGGTAAGAGGGATGAAATCATCAGGATGTGGAAACCACATTTTTTTTTTTTTTTTTTTTTTTTTTGGCGACAGAATCTAGCTCTGTCACCCAGGCTGGAGTTAAATGGTGCAATTTCAGCTCACTGCCACCTCTGCCTCCCAGATTCAAGCTATTCTCCTGCCTCAGCTTCCCAAGTAGCTGGGATTACAGGTGCCCACCACTATGCCCAGCTAATGTTTGTATTTTTAGTAGAGACGGAGTTTCACTGTGTTGGCCAGGCTGGTCTCAAACTCCTGACCTTGTGTTCCACCCGCCTCGGTCTCCCAAAGTGCTGGGATTACAAGCGTGACCCACTGCACCCGGCCAGAATCTGCATTTTTAATGAGTCAGCTCCTTGTGGGGTCCTTCAGAACAGCTGGTGTCAGTAGGGTTCTTCAGATCAGCTGACATCAATAGTCCTAGGTCGGAGCTCGCTGAAGTGCTGCAGCTCTTCTCTCCTTCTCTCTTCTCTCCTTTCCGTCACCCACAGCCTGGCTAACAAGGCACATGTTTCAGCCGTGTTTGTGTCACTGATCTTTCAGTCCCACCATTTGGCAGGTCCAGGAAGAATGAGGTTTGTGAACAGCTGAAGGGTGAGTAAAGTAAAGAGGTGCTTTATTGAGCAACAGAACAGCTCTCAGGACACTTTAAGTGGATAGCTCCTGTCTGCAGGCAGATCATACTGATGTCTGTGTAGCCCTCAGTGGAGAGGTGACCTGGGGTGGGTAGCTCCTTTCTCCAGGCAGATCATCCTGATGTCTGCTCAGCTCTCAGCTGAGAGGAGACCCACAGTGTGTAGCTCTTGTCTGCAGACAGGTTGTCCTATCATCGCTGCTCAAATCATAAAACCAGTGGGTTTTATGGGCTTCGGAGGGGAGGAAGTGCATGCTGATTAACCCATTGGTGTCCATGGATGGTCCTGGAGAAAGCACCCTAAGTTCTCACTTCAGTCCATGGAACTGGCCACCCAACCCCCTGGCCTGAATGTGGGGCTTCACCAGAGACCCACCCCTTTCTGCACAGAAGCCTGTTGGTCCCCCACCACCATCAACCTACTGTCCATGGTGCCCAGGCTGTTTATGCTGAGGGGTGCCTGCAGGCCCACACCAAGCCACCCTCAGAACTCCCTTGTTCTCCCTCCAGTGCTTGTAGGTGCCTAAGTCCAGAGGGGGCTGAGGTGGCAGGGGACTGGTGTGTCAACACAAAGGCGCCTGGCCTCCACTTTGCCCCCAAATTGGAGCAGGCACAAGGAGTGGGGACAGACCAGGCAGTGGGAGAAGGCACTTCTGAGCCTGTGGGGGCAGGGTTTTCCTGGGTCCCCAAGAGTGCAGGGATATCCGGGTCTGCAGCTGAGGCTGGGCAGCTGCAGCTGTACCCAGGAGGATGGGGCTCCCACCACTCCAACTCAGAAGGGAGTGGAACTTTCACCTGTTCCTGGCTCCCACCACCTCCACTGAGCACATAGCCTAGGCCACATCATGGTAGTGGGCACTCCAGATGGGCCTTCGCTGCCGTCAAGTCTATGACTAGAGGCAGTGAACAACCATGAAGAAGTAGATAAGACAGCAAGCTAACCTCGATTAATGCTGAATGTGCTGCAAGCTTAGTTCGTTTTCGTTTTTCCCCTACCATCATTTTGATTAATTTTATAGAGCTTATAGGGATGGTTTCAGTATCTATTTCTTTTTCTTAATCTCTCTCTTCATATTTACCGAAAGAGATATGGAGGAGGTGCATATTTTAATTCTACTCACAATTTAGTTTTAACTCAGAAAATTAGCATATCTAGACAATGACCAGTTTGTAAAAATAAAATCAGTGCTGAACTACCAAATTAAACGTATTTAGTTTCCATTGTTCCATAAAATATGAACACAAACATAGACACACATTTCTCTCACACTTTTTCTGGGTTAGGGGTCTAGACACAAGTTAGCTAGATTTTTTTTTCAGGTATCACAAGTCTTTAATCAAGATGGTGACCAGGACTGAGGTCCTGCTCTGGGACCCAGCTTCGTCGCCAAGCTCACCCAGGTTATTCAAATAATTCAAGTCCTTGCAGTTGAATGATTGATACGTCTTCCTACTTGCTAGCTCTCAGCCAGGGATTTGCTCTAAGTAACTGAGACCTGCAGTTCCTTTCTTGGACAAACAGAATATGTAAAGCATATAAGGAAAATAAAATGAAAGAAAATTCTTTTTTTTTTTTTTTTGAGATGGAATCTCACTCTGTCACCCAGGCTGGAGTGCAGTGACTTTCTAAGAATCCAAAAGGCTAGCTAATCTGGGAATTTAGTGGTGTGGAGAAATAAACCTTGGGATTACATCTTCTCACTATGGGAGGTTGAGAATTTCTGTGTAGTAAGAACTTAGAAGTGGGCTTCAGTGACACAGTTGACAAGTTAAGATTTTTGGACTTGTTTGATAGATGCATTGTTTATAGTTAATGTATATATTTAATTATAGTAATTGGTGAATTTGAGGTGTTATGCTGAAGCCCATCACCATCAGAAACCAATTCTGAAGCCTCCCCTGCCTGATACAAATACATGAGTGTAAGATAAAATACATACTTTAACTACTATGTGTGTTTGAGGATGACAATACTTACCTTTGAAGTGTTATTAAGAAGAAACAATCAAGAAAAGTGCTTACTACAGTGTCTCATGCATATTGAATAATTATCTATCACTATTGTTGATTATTAAAATCATTATGATTAAGATAGTTATTATAACACATCATTCATGGAAATATAATTTTTCTTATTTCTTGGATGACAAAAATTAGTTGATTTAAACTGCAAAGGTTATTCTTGGAGCAAACCGTATTTGGCAACATAACTGAACTACAGTTAATGAATTGTTATTGAAATAATTATACTGAAATTATTGAAATAATAATGAGGAATAAGAATTATATAGATATAAAAAAGAATTATATAGATATAGAATTCTTACATATATTTCAAATTCTAATTATATATATAATCTCTTAAAAATGAATAATTATATATTGAAAGTTGTGTATATCTATGTTTGTATATACTTTTCTATCATTTAAAATGTATTTAAAAGTTTATAATTTAAGAGTATGCAATGCACACCTGTAAAAATAGTGTCCTGGGTCATTGTATTTACGTGGTGTGAAAAAAGTAATATTACAAAAAAAAGTAAAATAAAATCAAACTAAGTAAAAACAAAATCTTTCCACTAGGACTTTCAAAATTGTAACCACTTTTTACACTTTTCTCTAGGTTCAGGCAAATTAGTACATGGATAACTATAATACCAAATGCATTTTTTAAATTAATATTTCAGGTTAAATGAATATTTCCTAAACTCATTTTGTGTGTAAGAAAATAAAATATTAATCTGTGGCAAAAGAACACAAAGAAGTAGCATGTTTTTTTTTCATACTATAGATATGAGGTTCACTGAGTCGCATGGAATTTACTTCACTTGTTCAAGCTCACTAACTAGTCACTAGGGGAACCCTACCTCCAACAAAGTATTTTTCTTTCCTATAACACTATAACACAACCATGTCTTTTATTGGGGCTGAGTTTTTGATAAATTAGATGTTGGGGCAAAAAAAAAAAAAGAGAAAAACATAGACATGTACTGTGCAGACTCAGAAAAGAAGCTAGGCAATATTAATAGCACAAGCTAACTGATTATAACTAATTCTGATGCTGACACATTGTTCTTTTGAATGCTTTGGCTTAAGTGCTTCTAGTTTTCTAATTAAGTGTGAAGAAGCCATGTGTGTTCATACTTGAGATGACACTAGTTAATTTTCACCTCCTCCTAAAGGCATAGTTTTTAGATTTTTTACTCTTTGAGAGGTTTTTTTTTTTCCACTTTTGTTTTTTTAATGACTCCATTTTCAATTCTTTTTAGTGAGACAAGATAGAGATATTTTTAGGATTGTGAAACAGTGTAAATATTAATGGCTAACATAACTAATTTCAAATATAATACAAACAGTAGCCTTATATATTAAATTTTCCAAAATGTGTAATATGTATTAAGGTAGAATTGTGAAAGAATTTGGCAGAGATAATAGTTGGAAGACAGAATGGGATTCAAAATTTGCATTTTAGCATTATATTACTTGTACCTATTACAATTAAGTAATCCACCCATGCTTGCATCTTGGTATAATAATAGTACATAACTGTTTGAAAAATGCAACACCATTGTTCTAGTTTTAATGTGCACAGGGAGAATAGATTGGAGAATTTTGTTTCCTTTAGTTCTCTTAATGGGTAATTATGAGCATTCTCTTTGATTTTGGAGTTTGATCTAGTCCCAGTTCCATCACTCAGCAGCTATATCACCTTGGGCAGTTTCTTTTGGCTTTTGGGGACTTTAGTTTCCTTGTCTGTAAAATGTGCATACAAGTAAAAATCAGATTTATGGCAAAGGCTTTTAAAACAAGATGCATATAAATTCACATTACAGAGTCTAGTTAGAAGAAATGTTTTGGTGTGTTTCTATTTACTTCAGAAAGTGGAGAAGGATGAGTAAGAGGAGGGATGAGGAAGAAGAGACAAGTCCCGACTTTGGGACTAAAAGACAAATGTACATTGGCACCAAATGCACATTGGCACCAATCTTTTTTTTTTTGATACATGCAGATAGAGCACCTGAAAACAGTTATTCTTCAGTACTACATACCATATTCAGAATGGATTTACAGGAATATCCAAGAATCACTTGCTTATGCAGAAGTTCCCAAGTACATAGTGCCTATTCAAAATGATTTGACTATTCAGATCCCATCTCTCCAGTGAGCTTTGTTTCTGTTCTTTCACAGTTGAAAGCTTTTAAGTTTATCTCATCTTCTCAAGACTTTAAGAATGAGGTGATTTGATTTCTTTAGTTTAATGGGGCTGAAACAACCATGTAAGTAAGAGGGTTAATTAATTTGTTCAGAATCTAAGTTTTATTTTTGAATAGCATATGAGGGAAATAAGCAAAAGCAAAAGTGCTTGATCAGCATGAGGCAATGTTAAGAGCACTAACTAATTAGCTTGTAAACCTGTTATGGCTTTGTTAGTTTATAGAGATCTCTAAACCCAGTTGTATAGTAATGAGCCTTAATTGTATCCCTTAAACCATAATTTGTAGTCAGTGATTGACTAGAAACATGTTTTCAGATGTGTTTGTATTCTGATCTGATTATATAAGATCTGGCCTTTTATTTGTGAATTTATTTATGTTTGATATCACATATATTTAAAAATTTCTGCCTAGGACTTTTCTGAGTGTGCTTATATGAATTTTGCAAGTATTCCTATAGGAAGTAATCTCAGTGAGTTGGACACTTAAAAGATAAAGACTTGCAGTGGAAAATATAGAAACTAAGTGAAACTTATTCTGTAAATATTCAGTAAGTTCCCACTGGCTACAATGTACACACTTCTTGGGTAATTGCTACACTAAAATCCCAGACATCATCATTATGCAATATAGCCACAGAACACAACTGTATTTGTACCTTTAAATCCATAAGCATAAAAATAAATAGATAAGTTCATTAAATTATTTTATTTTCATAGTTGATCTTAATGTTCTAATTTGTCTCTATGATAGGGTATGTACGATTGGAAGAGTCCTTTAACCACTGATACATCTCAGCACCACAAATAGTAACATGATCAGACATGAAATGTATCTTGACATGTTACAGTGTGAATAAAGTATTACCAGCTCTGAAGTATTCTTGACCAAAAAAAAATGTTTAAACTGAACCCAAACAACCTTTTAGATTTAACTTCCAATTGACATTAAAAACAACTGAAAACGAGCACTTTAAAGGCATATAGGAAATAAATCAGACAAATTCAGAAGGTGGGGCATTCTACAAGACAATTGTTTGCTTCAATAGATTAGTGTTCTAAAAAGATTTAGCCATTGCTGATATCAAAAGGAATTAAGGGATATAATAGTCAAATGCAGTGTGTGGATATGGCTCAATACTGGTTTGAAATGAACTGGAAAAGTTATTTTGGGAAAATCTGGAGAAATAAGAATATACTCTGGGAGTTAGATAATATTATCATTATTTTTAGTTTTTTTAGATGTGACATAGTATTCTCATTAGGTTATATAGGAGAATGCTTTTTTGGTATTCATACTGAAGTACTATGGGGTACATAACATGAAATTATTTTAAAATATTAGTGCAAAGTAGATGAAGTAAATATAAGATAAGGTGACAACTGTTAGATATTGATGATGGGAATTCAGGGTTTATCATATTTCTCCTTTTATATTTCTGCATATTTGTAGGTTTTAATAATAAAATGCAGTATAAAATGGATTCTACTTAATGCTAAATCAAACAGAAAAAAATTCCTTCAAATATTTAGCTTCCAACTATTCATTAACCCTCCACCTCTAGTTGGCCAGCTTCCATGGTATCTGTGGGGTGGTAGTACAGTGAGATTCTCTGATTTATTCTCTACTCTCACAGAACATGTAGTGTAAGGGGGATGATAAGCACTGACCAGGTCATTATAAAGGGATTATAAAGTGGAAGATGCTACAAATGTGAGTGACAGTTGGACCTCACTCAGTTTGAGACAAAATGAAACCTCCCAGGAAAAAGTACCTATTAGAAGGAATCTCAAGTGCAGATAGAGGAGATGCAGTGGGTGGGGGATGGCCTTGCAGCTTCCTCTTTTTTTTTAAATAAGCATAATTTATTAAAGAACACACACACAAAAGTGCAGTATGGTGGTAAAATAGAGAGGTAAAGGGGAAAAGACAAATGAAATAAGACTAGAATGTAGACAACAGCTGAATTTCCTTTAGATTAAGTTAAGGATTTTAGGTTTTTATTCTGAGAAAAGTGGGAAGTGGTTGAATGATCTTAAATAGAATTAAATGACTATGTGAGAGAACTCACTCTTGCTGAAATGAAGAGAATAAAATAAGGGATGGCAGATGTGTCCTTGAGAGAACAGTTAGGAGGAGGATACTGTAGGCATTGAGATAAGCAATGGCGATGTTTCAGGAAGTGGAAAGGAGAACTGGTAGCATGATATGTGGCTCTGAGAGCTTGAACAAGAAGTGCCCTCTTTAAGATCTTCTAAGTCTCTCTCTGGTACTTACAGTGTCCAGAATGGCAGCACCATTAGGATGGCAGGGCATCTTGAGCTCAGATCATGACCTACCTGGGCCCTGTGACCTGTGTTTCCCCTTTAGGACTTTCTTTTATCCTCAATTCCCTCTATAGGCCATGGGGTTGATTTTGCAAGAAGCTCTGGAACTCGCACCATGAGGTTGTCCAAGAACCTTATGACAGGGGTGGATCATGTGATTTTGTTTTCAGACTCATATGAGATTGGAATGGTAGAGTGCTGACATCCTGACTTGGGATTGTAGTTGTGTTGCACAGAGGGCAAATCAAGACATCTGAGAAATTAATAGTCCACTGCTGACCTTTAGGTTCAAACAGTGCATGTGAACCATTTATTTAGCTCTTACCCATAAGAATTGCTGCTTCAGTGGGGCCTTGGGTCTACAGCAGAGTCTCTAAACTTTGACACTATTCACATTGCAAGCTAGATAATTCCTTGTTGTAGAAGGCTGTCTGCATATTGTAGGATGCTTAGCAGCATCACTGTCCTCTACCCACTAGACACAGGTAGCAACCTTGCCTCCCTGCCCAACCTGCCACTATGTGACAACTGAAAATGTTTCGGACATTGCACATGCCCCCTGGATGACAAAATAAGCTTTACTTGGGGTGAATTGACCTACAGAATCTTAATTTGGGTAGTCCAAGCATACCTCACCTTGCTCATGGCACCCAGAAGAGTTGCCCTACCTCCTCTGAAGTCTCCACACACCAGGCCAGTAAATCTTATGGCTACTTATATCTTGTACAAGAGCTTTCAAAACTATTGTTCAGTTATGTTAATGAATGCTTCTCCACAATTTGGTGACACTGTCAGTCATAAACCGTGTCAGCTTAGGGGCAGAGTTTTCATTCCTTGTTTCAATAGAACTGTTATTTTCATTCTTCCCACATACCCTTTGACTTACAACTCTCACCTCCAAGTAACTGTGCAAGAGGGAGGGGTTGCAATTAATACTTAAAGACATCAAATTCTAGGAATGCAGTGATTATAGCATAATGCATTCAGTAGAAAAGATTGGGCAATATGTTATTCCATATTTATCTTAAAATAATCTTATATTAAAGTAGCATATGCAGAAAATAAACAATAACTCACATTTTCCTGCAAACTCTGGACAAGGCTTGCATTTGTGTTCATCATCAATTAAGTACAGTAACAATTTTTGAGAAAAATCATTGCAAGCCAAGAATTGGGAAGAAGTGGCACAATGGATGGTGAAACATTATAAATAATAATATGAGGATGTAACCAGTATTAAATAATTGGTATTAGGGAACTGCAGAGGCAAGAAGATCAAAATTATTTCAATACTAACATGTTCTGAAGAGCTATTGCATTGTAATAATGGGCTTGTTAGCTTTTTCTCTCAGTAGGAGATAAAACCTTAGCCACAATTGCTAAGACCAGCTCAGTTGTGGAGACTAACCCAGCAGCGCAAGAGGAATTAAAATGTAGAGCGTGGAGTGGGAAATCAGGGGACTGACAGCCTTCCTAGCTGAGAGCCATGAACAGAGTTTTACCCCCATGTTTACTGACAGCAATCCAGTGATAAGCATTGTTTCTATAGATTATAGATTAGCTAAAACGGGAAACAAAGGGGTGGGCTGAAACAAAGGGATGGGCTCTGGCTAGTTATCTGCATCAGGAACATGTCCTTAAGGCACAGATCTCTCATGTTATCGTTTGTGGCTTAGGAACGCCTGAAGCAGTTTTCCATCTTGGGTGGGCCAGGTGTTCCTTGCCCTCATTCTGTTAAACCCACAACCTTCAGTGTGGGCATCATGGCCATCACGAACATGTCACAGTGCTGTAGAGATTTTGTTTGCGGCCAGTTTGGGGGCCAGTTTGTGGCCAGATTTGGGGACCTGTTCCCAACACACAAAGACACATTTGCCAAAAAAATAAAATAAAATAAAGGATGATTTCTGGACCTAAACAAAAAGATACAGTGCCTTATTACAAATAATTTGTATATAGACTAATGAGAAAATTAACACATATGCAAGCACATGTTCTCTACCTGTTTTTCAAAATCTTTATTGATAAATCACTATACCTATCATAAGCTGATGAATAATTTTTAAAACAAATTGCTTATAAAATAGAGACCCTAAAATAAACATTTACCCAAGTCCTGCACATCCAATAGTCAGCTTGGTAGAAAAAAGAGTATTAGGAAGATATTTAGAAAGAGAATGTAGGATTTGATGGTTTATCAGATGTAGAAAGATGAAGAGTTGAATATGTCTTCCAAGTATTTGACTTGAATGATTAGGTAGATAAAAAGAGTTATAATGAATTTCCACAAAATTATGATTACTCCATATTATGTAATTCATGGTTTTGTAATGTAATGCCATTGGAAGAGTAATTTGTTCTTTAGCTACAATTCTGAATATTTGTCCAAATTGCCATGCACATTAAAAAAGAACAAGAGTCAGAGGTAATTTTTTTCTTTCCTCTGTCTCTCTTAAATTTAAAACACTGTAACTCTAGCTAATATTTTTACATGAATGAGTAGATTGCATAAAATGTATAAAATGATCCAAATCACAAAACTTTCCTGAGTTTTCAAAGTACACTAAATCAATGTAGAGCAATCCAGACAACTGAACTATAAAAATGGAGAGTTGTATAGCCTTGACTTGATTTGAGTAGTATAGTGCATTGATTGACATTTGAGAAATGTAGCATTCAATACTTACCCTCCAGAGAGGATGAAAAATAACCACAAATTCAATAACACCCATCTGCACATAACTAGACTATTACCTCAAATTTATCTTCAAAAGTTTGCTTTTTGATCTTAGGTTGATGTAATTATACAAGGTATCCTGTATTTTGATAAAGTGTGAAGTCATTTTTAACATTAATTAAATTTTAGTTGTTATCTACAGAATTTCCCAACATGAAAGTACAAGCATACCTCATCTTATTGTGACTCACTTTGTTGTGCTTTATTGATATTGTGCTTTTCATAAATTAAAGGTTTGTGGCAACCCTGCATCTAGCAAGTCTATTGACACAATGTTTCCAACAGCATATGGTTACTTTATGTCTCTGAATTATATTTTGTTAATTCTCACAATATTTCAAATATTTTCATTATTATTATATCTTTTACGGAGACCTGTGATCAGTGATCTTTGGATTGACTATTGTAATTGTTTTGTGGTGTCACAAACTGCACCCATATAAGACGGCAAAATTAATAAATGTTTTTTTGTGTTCTAATTCCTCCACTGACTGTCCATTCTCCTGTTTCTCTCCATCTCCTCAGAATTCCCCATTCCCTGAGATAAAATATTGAAATGAGGCCAATTAATTATTCTATAATTAGCCTCTAAGTGTTCAAGTGAAAGAAAGAGTTGCACATTTCTCGTTTTACATCAAAAGCTAGAAAGGATTACGCTTAACGAGAAAGGTATGTCAAAAGCAAAGACAGGCTGAAAGCTAGGCCTCTTGCACCAGACAGTTAGCCAAGTTGTGCATGCAAAGGAGACGCTCTTGAAGTAAACTAAAAGTGTTACGACACATGCCTGCAGTCCCAGCACTCTGAGAGGCCAAGGAGGATGTATCACTTAAGCCCAGGAGTTCGAGAACAGCAAGAGCAACATGGCAATACCCCATCTCTACAAAAAATTAAAAAAGAAAATAGCCGGCTATGGTGTTGCATACCTACAGTCTCAGTTACTTAGGAGGGCTGAGGTGAGAGAAACACTTGAGCCAGGGAGGTTGATGCTTCAGTGAGCTGTGATCGAGCCTCTGAGCTCCAGCCTTTGCAATACAGCAAGGCTGTGTCTCAAAAAAAATGTTAAAAAGTGGTACTACAGTAAACACACAAACAATAAGAAAATGAAACAGCCTCATTGCTGATATGGGGAAAGTTTGAGTGGTCTGGCTAGAAGATCAAACCATTCACAACATTCCCTTAAGGAAAAGCCTAATCCAAAGCAAGGCCTTAACTCTTCAATTCTGTGAAGGGTGACAAAAGTGTGGAAGCTGCAGAGGAATCATTGGAAGCTAGCAGAGGATAGTTTATGAGGTTTAGAGAAAGAAGTCATATGGAAAACAGAAAAGTACAAGTCAGAGCAGTAAGTGCTAATGTAGAAGTTGCAGCAAGTTATCCAGAAGATCCAGCTAAGACAATTGATAAACGTGGCTACACTAAACAACAGATTTTCAGTGTAAGCAAAACAGCCTTCAATTGGATGGAGATGTCATCTTGTACTTTCATAGCAAAAGAGGAGAAGTCAATACCTGGTTTCAAAGCTTTAAAAGACAGGCTGACTCTCTTGTTAGGGGCTAATGTAGCTGGTGATTTAAGTTCAGCTCAATATTCATGCACTATTCCAAAAATCTTAGGACCTTTAAAAATTATGCTAAAGCTCCTCTACCTGTGCCCTAAAATTGGAACAGCAAAGCTTGAATAATAGCATATTTGTTTACAGCATAGATTACTGAATATTTTAAGCCTGCTGTTGGACCTACTACTTAGGATACAAGATTGCTTTACCATTCGCAAATCAATAAACATAATTCCACATATAAACAGAACCAAAGATAAAAACCACATGTTATCTCAACAGATGCAGAAAAGGCCTTTGACAAAATTCAACAGCCTTCATGCTAAAAACTCTCAATAAATTTGGTATTGATGGGATGTATCTCAAGATGATAAGAGCTATTTATGACAAACCCACAGCCAATATCATACTGAATGGGGAAATCCTGGAAGCATTCCCTTTGAAAACTGGCACAAGACAGGGATGCCCTCTCTCACCACTCCTATTCAACATAGTGTTGGAAGTTCTGGCCAGGGCAATCAGGCAGGAGAAGGAAATAAAGGGTATTCAATTAGGAAAAGAGGAAGTCAAATTGTCCCTGTTTGCAGATGATATGATTGTATATCTAGAAAACCCCATTGTCTCAGCCCAAAATCTACTTAAGCTGATAAGCAACTTCAGCAAAGTCTCAGGATACAAAATCAATGTACAAAAATCACAAGCATTCTTGTACACCAATCACAGACAAACAGAGAGCCAAATCATGAGTGAACTCCCATTCACAATTGCTTCAAAGAGAATAAAATACCTAGGAATCCAACTTACAAAGGATGTGAAGGACCTCTTCAAGGAGAACCACAAACCACTGCTCAATGAAATAAAAGAGGATACAAACAAATGGAAGAACATTCCATGCTCATGGGTTGGAAGAATCAATATCGTGAAAATGGCCATACTGCCCAAGGTAATTTATAGATTCAGTGCCATCCCCATCAAGCTACCAATGACTTTCTTCACAGAATTGGAAAAAACTACTTTAAAGTTCATATGGAACTGACTGGGCACAGTGGCTCACGCCTGTAATCCCAGCATTTTGGGAGGCCGAGGCGGGTGGATCACAAGGTCAGGAGATCGAGACCATCCTGGCTAACATGGTGAAACCCTGCCTGTACTATAAAACAAAAAATTAGCCGGGCGTGGTGGGCGCCTGCGGTCCCAGCTACTCAGGAAGCTGAGGCAGGAGAATGGCGTAAACCCAGGAGGTGGAGCTTGCAGTGAGCTGAGATCGTGCCACTGCACTCCAGCCTGGGCGACAGAGCGAGACTCCGTCTCAAAAAAATAAATAAATAAAATAAATAAATAAATAAATAAATAAAGTTCATATGGAACCAGAAAAGAGCCCACATGGCCAAGTCAATCCTAAGCCAAAAGAACAAAGCTGGAGGCATCATGCAACCTGACTTCAAACTATACTACAAGGCTACAGTAACCAAAACGGTATGGTACTGGTACCAAAACAGAGACATAGATCAATGGAACAGAACAGAGCCCTCAGAAATAATGCCACATATCTACAACCATCTGATCTTTGACAAGCCTGACAAAAACAAGCAATGGGAAAAGGATTCCCTATTTAATAAATGGTGCTGGGAAAACTGGCTAGCCATATGTAGAAAGCTGAAACTGGATCCCTTCCTTACACCTTATACAAAAATTAATTCAAGATGGATTAAAGACTTAAATGTTAGACCTAAAACCATAAAAACACTAGAAGAAAACCTAGGCAATACCATTCAGGATATAGGCATGGGCAAGGACTTCATGTCTAAAACATCAAAAGCAATGGCAACAAAAGCCAAAATTGACAAATGGGATCTAATTAAACTAAAGAGCTTCTACACAGCAAAAGAAACTACCATCAGAGTGAACAGGAAACCTAAAAATTGGGAGAAAATTTTCACAACCTACTCATCTGACAAAGGGCTAATATCCAGAATCTACAATGAACTCAAGCAAATTTACAAGAGAAAAACAAACAACCCCATCAAAAAGTGGACAAAGGACATGAACAGACACTTCTCAAAAGAAGACATTTATGCAGCCAAAAAACACATGAAAAAATGCTCATCATCAGTGGCCATCAGAGAAATGCAAATCAAAACCACAATGATTTGCGGTTCTCACACCAGTTAGAATGGCGATCACTAAAAAGTCAGGAAACAACAGGTGCTGGAGAGGATGTGGAGAAATCGGAACACTTTTACACTGTTGGTGGGACTGTAAACTAGTTCAACCATTGTGGAAGTCCGTGTGGAGATTCCTCAGAGATCTAGAACTAGAAATACCATTTGACCCAGCCATCCAATAAATATCTATATTTATTGCACTGTGATCTGACAGTGTGCTTCGTATGATTTCAATTTTTTTGAATTTATTGAATATATACCCAAAGGACTATAAATCATGCTGCTATAAAGACACATGCACACATATGTTTATTGCGGCACTATTCACAATAGCAAAGAGATGGAACCAACCCAAATGTCCAACAACGATAGACTAGATTAAGAAAATGTGGCACATATACACCATGGAATACTATGCAGCCATAAAAAATGATGAGTTCATGTTCTTTGTAGGGACATGGATGAAACTGGAAACCATCATTCTCAGTAAACTATCACAAGGACAAAAAACCAAACACCTCATGTTCTCACTCACAGGTGGGAAATGAACAATGAGAACACATGGATGCAGGAAGGGGAACATCACACTCCGTGGACTGTTGTGGGATGGGGGTAGGGGGGAGGGATAGCATTAGGAGATATACCTAATGCTAAATGACGAGTTAATGGGTGCAGCACAGCAACATGGCACATGGATACATATGTAACAAACCTACACATTGTGCACATGTACCCTAAAACTTAAAGTATAATAATACAAAATTTAAAAAATAAAAAGTAAAAATAAAAACTTTTTTTTGGTCTGTTTAAGTTTTCACTTTCTTTTTGTTTCAATCTTGAATGATTGCATGTTTCCAGGAATTTATCAATTTCTTCTAGGTTTTCTAATTTGTGTGTGTAAGTGTGTTCATAATAGCTTCTAAGGACCTTTTGTATTTCTGTGGAATTGGTTGTAATATCATCTTTATCATTTCTGATTGTGCTCAGTTGGATTTTCTCTTTGTGTTTTCTTTGTTAATCTATGTAGTGGTCTATTGCTCTTGTTTATTCTTTTCAATAACGAGCTCTTGGTTTCATTGATCTTTTATATGGAATTTTACATATCAATTTCATTGAATCCTCTTATTTTAGTTATTTATTTTCTTCTGTTTCCTCCAGGGTTGTTTTGGTCTTTTTTTCTTTTTTCTTTTCTTTTCTTTTTTTTTTCTAGTTCCTCTAAGTACAAGGTTAGATTGTTAATTTGAGCTATTTCTAATTTTTTCATGAAGTCATTTAATGCTATAAACTTTCCTCTTGGCACTGCTTTAGAATATCCTAAAAGCTGTACAAGTTTTTTCTCTATTTTTCTTAATTTTAAAAATTTTTGAAATTTCTGCTATAATTTTGTTGTTCACCAGAGTTTAGGAGTAAGGTGTTTATCTTCCATGTATTTGTGTAGTAGTGAGATATCTTAGTACTGATATCTATATTTATTGCACTGTGATCTGACAGTGTGCTTTGTATGATTTCAATTTTTTTGAATTTATTGAGATTTGCTTTATGACTGAGCATGTGGTCAATCTTAGACTATCTTCCATGTGCAAATTAGAAGAATATATACTCTGTCATTGTTGGATGGAGTACTCTATAAATGTCTAATATGTCCCGTTGGTCAAATTTTGAGTTTAAGCCCAGAATTTCTTTGTTAGTATTTGCCTTGATCATCTGTTTAATGCTGTCAATATGTTGTTGAAGTCTCCCACTATTATTATGTAGCTTTATATCTCTTTTCATAGGTCAGGAACAACTTGTTTTATGAATCTGGGTGCCCCAATATTGGGTGTGTATATATTTATGACACTGCTTGTTGAATTGAACCCTTTCTCATTATGTAATGCCCCTCTTTGTTGATTTAAGGTTGTTTTATCTGGTATTAGAATTGCAACTCCTGCTCTTACGTTTTGCTCTGTTTGCATGGTAGATCTTTATCCCTTTACTTGGAACTTGTTCGTATTCTTACATGTGAGACAGGTCTCTTAAAGAGAGCAGGCAACTGGGTCTTGTGTTTTTATCCAGCACTCTATGCCTTTTACTTGGGGGGTTTAGATAACTTAAATTCAGAGTTAGTATTGCTATGTGAAATTTTGATATTATCGTCTTGTTGTTAGCTAGTTGTTTTGTAGACTTGAACCTCTTATAAGACCAGTCTAGTGGTAATGAATTCCCTTAACATTTTCTTGTCTGAGAATAATTTTATTTTTCCTTCACTGATGAAGCTTAGTTTAACAGGATATACAATTATTGGTTGAAATTTCTTTTCTTTAAGGATACCGAAAATAGGCCCCCAATCTCTTCTGGCTTATAAGACTTCTGCTGAGAGGTCTGCTGCTAGCCAGATGGGTTTCTCTGACCCTTCCAACTAACTTCCTTCCTTCCTTTCTTTCTTCCTTTCTTTCTTTCTTTGCTTTCTTTGTTTCCTTTCCTTTCTTTCCTTTCTTTTCTTCTCTTTTCTTTTCTGTTCTGTTCTGTTCTTTTCTTTTTCAAATTGACCTTGCTGAATCTGATTACTATGTGCCTTGGGGATGGTGATCTTATATAGTATCTTCCTTGATCTCTCTGTATTTTTTAAATTTCCATGTAAACCTCTCCAATGAGATTGGTGAAATTTCCTGGACTATATCCTTATATTTATTTTCCAAGTTGCTTACCCTCTCTTCTCCCTCAGGAATACTAATGAATCATAGATTTGGTCTCTACATAATTCCATATTTCCCAGAGGTTTTATTAACTTTTTAAAGTTTTTTTTTTCCTACATTTTGTCTGAGTTTATTTGAAAAACTGGTCTTCAAGTTATGAGATTCTTTCCTCCGTTAGATCTATTCTGCTTGTAATACTTCCAACTGTATTATAAAATAAGTGTAGTGATATTTTTTATTTCCAAAAGATTAGTTTGGTTCTTTCTTAAAATGGCTATCTTGTCTCTGAGCTCTTAGATCATTTTATTAATTTCCTTGAATTCCTTGGATTGGATTTCAACTTTCTCCAGAATCTTGATAAGCTTCCATGCCATCCAGATTCTGAATTATATGTCTGTTATTTCAGTCATTTCCAACGTGGCTAAGAACTATTGCTTGGGAGCTAGTGTGCTCATTTGGAGTTAAGGGGACACTCTGACAGTTTGAATTGACAGTCCTTACACTGATTCTTTCTCATCTGAGAGGGTTAGTATTCTTTTAATTGTTGTGTGTGTTGAGTATAGTCAATTGGCTTCATTTCTGGATGTTTTCAGAGGGCCAAAACTCTGTACAGGACTTTTATTTGCAGGTGAATTTTTGCCCTGAGTGTCATACAGTATTTTGAATATTTCACAATATTTTTGGTGTTGTAATTTGGGATTCAAACCAGTAGATGGCACTTAAGAGTAATTGCCATCAGATCGTCCCTGGCTCAGCTGCATGGCTCTTTTGTATTTCAGCATGTTCACAGTGGTGGGTCGGGGAGAGATGACTCCATCACTAAGTTCGCTCCTGGGTCTTTGGGGAGCCCTCTCAAATCACTTGTGCCATGCCCGCATTCCTCTGTTAGGTTTTCCATGCCCTGAGGCTCTCTTGAGCAGAAGCTATAGCTAGCAGATAGGTGATACCCTTCCCAGACAGGTTCTGTAAAGTAAGGCACACCCTGCTTCTGTGCCAGCCCATAAGCCTACATTTCTGACCCCTCTCAGTGTTCTGAGAGTGCGGGCTTCTCCCCTGCTTGAGTGCTGGACACCAGTATCTGCAAGGCACTCCTTGTGTGCAGCCCTGGAAAATTGGGACTGGCCAGCAGCTCCAGTCTCCTATCCCTTGGAGTTGGGCACTGACTGCACTTAAGTATCAGAAATAATATCAGGCCACCAGAAATTGGTGAGTTGGGGATGCCAGTGATGCACCAAGGCTGGGCAGTGGAAACTGCTGTGCATATGCTCCTGCAAGAGTGGCCAGGCAGGGGCTTTGGGAAGGGCTAGCAGGCAGGAGGCCTTGAAGAACAAATGTGCTCCAATTCTGTAGGAAAATCACCCATGCTCTCTTGTAGGAAAATCAGCCATGCTCTCTTTTGGGCCCTCAGTATTTTGAGGTAAGAGCAACTCAGAGGAAAATGGGGAGCCTGGGGGGATGGGTGCCTATGGCCCTGTTCGCTGCAACTGCCCTGTGCACAAAAATCCTTTGGCTTACCATGAGCTGAAGTTCTGTCTCTGCTTACTCTTTAGGCAGACTCCTCTGTCAGCTCAGTTGTCCATAGGGGATGTGGAATCTCTTGAAATTAGGATCCCAGAGGTCTATGGAGAGAGAAAGTTGACCCACCATTCCATCGCTCACAAGTTCCCTAGGAGGAGTTCGGGGATGGATACTAACCCTGACATTTGGCAACCTCGTGCAGGATTCTCAGCTTCCTCCCTCTTCAGGCTCAGTGTCTACATAGTTTTTGTAATGATTCTTGGTTTTCTTTCTCCAAAGACGTGTTTTTAAAATGTTGCTTTGCTCAATTTTAGTCTCTTTTCCTTGAGAATGCTGCATTCTGGCTGCATCTATTTGGCTATATTGTCCCCTATCTCAGAGAATTGCTTCTTATAGATGAGCCAATAAAGTGGTTTCTTGAGATGAAATCTACTCCTGGTGAAGATGGTGTAAAATTGTTGAAATGACAAGAAAGGACTTAGAATATTACCTAAACTTAGTTGACAAATCAGCAGGAGGGTTTGAGATGATAGACTCCAACTTTGAAAGAAGTTCTACTGTAAGTCTAGTGCTGTGAAACTGCATTTGATGCTACAAATATATATTTCATAAAAGGAAGAATCAGTGGATCAGAAAACTTCACTGTTGTCTTATTTTAAGAAATTGGCACAGCCACGACAACCTTCAGCAACCACCACCCTGATCAGTTAGCAGCCAGTAATACTGAGGCAAAACCCTCCACCAGTGAAAAGATTAATACTTGCTGAAGGCTTAGATTATCATTAGCATTTTTAATCAATAAGGTGTTTTTAATAGACTTGCTACATTGCAATATTTGCTTTAACATTGTGGTCTGGAACCAAACCATATCTCTGAGATATGTCTGTAGATACTTAAAGATAATTTAAAATTACATAATCTGTTTTTAGCTAGTGGGAATATCAAAAATATTCTCCAGTGTCACCTCATGTCTCTATTATTAAAATCTCTCTATACACCTGAGAAGAGGGATGAACAACTAGAATTCATTTCTTTTCCTCTTACTATTTACTGGTAACTGCAGCAGCATTTGGATTATTTCCTATTCTTTCTGTGATTTTCAAGCTGGTGATGCAGGGCTTTGGAATTTTACTGTTCCCCACTCAGCATCACCCCCATTGATCTCTTTCCATTTCTTTGTAAGAACAATAAAAACAACAATGATTTCATGAGTGCTCATCATGTGCAAATTTAAGTGTATGGCAAACATTATCTCTTTTAATTTTACAAATATCAGTGAGGGAGGATCTTTGTTTATAAATGAAACTAGTTTGTAGGTGAAAAAAAACAGATGATCATCAGGGTTATATAATATGTCTCATGTCACATAACTAGTAAGAGAATGCTCTGACCATCACAGGCAGGTCTCTTGAATTCTAAATTACCATGCTCCCTTTTATTCCCAGAGCTCTTATGTGAGTATCAGCTTTGTCAGGGATTGAGGTTAAACATTACCCGAAAAGATACAAGATTTTTCTCAGCCTTCGGAGGATAATCAATGTCAGTATCATAAATCCTCAAAGAATAACATAGTATACATACTTATATCGTATAATTTATGAATAACTAATAGGTAGATACAGTTTAACATTTAAAGGGATAGTAATAGAGGGAAATCAAAAGAAGCAAATAATACAGTTTAATGTTTTTGCATGACACTTTTCAACTGAACTTCATAAAAATTTATGATTAGTTATAGCATTAGAAAATGTTGGATTTTATCTAAACACTTCAAGTTATTAAAGACAAGGGGTAAAATTTCTGTATATATAATTGGTTAGTAGCCAATGTTTTAATTCATTACTAATATAATTTTATTCAATTACTATAAATGATAGCATTAGTTGACAAAATATATTTTTCATAAATAAATAAGTTCAACTGAAAACCTTTCCTTAAGACTATTTTCTAACATGTCTTTTCTACTCTAGAGCTATTTCAGAAATTTTTTCAAACTTTGTAAATTGGGGGTAAAAGCTTTTAAAATATGTTAGCTGTTGAAATAGTATTCTGTAGGAAGGCAAGCATATTATTATATTTAAAATTGTTGTCTGAAGAGATGTAAAATAAGATACATCTTGAACAATGATAGAAAGCTGACATCCAGCAAAATAGGTACATGCAATCAGAGTTTGTTGTAATAAAGAATGACAAAGTTTTTATACACCAAAGCCATTCATTGAACAAAAGTAAATCATTTCTGAATAGATACTGATTAAAGTACAAAGCATAAAACTGACACGTCAGTAAAGGTCAGAATGAAACTATTATAGGAAATAGTTGACATGACATGTTGATATGTTAGACCAATAAGAAACACAATGAAATATAAATGGAATACAATGGAGCAGGAAAATGAAATGTTGAAAACATATGCAGTGATTAAAAATAGGAAAGACTGTATTAAAGAAGAAAAAATCTGGAAGAGTGTTTTAAAAGGAGATACTGGTGGCTTTTAACCAAATTGAATACAGATAAATCCATCAGAGGGTATATGGGATTAATGGATCTGTCTACCCAGAGCGGAGCATGAGTGAATTCATGGCTGTTGATCATGATATTCAGGACTGCCAAGTTCCTATGTGGCTTGTAACAGAGAATCTGTGCCTATATAATGTATCAGAGTGGGCATAGACTGCCAAAAAAATGCCTAAGATAACTATGTAGAAGGATGGAATGCAACTTTTTTTGGTCTGTGATTCTTAATTGTTAAATGTGTATTTGCAGCTAAAGTAATTACAAATCGGAATCCCTGTTTTTGTTATTGTTTTCTTAATGCATGGTCACTAAAAATTAACAAAGCTATACTATCTGTGCAATACTATCTTATACTGAGCATTTTTCTTTACTCCAAAATATTTCCCATCAATAAAAACAACGAACAAAATGTATATAAGACCTTTGTTTCACCTCCTTTCGTAATAGCAAACCAAACTTTTTGGAGTGGTTTATTCAGGTTTTATGCTTCTTACTGCATGACCCATGCTTTTCAGAAGACTTAACTTGCCTAATGTTAGTTTGCTTACTGAGTTTTCAGAATTTTGGCCTGTGGTTAGTGTCTAATAAGTGTGCTTTGAATTCCACTGCTCCTTAGAAATTATATGTTCCATATGAGTAAACTTAAAAAAAAAACTTCTTTTTACATTTAGTAAACAAGAATGTTATTGAAGTTATTTTAAACAAAAGAATGTTGTAAAGATATTTATATAAACCATAAGTAGTTATACCTATGTAAGGTTTTTTTCTTATTAACTATTTTTTTTCACCAGGAAATAGCCATAATTCCTCACAAGCCAGGATAGCACAATGAAGAAATTTATACTATGAAATCTGAAGCCAAGTTCAATTTTATGTGAACTTGAGTAGTTTACTGAGACTCTCTTGGCTTTATTTTCTATTCTATAAAATGTAAAAAATCTGAAGATTTCAAACAATACGTGAAAAGCTTTCAGTATGTAAGAAGGACTAAGAAAATTGTCACATAAAAAGTAAATTCAGAAACCTCCACAATTAAATACTTCATCATCACTTTTTACTCTAACTTTTCCAAATAATAGCTATTTCCAGATTATAAATTTATTTTATATTAAACATTTTATAATTATATAATGATGATACAGAATGTAAAGTAGTATTTATGGACCACTTTTTATAGATAGAGAAGTAGCACTCTTAAGGATGTTGAGGCATAAATAAAGTTTTGTGAATTGTAATTTAGAATAATATTTTATTATCCCCAAGTACTAGTTCATATCACTTTTAAGTGATTTTTAAAAAGGAAAGTCAGCTTCCTAAGTAAAAATTGAATTATGAGCAAATTCTTCTTTGATAATTTGCCAAAACAACTGAATTATTAATATAGTAATTGTATAATTTTTAAAATTTCTCAAAGATGACAAATAATATGTAAAGAGTGCTTTTCCACCTGCCCAGAGTTATTTTAGGGTCAGTTTTAGACATTGTTATAATACCAAAAAAAGTTTAAATAAAGTAAATAAATAAATGAATACATTTAATGCATTTTATTTTATTTTTATTATTATTATACTTTAAGTTTTCAGGTACATGTGCACAATGTGCAGGTTTGTTACATATGTATCCATGTGACTTCCACAATGGTTTCCACAATCCACTCCTGCCTGATTGCCCTGGCCAGAACTTCCAGCACTATGTTGAATAGGAGTGGTGAGAGAGGGCATCCCTGTCTTGTGCCAGTTTTCAAAGGGAATGCTTCCAGTTTTTGCCCATTCAGTATTTAATGCATTTTAAAGAGCTTTATTACAAACATAAAAGTTACAGTCCCACCAACAGTGTAAAAGTGTTCCTATTTCTCCACATCCTCTCCAGCACCTGTTGTTTCCTGACTTTTTAATGATGGCCATTCTAACTGGTGTGAGATAGTATCTCATTGTGGTTTTGATTTGCATTTCTCTGATGGCCAGTGATGATGAGCACTTTTTCATGTGTTTTTTGGCTGCATAAATGTCTTCTTTTGAGAAGTGTCTGTTCATGTCTTTTGCCCACTTTTTGATGGAGTTGTTTGTTTTTCTCTTGTAAATTTGTTTGAGTTCATTGTAGATACTGGATATTAGCCCTTTGTCAGATAAGTAAGTTGCAAAAATTTTCTCCCATTTTGTAGGTTTCCTGTTCACTCTGATGGTAGTTTCTTTTGCTGTGCAGAAGCTCTTTAGTTTAACTAGACCCCATTTGTCAATTTTGGCTTTTGTTGCCATTGCTTTTGGTGTTTTAGACATGAAGTCCTTGCCCATTCCTATGTCCTGAATGGTATTGCCTAGGTTTTCTTCTAGTGTTTTTATGGTTTTAGGTCTAACATGTAAGTCTTTAATCCATCTTGAATTAATTTTTGTATAAGGTGTAAGGAAGGGATCCAGTTTCAGCTTTCTGCATATGGCTAGCCAGTTTTCCAAGCACCATTTATTAAATAGGGAATCCTTTTCCCATTGCTTGTTTTTGTCAGGTTTGTCAAAGATCAGATAATTGTATACATGCGGCATTATTTCTGAGGGCTCTGTTCTGTTCCATTGATCTATGTCTCTGTTGTGGTACCAGTACCATGCTGTTTTGGTTACTGTAGCCTTGTAATATAGTTTGAAGTCAGGTAGCATGATGCCTCCAGCTTTGTTCTTTTGGCTTAGGATTGACTTGGCGATGCAGGCTCTTTTTTGGTTCCATATGAACTTTAAAGTAGTTTTTTTCCAATTCTGTGAAGAAAGTCATTGGTAGCTTGATGGGGATGTCATTGAATCTATAAATTACCTTGGGCAGTATGGCCATTTTCACGATATTGATTCTTCCAACCCATGAGCATGGAATGTTCTTCCATTTGTTTGTATCCTCTTTTATTTCATTGAGCAGTGGCTTGTAGTTCTCCTTGAAGAGGTCCTTCACATCCTTTGTAAGTTGGATTCCTAAGTAGTTTATTCTCTTTGAAGCAATTGTGAATGGGAGTTCACTCATGATTTGGCTCTCTGTTTGTCTGTGATTGGTGTACAAGAATGCTTATGATTTTTGTACATTGATTTTGTATCCTGAGACTTTGCTGAAGTTGCTTATCAGCTTAAGGAGATTTTGGGCTGAGACAATGGGGTTTTCTAGATATACAATCATATCATCTGCAAACAGGGACAATTTGACTTCCTATTTTCCTAATTGAATACCCTTTATTTCCTTCTCCTGCCTGATTGCCCTGGCCAGAACTTCCAACACTATGTTGAATAGGAGTGGTGAGAAAGGGCATCCCTGTCTTGTGCCAGTTTTCAAAGGGAATGCTTCCAGTTTTTGCCCATTCTGTATTTAATGCATTTTAAAGACCTTTATTACAAACATAAAAGTTATCTTACTGAAAACTATGGCAGAACATTTATTTGGCACATTCAGGCCCTAGGACAAACTAGGCATTGAAATTGAAAATTTTAAGAAGCCAAACAGCTATTCATGACATTTATTTTTTTTTTCCTCTGGGCTGGGATATTTTCTTATCTCTTATTTCTATTCTCCACATGCGTACTTAGAATATGAAGTGACACACAGTGAGCACAATTTACGTGTTTGCTAAATCAGAGTAAATTCTTTTTTAAAATATGGGAGTTTTTTAGTGCATAAAGATTCATAGAATACGTTTCATTTTGAGAGATCAAAAGATAGCAAACTGTCAGATGTGTCTGAATCGAAATTCCAGGGAGAAATAATCTAATTGGCATTGTATGTGTCAGGGATCCACTTCTGGTCATTATACTGTGACTGGGGCAGAGTCAAAAGTCACACACATAGACACATGCAGCAGCTTAGTTCTCTGAGAAATGGATCTTGCTCTTGGGCTGGTACTTCAAGAGATATTTACTATAGGAAAGTTGTGAGCTCTTCTTTCTATCTACACCATCAGTACTCACTAGGCATACAAAAGTAGAAAATACTAAATGGGAAGAAAAAGAAAAAATGCAGTGGGCCTATCTATCTATCTATCTATCTATCTAATCTATCTTTTCCTACTGTTATACATCAAAGAAATCTCTTCTATGTCATTGAGATTAAAGAGCTTTCATTAATTGCAGCACAGAAAACTAAGCTCCTGAGTATCTCTTACTCAACTCAGATATATCAACTTTTCTCAGTGTACAGTTGCATCAGTGTTTAGCTTGTACATTCAAAAACATGTAACGCTTTCTGTCTGTGTGCATGTGTGTGTGACACTAATCACTTTGCTATTATTACAAATAACATCTTTAAATTTTTGTTTTGCTCATGGTCTTTCTCTCCTTAAGGTACTTAATATATAGTGTTTTCTCTTTCTTTTTTCTTTTATTTTCTTGCCAGAAATATTTTATCAATGGTCTCTATTGTTTTCCATGGCCAGATATTAATTCATCCTCAGGATGTGACTTAGAAGTTACTTTTTTTTTTTTTTGTATAAGTGAAAAGACCCCGTAAGTCTGTCTTGAATATCTGTGTGTTTTCTGTATTTAACGGAAATTTTGTAATGATTTAACTCTTCATTTTTTAAAAAATTATCGAGACTGTAAAACCTGTCTCAGAGCTTGACACATTGCAGAACTCTGAAAATATCTGTTAACTATATGGATGAATGAATCTAGAGAGACTATTTCAATCACAATTAATTATAATAAATTCCATATAAAATAGTTAATACTACTTGATATTAGTTAGTCTTGTCTATTCATATAAATTTAATGAATAATTAACCAGATAAAAATATGCTTATTAACCAGCATAAGAATATGCTAAACATTGTTATGTATGCTCAATTACTTACTACATCGTTTTTTACAAAAATAAATAAACATTTTTGGGTTACTTTCAGCCGTCTCACTTTGTGCCAAAGGGAAGGCCAAGAGGTTGGGTTAAAAATGGATTTCAATAGCAGTCACTGCCTTGTATTCAAACTCTCTACTCTTCACCAATGACTAAGCCTTTGTTATTAGGTCAGGATCATTATCTCTCTTTTCTTAGAATGAGTTGCTTCTCATAAACCTGTTATTCCCCTTGAAAAATAGGCATGCATCCAGTCACCCCAACAATTTTCTCCATTTTGAGATATATCTGAATTTTAGTGATAGAAACAGGTTGAAAGTTTTCATTTATCTATTTGTATGTGTTTGTTTTCTTGGTCTTTTCTCACAAGTCTTCTGACTCCTCAAATAAATTTGGTATATCATGCCATTTTATTCACCAAACATATTCAGGGATGCATGCAAAAATCCCTGAAATAAATAGGTGTACTTCTTTATCGTTAATTTTAATTCGCTACTAGGGATTGATAATTCGATGAAGCCTGAAATCAGGGTTACAAATATACATGGCCATTTATAAGTTAAAAGAGATAAATCAAAAAGAATAAAGTAGAAGGAAAGAAAGAAAGAAAGAAAGAAAGAAAAGAAAGAAAGAAAAGAAAGAAAGGGGAGAAAAATAAAGCAACCAACCAAACTACAATTTCCAACTGGTAACATTGTAAAAGCAATTATAAGTTTGTATTCTTCCTGTAGTCTACACAATAAAAACTATTGCACAGTGCTGGGCACATCACTTAGGACTCAATACATTTTCAGTGACTAACTGGGGGAAGTTAATAAATGTATGCATTTGTTCACTGATTGGAATGGTTAATTTAACATGTCAACTTGACTGGACTCAGGAATAACTAAATAGTTGGTAAAGCATTATGTCTGAATGTGTCTGTGCGGGTGTTTCCAGAGGAGACTGGAATATAAATCAATGGACTGAATGGGGAAGATCCATCCTCAATGTGGATGAGCAACATCCAATTGTCTGGGGCCCCAAATATAAAAAAAAGACAAAAGAAAACAATTTCCTTCTCCCTCTGTCCTAGAACTGGGACACTTTTTCTCCTTCCTTTGGACATTGGAACTCCAGGCTCTCCAGCTTTTGGACCCTGGGAATTTGCGCAAGACGCCAACCCTCTTCGAGTTCTCAGGCCTTCAGCTCAGACTGAGAATTGCACCATAGACTTCCCTGGTTCTGAGGCCTTCAGACTTAGATGGAGCCACGCTGCCAGCCTCTCTGGTTCTACAGCTTGCAAAGACTTTTGTGAAACTTCACAGCCCCCATAACTGCATAAGCCAATTCCTCTAATAAATCCCTTCTCTTACATCTATCTACATACACATTATATATGTGTATGTGTGTGTGTGTGTGTGTATGTGTGTATGTATCTCCTATTTGTTCTGCCTCTCTGGAGGACCCTGAAAAAATAAACTCGGTGAAAATTTATAGAAGGTTTGTTTATGTTTAAGAAAACCAAGATGAGAAACTAGGAGCTTATAGAAAGGAGTCCATGTTAGTCCAAATGCATCTAGACAGTATATAACTTAAAATTTTCTTGGAAATTGGTTCCAATAAAAATAATTAGTAAAAGTGTCTTCAATACGGAAATCATGAGGTAAGGTGTCTTTAAAACAGTCGCCCATACATGGTGAAACATAAAATACAGATTCTAAATTCTTAAGGCCATAATTAAACATATTTAAATGTATTAGGGAAATTTTTAAAATCTAAGTTAATGAGAATAAAACTGATTCATTAAAAGCCAACTTATAAAAAATTAGAATAACATAATTATAAAATCTACCTATCCTTAGGAATCAATTGGCAGTACAATAAAGTATTTTTCAAGACTAATGTTTTCCTAACCTGACTGATAATTAGAATCTCCCATGGACCATTGCCAAAATAGACACCTGGGGACCCTGATATAGAAGACTGTGGAAAAGTCTGGAAAATATTGTAAAAATAACGTCCCCTGATAATTCTGATAGTCTGTCAGATTTGGGATCCATTGCTCTACCTCTGTAACGTGTTAGAACTAGGAAAACATAGGAGCTGGATAGTTTAGCTCTGATTAGTTTCTTTTATCTTGTTATCAATGAGCAAAATCCTTCAAATATCATCTTCTTTTACTTAAAATATGCCCATCAAAACATACCCATGATTTTAATTCTCATCATTCCTCAGTCCTCACTGACACAAATGAATGAGCCTGGGGAAGGAAACGTGTGATAGGTGCATCAGTCTGGTTTTTGCCTTCCTCTACTCCCAAGCTTAAGAATGCATTTGAATCCACAAGTTACCACAAGGAGTCTGCACATTTGAATTGCTTGGTCTCTATATGATATAGACCGGGATGTTAGGATAATTACATTCTACTCTGATTTTGTTTGTTTGTTTTTTTGCTACCCCACATGAAATCATCACAACTGCACCTAAACTTGGAACACCTACTGGCCTCCAGAGTCCAAGGAATTGCATGAACTAGATTCTGCTGATGTTTGCAAGATTGAGGTTCTCTAATCCTACACACAAATAGTTATTCACTGTGAAAGACTTACTACAGGGAGGATATGAGGTGACATGAAGATATTGTAGCCCTTAGAGCCATTATGAAATGTTAAATAAACACATTTCTTGTATTATCCTCCATGACCGAAGATCCAATCCATCCTTCTAGATGTGCGATCTCTTGGGGTGGGACAGGAATCTGGCATGATCAACAAAATACTGCTCTAAACATTTTCATGTTATTGTTTCTGCCTTATCTTTGGGGCAACCTCCAATAGCTAGGATACAAGTTTACTCTATTCCTTCTTATCATAACAGGAGGACACTTGCATAGTGCAAAGTAAAGACATATACATAGCTGAAGGCTTGGGCTTTAAACATGTGATCAAGTAAATTGTTGGTGCTCATAAACTATTTATTTGGCTTTCATGACAATTAATGTAAATGTATAATCAATCATAATAATATTATTTAAATAAAATGTGCATATTCCAATATCAGAACTTCACATGGAAAAATCATGAGGGTCACAAGAGTATAATTTTTGTACTGATTTTATGACCAATGCCTGATTTGAATAATAAATTTTTCATCTGTATGTGTGTGTTTATTGAACTAAGTTTTTATTTGTCTTACACCATTGGAACATGAAAGCTGTAAAAATAGCAGAAATAAAATATCACTTTTTCCTTGCACAACTTAATTATTAGATAGAATAGATGGGAAGCAGATTTATCGCAATATCGCCTCATAAATATTGTTCTCTTTTACTCAGCCTCAGTGTCTGATATGAGAAGTAATTGGTGTATTAAGTCATGGGAATCTAAATTCACATACATTACGTTAATTTCTACTGAACTTATGTCATGCTTTAGATCACTTATTTATTGTGGTTCTGTTAAAAATTCTATTCATTCATTTTGTAACGTTACATACATAATACTAGCTGCCTTTCCTCCAGTACCTAATATGTGCCAATTACATTATTAAATTTGAATATTTTATAATATAATATATAAAAATACTTGCAATCCCTATTTTATGGGTGAAGCAGGTGAACACGGAGAGGTAAAGATTGTCTCATATCTTACTACCAAGAAATGGTACAATCAGGATGTGAAGGCACATGACAAATTCTTAGCCATCAGTCTTTGCACTGTGCTGTTTCCTATTTCAGGTATGTCAAATACAAAGGAAGGAATTTTTGTCAAATTCTCTTATATGAATATTTTATAAACCTTATACATAAAAGGACCATCGTTGTTCCTTTGAAATATTATACTGTTCCCCTGTGAAGGGCTTCACATTATATGTGTGTGTGAATTGAAAGCAAAGAGGAAAAAAATCACCTTTCAATCTACCATAAATATGATGGAACAATGTGCATGTGTATGTGTGTCTCTTCCTCAAACATATTGTGTTATCTATTTTATTATTCATCTGTAAAAATTATTAAAATATATGATTCTATTCATCATGATAAATTTAAGCATAGGAGAAAAGTAAAGTCTTATTTAAAGTAATGGAACTTATTCTGTACACAATAGAAAAATCTATTTTAAAAATCACTTGTGAATCTACAGTAGATGTGATGATATAATATGTTATATGTTTCTTTTACACACATACATACACATGTTATTTTTCAAGTTGTAAATTTCATCTCATTAATTTAAAAAATACATTTTAATGTTTGCATATCCAATATTCCTTATGGAGCAATAATTTAAATTTAAATTTAACATGAAGGAAGGGATTTCTGTCTGTCTTATTCACTGACATGAACATCAAAAGTGCCTGGCATATGAGCCACCTGTTGAATAATTGTTTAATGAATAAAGTAATGAATGAATTTAATGATGACTCTGGATTTGGAAATGTTGGCTCTTTTCAGTTTTCTATTATTTAAAATTTCATATGATGATTACAGCTTATTCACTGAACGAAGACATGATTACTTCCTTATTATCGACTCCCAGCAACAGGATGATCAGTTCAAAGGGTATATACATAATCTTATGGCTTTTGAGACAAAAGGAGATTGTCTATTCATTTTTTTGTCCCTGCAGTCTAGCATTGGAATTCATGATAATGAGAGAGAGCTGGATTGGTCTTTCCGTAACATTTTGGTTCTTGGAAGAAATATTTTAGCAATTTCACCACACTAAGATTTTATGCTTATCAAACTGTCTGACAGCTGCCAGGCTCTATGTCTCTTCCATTAAAAAACTTTGGCTGTTGAGTCCACTCTGTATCTAATTATCTGTACCTATTTTTTTTCCTGCAAGTTTTCCTTGTTTTCTCATATCAAAGTGACTCATGCTAAATTGGCTTTGTGGTTATCTATCTATCGTCTATCTATCTATAATTTTAGATTTCATGAGGTGTCTGAGGGCAAGAATGAGGCTAGATAGCTGATAGCTGCCACCTCTATCGGCATCATTTAATTGAGATGGAAAGACAGAAGAAAGGGCTCAGGGATACGCTTTTTATTTAAACAAATTATCCTGCAAAATATATACAACTACTCATAATCCTCATTATCTATGAATGAGGACACTTCCTTTCCTAATCTTTGGACTACTGTGAATAATTTTAGGTGCCATTTTGTGAGGAGAAAACTGGCATCTCATTTATTTTTCATGTTTTGATTATCTGTTTAATGCATGCATCTCATAAATGTATTGTCCATGTGAGTTTTGTCATGTATGAACTGCCTTTTTTTCTTACGTTATTTATCTCAGCATATTTGTCTTAGTTCTTACTGTCTTTAATATTTACCTTTGAGGTTGAGTCACCATTGAGTTATAAAAAAGATAATATACATGAAAATAGCATTTTGAGAGAAGCTGATTTCAAACTGAGATCTGAGATTACTGTATGTCTTTGTATTTCTAATCTGATTTACTAGTTTCATTTAATGCTTGGTCTTTTCAGATTGGGGCATGCAGAGAGAAAGAAAGGGAAAGGTCCCTGCACTGCATGTTTACACACTGAGCAGAGGTTGGCGCTGAGTTACTTTGCCAATTAACACCTGGGCCTGCAGTTCAGAGGATACACAGGGCACTACTGAATCTTTCAGACATTCATTGTTTGAAAAGTTTATAAAAAGATTAAACATTTCATTCTCAAAATTACACTGAGCTTCAAATAAATTGAAAGCACTGTGAAGGGTGTAGCATTCTGCTTCCTTCAGAGAGTCACAATCTACTGTTTGTTTATTTTTTGATTCCCATTATATGAATGTTTTGATGTATTATAATAGGGCTGCAACATTGAACTGAAAATTGAGTTCAAGTTACATCACTTGCTGTAGCAACGGGGTCCTCACGTAAAGCAGTGAGAGCATTCATTGTGTACCAATTACCTGGAAAAGAGGACTTTTAGGATCCTGGTTGGGCCACATTCAGGTAATCTATTTCTTGGACTTTTACCACAAAATCATAAAGGAATAAGAAAGCAAACAGACGAGACAGAAGGTAGGCAAAAAGAAATCTTAAAATGTACATATAAAGTTGTATCAGCTCTTCAAGGCACCAACAAACACTGCAAATGGAGCAGCCACTTTCAGCCCAGAGAGCAAACTCTCTGTGCTAGCACAAGAAACTTGTCCTGTTTAAGCTACTCTATAGTATTTTATTCTATTTTATTGCTATTTGTTGTTTCTTGGTATTTATTAAGAGATTTATTTATATTTCTGGGCTGCTTATGCTGAGCTAAAATTGAAGCAAGAATAGAACTGGGATACGAATCTATATCAAAACTATAAAATGAAAGTGATGTACTCCTGAAGTGCCTCCATACAGAAGTATCAGGAATCAAAGTGTGAGAACTCCAAAGAGAGATGCTTCAATCTGAAAACTACTGGACTGATAAATAATGAATGTCCCCTTTTCACTTTGAGATTTTTCTTCTAAGTTTAAAGCACAGAAGGACTAATCCCTGTTTTAAAATGTGAGGTAAATTTTCTTACACACATAGACCTATCTAAAGATAGCACAGGAAATTTTTGTCAAGTACTACAAACTGAATGACATCTTGGTGAAATGCACATAAAACTTTTGAATCAATTGATACCCAGTGGATTTGGCATGTGTTCTATACTTTCATTCATCAAAAATTTTCAAGAGTTTTGATCTCTACTAAAGATTAAACAGGGCTGAGTTTCTTATTCATTTATTATGAGTTTGATAGAGGGCAATATTGTTGGCAAACTGATCTACCTCTTGAGAAGAATCCCTTGAATTGCGTAGATCATTCCTGAGTCCATCCTATTTATTGATTCCAGGACTTTACTGGCAAGATACTTCAGGAGAGGGAAGTGGGGTAGCAAAATGTAGCCAGGGTTGGGTGAAGGATGCATGTATGTTAGCAGCACAAGGGGAGCTGATGGCAAAGGGTTAGGTGTTCGGAAGATATATGCTTATATAAAGTCTGAGTTCTCTAAGAATCACACACCGAACTGAGACTTGAGTTGTGTATATTTTAATAGAGTGACTGTGTGAAAGAGTACGGGGAGGCTGATAGAGGCACAAGATCACAATGCAGTTCTACCCCAGACACAAGAAGAGAGAAACAGGAGGGTGGAGAAAGCATGCTAGACTGTCACGTAGTCTAAGAAAGTCTTGGCAGGGTATCTGGAAGCCTTAAGACCAAGTCAGCTTTCAAGACACCTATGTGTCTCAGGAAAGCCTTAGTATCCAGCTACCCTCAGCCCTTGGTTGAGAGGAGCCTGCTGGAAGCATGTCATGGCTATGGATTTTAAAGCACAGCACCTGGGGCTCTTGGTCCATAATACACCGAGTTGTAGGTCTACAAGGTGCATTTTTAATGGCATCACAATAAAAAGGGGTACAGAACAAATTAAAGATTTTTAGCATTTATCAAATGCTTACAAGAAGGATTTCAAGTGAATTGTTATACTTAATGTACACAATAATTAAGAAAAGTATTATGTCACAATTATAAAAATAGGATTCAGCATATGAAGAGGTAAAATAATTAGCCCAAGGCGATAAGTTAGTTAGTGGGGGATAAGCGGGAGTTAAAGCAGGTCTGTGTAACTTCCAAATCCATGCTTTAAACTTTTGAAGTTAGCTGCTTGAAAGACAATAAGAAAAGTAAACAGAATCCATTCATAATTGCCACAAAAAGAATAAAATACCTAGGAATATGGTTAACAAATGAAGTGAAAGACCTCTTCATGGAGAACTACAAACTACTGCTCAAAGAAATCAGAGATGACACAAACAAGTGGAAAAACATTTCAGGCTCATGAATAGAAAGAATCAATGTTGTTAAATTGCCCATCTGCCTAAACCAATTTATCGATTCAATGCTATTTCCACTAAACTACCATTTACATTCTTCACAGAATTGGAAACAAAACCATTCTAAAATTCACATGAAAACAAAAAAGGGCCTGAATGGCCAAGACAATCCTAAGCCAAATGAACAAAGCTGGAGGTATCACACTACTCAACTTCAAACTATACTATAAGACTACAGTAATCAAAACAGCATGGTACTGGTACAAAAACAGACACATAGACCAATGGAACAAAATAGAGCATCCAGAAATAAGACTGCACACCTACAACCATCTTATCTTCGAAAAACCTGACAAAAACAAGCAATGGGGAAAGAATTCCCTATTTAATAAGTGGTGCTGGGATAACTGGCTAGCCATATGCTGAAAATTAAAATTGAACCTTTTCCTTACACCATATACAAAAGCAACATAAGATGAATTAAAAACTTAAATGTAAAACCGAAAACTCTAAAAACCCTAGAAGAAAACCTAGATAATACAATCAGGACATAGGCACAGGAAAAGATTTTATGACAAAAATGCCAAAAGCAATTGCAACAAAAGCAAAACTTGACTAATGAGGTCTAATTAAACTAAAGAGCTTCTGCATAGCAAAATAAACTATCAACAGAGTAAACAGACAATCTACAGATTGAGAGAAAATTTTTACAAACTATGCATCTGACAAAGGTCTAATATCCATCATTATAAGAAACTTGAATAAATTTACAAGAAAAAAAAAGCCCATTAAAAAGTGGGCAAAAGACATGAACAGACACTTCTCAAAAGAAGACATTCATGTGGCCAACAAAAATATGAAAAAAAAAAGCTCAACATCACTGATAATTAGAGAAATCCAGATAAAAACCACAAAGAGATACCATCTCACACAAGTCAGAATATCTATTATTAAAAATTCAAAAAAAAAACAGATTCTGGTGAGGTTGTGGAGAAAAATAAATGCTTTTACACTGTTGGTGAGTGTAAACTAGTTCAACCATTCTGGAAGACAGTGTGGCAATTCCTCAGAGACCTAGAGGTAGAAAAACCATTTGACCCAGCAATCTCATTACTGGATATATACCCAAAGGAATAGAAATTATTCTATCATAAATATACATGCATATGTATGTTCAGCAGCACTATTCACAATAGCCAAGACATGAAGTCAACCTAAATGCCCATTCATGAGAGGCTGGATAAAGAAAACACAGTACATATACACTGTGGAATATTATGCAGCCATAAAAAGAAACAAGATCATGTTCTTTGCAAGGGACATGAATAGAGCTGCAAGCCATTATCCTCAGCTAAGGAATGCAGAAACAGAAAATCAAACACTACATGTTCTCACTTACAAGTGGAATCTGACTGATGAGAACACATAGACACATGTGAGTGAACAAAACCCATTGGGGCCCATGGGAAAGTGGGGGATGGGAGGAGGAAGAGCATCAGGAAGAATAGCTAATGGATGCTGGTCTTAATACCTAGGTGATGATGGGTTGATCTGTGCAGCAAACCATCATGGCACACATTTACCTGTATAACAAACCTGCACATCCTGCACATGTAACCCTGAACTTAAAATAAAAGTTGGAAATCCAAAAAAAAGAAAAAGATGAAACTAAACAAAGAGAAAGGGATAGGGGGATAAAAGAATTATGCAAGACAAGAAATTAATGTACATTCCTGTGAATGTTGAATCCTTTAGCTAGCTTAGGTTACTGGGTAATAAATGTAAAAAGATGAGTGAAAGCAAGAAAGCTTCTCATTTTACTTTTCTCCAAAAGTAGTGATTTGCTACTATATTATTGGGGCCTTTTATGAATTTTTTGATGAAAAGTGGTAGACTCTTCACCAAATTCCTACCTCTAATTGTGGTTAAATGTAAAACATTTGTGAATGGGCTGTTACATTTTGAGGCCATCCTTGAAATGTTATGGTCTCACGATTTTGTGGTTAAGATGTGGGTTGGGGCTGAAATCATTAGAATGCTCGATTGAGGTTAGAGTATCTACTTCCAAAATGGCTCACTCACATGACTGTTGACAGAATGTCTTAGTTTCTTACCATATGAGTCGGTCCATAAGATTCCTTGGGTGTCTTCAAAACCCCCTGATACCAGAAAAAGTCATCCTAGAACACAAGATGGCAGCACACCACCTTTGCTGACATATCTTCTAAACTCACACCCATCATTTCTGCAATATTCTATTGGTGATTCAAGTCAGCTCAATTCATCATGAGAGGGACCTATGCAAGTATGTGAATACCAAGAGGCAAAGTCCATTGATGGCTCTCTTAGAGCTTGTTATTACATAGGGTTTAAAGTGAATAGTACAAGAAGGCTGTATGGTTTGTATCATACAGCAATAGATATTTCCACTTAAAAATGGCTGAATAGAAATTATAAACAAAGTGGGATCCAGCAAAGCACAGAAACATTTGAACAAGCAATATCAAATGAATATATCTATAGTAATAGGAAGCCTCTATGTTTTAAACAGCCTTGAGGATTCCAACTGTACAGGATGATGATATTTTCCATGTGCTAAAATGAGAACTGGGACAGACAATAAAGGAGACCGTCTGGAGATATTGCCTTTACTGCTGAATTTATTATATCAATAATCAGCAAACCAAAACAGCTTACTTCATACAAGAAATAAAATGCTCCCAAAGAACTTATTCAACTGATTTAAAGAAATAAAAAGTCTTCTGATGGCATTAACCATTCTGCTACCTCTGCCGAAGGCTTATATGGATATTCAGCATTAAATACCGACGAAGGAACCTGAACACTGCATTCTGAAATGTTTTCTTCTCTCTAGAATACTGATGATATTATATGAAGGTGCAATCTAGCTACCTAAGAGCAAGGAAATATTTTTTAAAATGGATGTAGTTGAATATGAAACTTAAATCATAATGAGAAATCTTATTATCCATAAAATGGGAAAGTTACAATATTTTTACTTTCCTCGTAAATATATTGATGCCTTGGAACAGTATTGTTCGACCTTAAGTCATAGAAAAAATTCCACTTGAATGGGCAAAATTATTTTCATGTACTCCTGATTGCTGATTTATTTTGAGCATAATGTCATTTAAACATGTAAAATAATGAAATGAAGTATAAACTCATAGCTGATGTATAAAAATCAAAAAGGCAATTTAGTAAAATAAAACACAAAAATACTCAAACAATGCTACTTAAATTAAGAACAGATGATGTTTACAAATGGAATTGCTTATAAAATAAATAATGTATGATATGCCATAGCAGGATTTTCTTTAAATTCAGCACATCTCTTTAACTATGTATCTTGAGATAACTTAAATCTTCTCTCACCTCATGTATTAAGGTTACTGGGATGCCCTTGTTTTGCAGTCATGGCATAATTTGGCCATTAGCTGATATAAATGCATCATACAATAGTTCCTGTTTCTGTTCCTTTGACAGTAACTTTTTGTAGTTAGACTAGTATCTATTGCTAAAGTAATTATAAGTAAAGATGCAAGAAAGACACTAGAATGACATGATACTGATTGATGTAAAGTGGTGATGTAGACAATCCAACTACACACACAGGCTCACAAAGAAACAGGCGGCATGTAATGGGTATGTGTTTGTGTGTGTATTGACTGAGATTAGCACTGAAATTAAAGTACAAAATCAGGAAAACAAACAAATAAATATTTTGACCCCCAAACAAAGATCAACATTTTTGATCTTTGGGGAAAAATGAGAGAAAATAGGAAAAAAAAAAAACCTTTTTTTTTTGTTTGATTGAAAGTGAGGGTGGAGTAGGTGAAAGAGTTAAACTCTAGTTAAGGAAACAGCGATTATGAAAAGGTTACTATGAGCTTTAGAATGACGTATCTGCCATAAGGAGGTATTACACTTGAAGAATGCTGTAAGGTGCCTGTGTCAGATAAATATTAACAACTGGAGCCCTAACACTAAAAAAAATAGTTTTCAGTATATTCTGTAAAATCCATATAAATTATGATACATTAAGAAATTTCTATTGAGAGTGAAAGGTAGAATCCACAATAGAGGAACTGCTTAACAATTCACTAGGTGTATATTAGAAAACTAATTCCATTTAACATTGCCAGATAACTATTACACATACACATACACACGCACACACACACACACACACACACAGAAATGCTATTGCATTTGTTCTGTTATTTGAGAAGCTGATAAATTCTGGAATTTGAGGGTAGTATTTTCATACTTTGTTTCCATCTAAATGAAAATATATTTATATTTAAAAATATTCCACAAACTTCACACTTTATTTATGTTCTTAAAGTTCTGCTAACAGAACATTTTCCCACTAGTCAAAATGACAGTCTAGTTACAATTGGAAAGAATTGGAAGAGTTCATATCCTAATGCAGCTGTCAGAGTTCATATCCTAATGCACCTGTCAGAGTTCTATCAAACGATGGTCCAGCTCATTTACAATGGACAAAAAAAAAAAGGAAAATCAAAAGTGAGTCTTTCTCTCTTATGTTCAGAAGGTTATGTCTCTTGAGGTACAGGAACTGTACATATAAAACGTCTTCACTGGTATTTGCAACAGGAAGCTTTATAAATGAAATATTTTAATATTTGTAGATCAAAGAACTGGAGAGAACTTTGTTTCGAGTATGACAGAGCTGCAGTTGGTGTGACATCTTGTGTAAGAACCTGCTTAGTTATGGCACTTTTCTTTGTCTAGTGCTGTGAAAGAATGTGTAAACTATTTAAAGTCATCATGAAATACGTTCTTTATTCTGACCCTGAAAGCCTAATTTGCCTTCAATTAAATCGCTATGATCATTCCAAGGAGGCAACTTAAAAGATAAGTAAATGTGAGTGGGTGCAACTGGCAAGCAGATGTTTATATATGAAATATAAGTCAATGAGATTTTTCTTGTATTTGAATTAAAATCTCTCCATTTTTGAGTAACATAAAGTTCTGATCAAAGCATTCACTCTTTTAGCCCTATCTATTGGGATGAAGAACTTTTGCACACTAAGTGTTCTTGAGAATGCACAAAGCAAATGATCTTACATGTCACAGGAGTAAACTTTTTTATATTAGTGAACTTAATTAATTTTCATGGTACATTTTCAAGCATTGAAAAATTTTTAAAAAACATCTTTAAACTGAACAAATGTATGGAAGCCTAAAGAAAATATACTATATTTGAGTCATTTAAGCATATTAAAAAGAGTAATGAAATTCTTAAAATGAATACAATGTACATTCATTTATGAAATTTCTTATTCTAAGCCCGTTTCATTTAAAAAATAAATCTAAGACTTCTAACACATTTACATAATGTGCACATAATATAGATTTAAACTAAATTTAAATATTCAGTTCACCATTATCCATATTACCAGCATTGGGTCATAAAATGATTTTTATATCCTTATTAAGCAAATCAAATTTCATTGCAAATCAAGGAGTCAGTTAAGAAAAGACATTCAAATCTCTGAAACTCACTTCAATTATTATTAAATTGATAATAAATATAATAAAGTTTATTTGTCTTCTACGGTTCTTAGATCATGCCTCATTATAAGTTTTCTGATACTTCAGGAATTAAAGATCTTTTCTAGAGCATTAAATGTATTAGTAGAGAGTGGCTACTCAGAAAATCCAGCTAAATATTACATATATTTTTTCGTGAATTATACTATTGCTGCTTATTGAACTAAGCCAATAATTTATGATTGTATTTTGAACTAAAAAGTACATTTGTACCTCATTTATACAAATGTACCTGGGTAAATGTTAAAAAAAGTACAATTGTACACTTTTAAGCAGCAACATTTTTTAAAATGTTAATTACTTTCATAACAAATATAACTAAAGGCAAAACTTCTCTATTATCTTAATTCACGTAAAATGAATTCCATATTACACTTTCTGAGATAACTTTCCTAGAAGAAATGTTGACCAGAGCACATGCCACGGTGGGATATTATCATTGGGAAGGCCTGTAACTTTTTGGGGTCTTAGTTTTCTCACATGTAAATTACAGCAGCTTCTGTAAACACTTGTATGCCTAAAATTAAATATGATTATGCCATCGTAAGTGGTCTTCAGAGAGGTGGTCTTGGGGAGCTCCATTTTCTTGACAGAAGCTAAGCACTATGATTCCATGGTGAAAATAATCTAACATAATAATAATTACAACAACAATAATAATAGCAGCTAATGTTTATTGAGGTCTTATTTGGTGCCAGATGATATTTTTGGCACTCTACATATGTTAATTCAATTAATTTCCATAGGAACTACAGAATTCACAGCCAACTATGATGGCTCCCCTGTTATAAGTGGGATATTATCCTATGAAGTAGGTATTATTATTACTTTTAGTTTATAGATGTAGAAATTGAGACCTATAGTTTGGGAAACATGACCAAGTTCACACATTTATTAAGAAGGAGGAGCCTGGATTTAAACTCAAACCCTCTAACTCCAGAGCCACTTAGTATAATCTCATTAAACAAAAAATACAGATATTTCTGGTTTTATAATTCATTATCCACTATTTGAGTCCAATAAACAATAATTGATTTCCAACTACTCATAGGTGGATATGGGAGATACAATGACAAAAAGCCATCTTTAATCTTCTGAATATCATATGAATTATGTAAATGCGAATAGTGAAAAAAGATCTGCACTAGAAGATCCTTTCTCTGCCTAGTCCTATTTATTACTCACTGGACAGGCGACCTCAGGGAACTCACCTACCACTAATTTTCCTCTGATTTGTCATTGTAAATTATTCATAATAAGGCATGCCTTTTTATATTTACACATGTGCTTTTTCAAAGACTAAAGGAGATAATGTACTTTGATTGGTAAAGGAAAATATAAAAGTAAGTTATTATTACTATTCATAGTTTATTCAATTGGTAATTAATATAATTCTATAACTAGACTTAATAAAGCATATGACTTAAGTTGGGAAGTTTACACATACTTTGAATTAATACAATCTTTATTCAGCTCCACTTAAAGTGAATTATTTGAAATCCCTGGAATTGTATTTTATTCACATACTGAAAACAATTGAATTCATTAACTTATCAATGTTGTGTGATCCTTAGATAACACTGAATATGAAAACATAAATTAATATAATAGCTTCCATTTTATCAAAACATATACACATATACATGTATTAACTTCTTGGCATTTATGCAATAGCTTTTCTTCACAGACCCTAGGGCTTTTCATAAATTCCAGTTTAATTTCAATTATGTTAATTTTCACAACTGAAGATTTACAGACGTACTTGCTAGGCATTTTTGGTATAATTTTACTACAATATCGGTATCGAATAATAAGCAAATTCATGAAGAACACTTCAACATAAGCTGGAAATCCCTGCACAAATGTTACACATGGACAACTTGTAGACATCGGAAGACAATTGTCAAGTACTTTCTAAATCTTCCTAATTTCACGCAAAGTAGTTCAATGCCCTTCTATCAGTGCTTAATGTGTGCTAGATTTCACACTTTTCCCCTTCTGGTTACTTTCCTAAAGACATGCTCTGACATCTACAATTTCTACTTTTTTTTTTTTTTTTGAGACAGAGTCTTCCTCTGTCACCAGGCTGGAGTACAGTGGTGCCATCTCAGCTCACTGCAACCTCCATCTCCCGAGTTCAAGTGATTCTCCTGCCTCAGCTTCCCGAGGAGCTGGGACTACAGGCGCCCACCACCAAGCCAGGCTAATTTTTTATATTTTAGTAGACACAGGGTTTCACCATGTTGGCCAGGATGGTCTCGATCTCCTGACCTTGTGATCCACCCGCCTTGGCCTCCCAAATTGTGTGAGCCACCATGCCTAGCCTTCTTTTCATTTAATATATAATATTAAACTATCTGTATTTTTTCTTTCACATCACACTTTTCACCCCTTTATGCTATATTAGTACACAAGTTTGCATTGCATAGTTTAACAGTTACCATGGACAAGAAGTCACTGACTTCATAAACAAGCTGAACAGATTGAATTTCACTTTCCAGACAAAATGATGGGCACCTATACCAAAGCAAAGAATTAAGCCACAATATGCGTTTCATATTTTTCTCTACCCATAGTGATAAATGATCAAGTTGCAATTAATGAGGGACTTGGTCAGAGATTTTCACTGGTGGTTCATGGAAAAATAACTATATCAAGTCTTGGATTTAGCCATCCGTATAGGAACCTGCAGAAGCTGAGAATATTCACTTCAGCCCAAAGCCAGAATTCCTTGATCGATCCCAAATGTCAGCTGGATTTTATATCTGGAACTCATTGATTAAAGAAGTGGTTGTGTCATGATGAGGAAAGACCCTTCAACACCATGGGAAATATAGATTGTGATGATTCTCCCAGTCTTAGGGAAAAAAAGAATATGCAGTTATTTCAAGAACTATTACACTCAAGACTTAAGGAATAAATTTACTTTGATACCAAGAGACCAACAATAATAGTTCCCTTGTTATAAGTGGACACTTATAAGTAAAAAGTACCAGCTGAAGTCCTAGCTCACATTCAGCCTACAAAGTCTATGGATCCACCTAATATTCAATTCTTCAATCCTCAAGTATATATTTGAAATGGGTATATACAGCAATTAAAATATGCCCCTCCCCGCTTGCCACTGAGATCTTAGATTGTTAAGTAAGACCTACTACAATGATGAAAGGCAAAAGAAAACCTCTGACCCTTCCCCAACACTTCAGGAAAGATAATACATAAAAATAATATTTCATCCTTAGGAAGATGGTATAGATTAGTGCCATCAATAAAGACCTAAAAGATGCATGGCTGGTTGTCTGCATCATATCTCTACTTCCTTTTCCAATCTGGCCACTGCAGAAAACAGATGAGTTCTGGAAATGACTAAAAACTGCCACAGTCTTAACCAAATGGTAGCCACAATCACAGCTGCAATCTCATGTACATGTAATGTGATCATTGCATTGGTGAATATGTATTTTCCATTTCAATTAGATAAGAAGATGAGAAACATTTCACATGTACTTGAGATGGACATTATTCATTTACAGTTTTGTTTCAGATTTATATTAACTCTCCCACCCTTTATCACAATATAGTCAAAAAAACTATACCATTAGAAGTTGTATTATGTTGGAACTACTAAATGTAAGTATTCAGATAAATCTGGCAGCAGGCAGTCTTAACATAAAAATATTTTATACTGCTTTCAGCCTAAGCAAAGTAAAAATATATGGGTAAGCTGCATGACCAGGTACCCACACTGTGCTTGTGGTCACATTATGCGGAGAGATCCTTATGACCAGTTGAAGGAGGAGAAAATCACAATCTGAGTATGGCTTACAGATAGATTGTCTCAGAGCATGTGTGGAAACCAAAAATGGATAGCATCTTCACTGTGGCCACATTAGAAGTAGCCTTGAAAGATAGTGGAGATCAAAAATTTTCCCAATGGACAGAACTACAGCACTACACCTAGTCATCCACACTGGGTGAAGAAAAGGTGGCCCAAGATGAGAATGCATATAGATTTCTGGACAGTGACCAATGGTCTGTTTATGTGCTTGGGTGCCTAAAAGGAAAAGAACTAGAAAACCCATGTGGTAGAGGGAACAATATCCCCATCCTCCCAAAATATCCACATTCTAATTCTCGGAACCTGAGGATGTATTATCTTACATGGTAAAAAGGACTTTGTAGACATAAGTAAAATTAAAGGCCTTGATATGGTGAGATTATCCTGTATTATTAGGGGGGTCCTGTCTAATAATATGAATTATTAACAGTGGGAAACCTCTCTTGGCTGTGTTGGGAAGTAATTGTGAGTACAAAAGCTTAATAAGAAGGATGCAGAGGGTCATCAGTCAATAAAGGTGGGTAGCCTCTAGAAGCTGAAAAAGATAAAGAAATAGACGTTCCCTTAGAGAGGAATATAGCTCCACTGACATTTTGATTTTAGCCCAGTGAAACCAGTGTTTGACATCTAATCTACAGAACTGTAACAGAATAAATGTGTATTTATTTATACCACTGAGTTTGCAGTAATCTATTACAGCAATAAGAGAAAATTAATGGAATGGAAACAAGCAGGTCTGTGGTACAAGCACATGGATAGATACATGAGAGTGGGAGGATAACAGGAAGGTTTTGGGGACACATGTTAAAGCCTGCTAGACAGCATCCACAACAACGAGGAACTGAACAACACAGACCAAATGACTTGACCAGTTGGTGTTTGTCAAGCTTCTTCATCGACTGTTCCAGAACTCACCCTCTAGGCATGAAGGGAATAATGAAGGTAACGGAGACAGAGGCTATCTAGAAACACAACAGCATGGATTCTTGCTAGTAATTGGTCTATCTGAATGTCCAAATGTTCAGAAAAAGCCCAACACTGAACCTGCAATATGGCAATATTCCTTAAAGAATTGATTTTCTATGGCAACTTGAGTACATTGAGCTCAGTTCAGTTTGAACTCAGCTGTCTGTCTTCTCAAGAAGTTATACCTTTTTCTGAGTATGAATTTGTCTTCCTTGCCTGCAGAGTCCACTGTAAAGAAACTTAGAAAATTCCTGTTCTACATGCATGAAGTCTGACACAGCATAGCATATGACTAGGGGACTCACACCACATTGAAAAGTTATGGCCCATACTGCACCTTCTGAAAATAAGAGCCCCATAAAAATCTGGAAAGCCTTTTAAATGGCAGCTGAATTATTATCTCATAAGCCAGTGTGAAATAATGGGATGCTATCCTTCAGGACAAAGTACGTGTATTAAATCCAAGGAATCTTATATGGTGTTGTGTTCTCCAAAGGAAGAATACATAGGTCCCAGAACAAACATGAAGAAGTGGAGTAGTATGGATCCATTACTAATATTTATAAAAACACAGCTGGAGGGAATTTGTGCTTCTTCTTTCTAAATTCATGTGCTCTTCACAATTGGAGTTCTTAGTTCATAAATGGAGCATATTCTTTAAGGGGACACAGCATGGATGCCATTGGACTGCAAACTGCAAGCTACGCCAGGGTTCTTTGGACTCCTTGTGTGCAGAATCCAACTGGTAAGGGGAATCAGCATACTGGCCAGAATAACTGACTCTGATCAGCAGAAAAAATTAGGGCTGCTTTTACCCAATGAGGGAGGAGCATTGGGAAGCTGAAGTGATAAATTTGGGTGACTCCTGATATTCTCTTTCTTTACTGTAACTGTGAATGGATAAATGCAGCAACCTGAAAGTCAAATGACCCCTTGGGAATAAAGGTTTGGGTCACATTACTACGTTGGCCACCAAGACATGCTGATGCAATGGCTAACAATAAGCAAAAATTAGAATGAATGATGTAGGAGACAGAGGATACCTGCAATTGCAACTTCAAAACCAACTGCAGTGACCAGGGCTATAAATTGTCCTGTTAATCTCTTTCTTTTATGTTTCCTTTCAGGAGGAGAAATCCTTGGGTCTGTGGAGGAGCTATTCCCAAATCTGCATTTAAAAGTAAATATTTTACATAAGAAGGATTAATTGGAGTAACTCTGAAAATGTGGCTTTCTGAGCCTCCGCTTCATGGAGTATAATTGTCTGATAGCCCCCTCTGCTGCTTTCTGAATCCACACTGATGCCACACCTCCTGTGTTTTTCTTATTTATTTTTATTTTATTTTACTTTATTACTTTATTTTATTTTATTTTATTGTTTTATTTTATTTTATTTTATTGTTGTAAGTGGACGCTTACAAGGAAAAAGTAATAAAGTTCTGGCCAAAGTCCTAGCTCACACTGAGCCTACAAAGTCCATGGATCCACCTAATATTCAATTCTTCGATCCACAATTGTATATTTGAAATGGGTATATATAGCAATTAAAATATGCCCCCCACCCTGGCCATTGAATAATATTCCATTTCCTGGATATGCCACAGTTTATTCATCTGTTTACTTACTTAAGAATATATTGGTTGTTTCCAAGTATTGGCAATTATGAGTAAGGCTGCTATAAACATTTATGTGCAGGTTTTTGTGAGAAAATAAGTTTTCAACTCCTTTGGGTAAATTTCAAGAAGCATGATTGCTGGATCTTGTGGTAAGAGTATATTTAGTTTGGTAAGAAACAGTCAAACTGTCTTTCAAGATGACTGTACTATTTTGTGTTCCCTCCAGCAACGAATGTGAGTTCCTGTTGCTCGACATTCTTGCCAGCATTTGGTGTTGTCAATGTTCTGAATTTTGCCCATTTTAATGGTGTGTAGAGACATCTCACTGTTGTTTTATTTCGTGTTTCCCTGATGGCATATGACGTGGGACATCTTTTCCTATGTTTAACTGTCATCCGTGTATCTTCCTTGGTGAGTTGTCTGTTAAGGTCTTTAGCTCAACATTTTAATTGGGTTGTTTGTTTTTTTATTGTTGAGTTTGAAGACTTCTTTGCACATATTAGATAACAGTCATTTATCAGCTATGTCTTTTGCAAATATTTTCTCCCAGTCTGTGGCTTCTCTTTTTATTCTCTGGACAATATCTTTCACAGAGAAAAAATGATAAATTTTTAAGGAAGGCCAACTTATCAATTCTTTCTTTCGTGGACTGTGCCACTGGTGTCATATCTAAAATGTTATTATCAAAGCCCAGGTCATCTATTTTTTTCCTTGTTGTCTTCCACTATTTTTGTAGTTTTGATTTTTACATTTCAGCCTGTGATGTCTTTTAATATTTGTGATACCAAAGGGTTTTTTTCTCTCTTTTCCATTATTCTATATCTCACTTTCAGAAACACTAACTATGCAAATGTAGGCATACAATATTTATTTTATATATTATGTACTTATCTTAATTATTGCCTGCTTTATTCCATAGGAATATATCCCTTTGAATACCAGAATCATATGATGTGTTTTTGTTGTTGTTGTTGTTTTTGCCAATCTACTATTAGTATCTGCTATGATTTAAATGTTTGCTCCTGCTACAATTCATGCTGAAATTTAATTTCTGCATAGCAGTATTCAAAGGTGAAAACTTTAAGAGGTGATTAGGCCATGAGGGTTACACATCCCTGGGTGGTATTGTTCCCATTATAAAAGGGTGAATTTGAATATCTCTTGTTCTCTCTTTTGCCCTTCCACCTTCAGCCATCACCATTTTCATTTCCTTGATTATACTTTTTAGCAGTAAATTTACTTATTTATTTCAAAAGAGTGTGTTAAATCTATGGCCTACCAGCATTAGTTGTAAAGGGGAATGGTTTTGATTTTTTTGATGACGATCGATGTGTGTGTGTGCATGTGTGTGTGTGTATGTGTATGTATATGTGTATGTACATTTCTATGTGTGAATGTGTACATATATGAATGTGACTGGGATTTTTTTCCTTTCTTTTATTTTGTATTTTATAAAATGTACTACTACTTTTCCTTGTGAAAGAAAAAAATATATTGATGGCATATTAGTTAGGCATCTCCAGAAAAAGAGCCAATGAGATGTGGCTCATCCAAAATACATAAATACATCCAAATATCCAAAATGCATAAAATTAAGCCAAGGTGATGCATAAAAAGGGACACAAATGGACAAAAGGAGACAAAAAGGATATGGTAGGATTGATGGATACCTGGGGAACTGACAGAATGCCAACTGAAGGCATTGCTGCTGGATATCCAGGACCAAACTGAATAGATCTGCTTCAGAGGATGCGCTGTGGGAGCTGAGGAAGTTCTGAGTGAGGGACCTGAAGCTCTGAGAGAGGAATCCTTATCCATCAGCCACCAGAACTCCCATCCATGCACCGTGTGTGTTCCCTTGAGTATCTACCCTACTCTACTCTACAGAAAATTGGTAGAGACCTTTCCTTCCTGGTATGGCAACTGAGTAAAATTTGGCCATGCACAGGATTTCAATTTGTCCCAGATGGAACCACTGGGTAGTCTGTGGGGTGGTGAAGAAGACATTTGCAATCTGTTTTTTCCACAAAAGTTGCAGAAATGAGCAAGTTCAATCTCTAGTAACTGGAAAAAAGGTCTTACAGAAGAGATGGTGGAATTGGTGATGAGAAAGATAATGAAGTAAGCATATATTGTTTGAACCACACCCAAGTTCGTCATGCCCTGCTACCAACAACAAAATATATTACCCTTTGAAAAACACTTGTATAGTGTATTAAACCACATGATTTTCCAACTCCTAATCACCACGTTAGTTACTGTAAGATTAGGTCTTTATCTATAGGATGAACATAGTACTTTTCATAAGTAGGTTCAGAATGTAATTTTAAACATTTGATTAGATAAGACAGCATAATACATGTGTTTAAGATTTCTGTAGATTATAAAAATATATATTTAGAATATGTGTTGGTGTGTGGAGGAGTATATGTGAACTATTTACCCAGGGGAATTTTAATTTGCAGATTTCCTGGGGGTAGATTAAACCTTTTAAACATTAAGTCTTTTAGGTATTAAACATTCTTTTAAAATTTAAACATTAAAAGGAGAGTGAAGAGGCTGGGAACATGGCTCACACCTATAATCTCAGCATTTTGGGAGGCCGAAGGGGGCGGATCACCTGAGGTCAGGAGTTCAAGACCATCCTGGCCAACATGGGGAAACCCCATCTCTACTAGAAATACCAAAAATTAGCCAGGCGTAGTGGTGGGCACCTGTAATCCCAGTTACTCAGGAGGCTGAGACAGGAGAATCGCTGGAACCCAGGAGGCGGAGATTGCATTGACCTGAGACCACACCACTGTACTCCAGCCTGGGCAACAAGAGTGAAACTCCGTCTCAAAAAAAAAAAAAAAAGACGGTGATAAAACTTAGAGTGCTTGGAGAGTCCTAGTTTGCTCTTGTTGTTGTAGAGATGTTGTTAGAATCACCCTCTTTTCACCATCAAAAGAATTTGATTTGGATGATATGTAATATTATTAGTATTTATTAGCTTCTAAAATTATATTATATTTATCCTACTCCATTGCCTGCATCCATTTACTTGTTAGCTTTATCTTTTCTTCTGTGCTGCCAAGAGGTCACATGTGTTTTACTAATTTCATTCTACCCACTTTAAAGGGGATTGACCACATGTTGTCCTTGGCTGATAATTTAGAGATGGCCTCTTAATTTCATTCATCTGCAATTTGCTGTCCTACATTGTAATTTGGAGTTCCAGTGTTCAGAAAATAAGATAAGATACCAAATGATGTGTGAAAAGTGTGTCTGTTCTATGCATTTGAACTATAAATTTCACGACATTCCAGTGAATTAACATGCAAAACTTCCGGGATAAAGAAGCCTACATTTGTATAGTGCTTTCCAGTTTAGAACATGCTTTCATAAAAATGTCACTGTGCTTCTTTATATTAAAAAAAACTCATTTCTTACAATCTCTTTGTCAAGATGACCAAATAAGTGTGAGCTCATTCATTAACGCGAGGATACATTCTTGACAAATGAAATCCACCCAAAAGCAGCACTTCAAGCTTTCCCTTAGGAATCTGGCCTTACTGTCAATGTTTAAAACTTATTTCAAGTTCTCCTTAGCTTCAGAACACTTCAGTAATTCATCATTGTTTTAACTGGCCACTGCCCTTTCGTTATTTGACTGTACATAAAAACCTATGCCCTCTTTCTGCTGAACAAGCAAATCTAAAGACAAAAATCAAAGTCTTAACAAAGGGCTTGTTATTTGTATTGTCTGAGACGATATCACACTTCTCCCATCACCTCGAGGAAATATGTTCAGGTCCATTCAAATAGCAACCTAGTTCAATTATGCTTCAAAATCTTAACGAATACCAGTTAAAACAAAGATGATCCAGGTTCTTCAGATAGTACCTAATATATTTTAAGATAACCTATTATTTAATATATAAATATGTGAAATAACATATTTTCTAAATTGGTATTCCAAAACTTAAAGCAGAATCATCAAGTTAAAAGCTGGACACTGGTATTAAACAATATCATGCTAAGTAAGTTCAATCTATTCTTCTTAACTTTTGCCCCAAATCAGTTTTCTTCATATCATATTGGGCGTTTTGATCCTAACATCCAACCTCATTGTGATAGTCCTTAGAGCTATACACCAACATTTCTGATTCTTTTCTTTGTAGGCACACAATAGGATCTCTTGTAGTTAGAGATGGCTAATGAAATGTCAGATTCCAGCTGGAGATTTTAAAAAATTGGTGATGCACAGTGACACAGTTTGTGTCTGTGTGTATACCAGCCCACGTCCTTAAGGTTAAAGGTGCAATCTCTGGGTGAGGATAGTATGGATGGATGTGGGTATGAGGGAAGAATAAGCCCTTGTTATTTCCAGCCAACAATATTTTGGGTTTTTTTTTACAGTACCATAATATAATTTATCTTTACCTACACATTCATAAAAATGAAAATCATGTATTGCAAGGTGGCTACAATAGGCTAATTAATATCCCCCTCCCCCAGAAAAAGAGATATCAGGTTCTATTCTCTGGAACCTGTAAATGTTACTTTATAAAGGAAAAGCATCTTTGCAGATGTGACTAAATTAAGGATGTTGAAACACAGTGATTCTCCTGGATTATCCAGGAGAGGATATCTAACTGTAACCTCAAGTAGTTTTATAAGAGAAAGGCAGGCGGTGATTTCACACAGCCACACACAGAGAAGAAGTCAATATGAAAAGGGAGCAGAGAAAGATTTGAAGATGTGAGCCTTGATTGGAATAATGTAGCCACAATCCAAGGAATGCCAGCAGCCAACAGAAGCCAGAAGAAGTAAAGAATGTATTCCTCCCTAAAGCCTCTGAAAATAATACAGCTCTGTCAACACCTTGATTTCAGCACAGTGCTACTGATTTAGGACTTTTGGCTTCTGGAAATGTGAAAGAATAATTTATGTTGCTTTAAGACACTAAGGTCGTGATAATTTGTTAAAACAGCTTTAGGAAACTAATGTATTATAGCTGCTGTATTTTTCAATAAACTAGCATTTTTGAATAAAATATATTTATTTTTAAGTTTTCCCCATAAATAAGTATTGGCTTCATATAAAATGTATTAATACTAAACAATGAGTAAGTCCTAAACCCCATAAAACAATCAAACTGAACATACTAGTTTATAATAAGTGCTTTGTTTTACATTTGAAGCAAATGTATATAGCAAACATAATATTTACATATATATATATATATCCTCTCAAAGCTGTTTTCAATGCTGACAAATATTACTATACTATAGGAAAGACTTTAAAGAAATTATATATCCCTGTAATACCTTTTAATAAAAATGATCTCAATACAAATTGATAAAAAATACGGAAAGCTTTTGGAAATATTATTTTGTTTTCTCCCAGAGTAGATGTTCAGAGAACTGTGTTTCACTAATATTTCTAAATGCTTTCATGCGCTGTAAGTTTTCAATAGGTTTATGTTACTAAGAATGCAAAAGTTAGTCTTGCCAGGAGGAAAAAGTCTTATGTGTATGTTGTGGAAAGAGCCCTTTTGCTTTAAACAATACAAGTCATTTAAATGCCATTACCCCAAAATTAAAGCATTAATGGTAATAACCACATATAGAGCACACAGCTCAGAGATTTGTCTGCCAGTTTTACCACTATATCCCTAAAGCTTGGACAAGGGCATGGCACTCAGTAGATCAATAAACATTAAGTTATATTTTAAAAATAAGTGGAAATTCAGCTTTTTATTGAGAAGATACCATTTTGATGCTTAATTTTGTGTGTCAACTTGGAGGGTATGTTTGAGTCAGTTTACCATTTCAGTGATGAACTTGGATTAAAGCAGATGGCTTTTCAGAGTGTTGGTAGGCCTCATCCAATCAGTTGAAGGCTTGAGTAGAACAAAATACCAGCCTCCTCCAGTAGAGGAGTTGATAGAGTTTATAAAGAAATGTTTTGTACCTTGCCTCACCAAACAGAATTGTGATGTAAAACTGAGGAGGAGCATCCAATATTTTTTGTCTTTCTTTTTCCTGTGTCACATAGCCATCCCATTATTTACATCTTTTTTTTTTTTCTAAACAATATTTAGGGAGTATCCCTTTGGTATTTCTGGGTAATATAGCTATGTTTTTACTTTTTTATTTTAGTTTATTTTGCTTGCCTTCTTGCTGATTTATTCATTTATTATATTCCTCTACTCATCCAAATTTGTCTCTTCTGATATACTTGGAGTTGTAGTATGAAAACTGTAAAAACTCTAGCTGGGAGGAAGAAAGCAAATTTTTTAGTTGAATTTCTATTGTTGAGTAGTACTTTATCCTAGACCTCAATTTCCCCATTTATAATATATAACAGCAATGCTTGCCTTATTTAATTCCCAGAATTGACAGGATGATTAGATACAATTATGTATGGTAATACAATTTATAAATCAAGGAATTAATTTTATTACCTCAGAACTCTGTCTTGCTGAACCATCAAAAATTGGTTCTAATACATTAACTAGTTAATAATTTATTTCTACTAATTATTACTATGCTTGAACAAATTAAAATCCATATATACTCAAATACAATTTTAAAAAATTATGTAATAAGGGAAGTTGATTTTGTTCAGGTAGAACATTGAAGGTCCTTGAAATTGTATGCTACATATTTCCTGTTTTATCTAGTTGTAATTCAACACTGTTTTCTCTTGTCTCTTTATATATTTCTGTTGTTTTCTTAATCTTTGAGGTTTTTTGTGCTGCATTCTTCTTTCACTCCATTTCACTTCTGCTAAACTTACATGTATATCTTTCGATGTTATCTTGATACTGCCTTTTACTTTGCTCTCTATATTTTAAAGCTATGATGGAAAGCACTTTACAAGCAACTGCAATGTTTGTGAGTTTGTATCTTCTTCAGTCTTTAGTGGAGATTTCATTTAAAAACAAAACGAAACAACAAAAACCAGTTTCCACTGACATCTCTGGGATGCTTGTCCCTTTACTTCAAGTTTCATTGACATCTGGCAGATGAGAACACTGCAGTAATTTCACAGAAAGGCTGCCAAATATGACACCAGAAAAAGTACAAAGCATCTGCCCTTTCTTGCTTCAAAAAGCCTAAGGCCTAATGACATCCTTAAATGCCTGGAAAAAGCAAATGATGACATGACTGCCGATAGTAGTGTTGTCAGGTGCTAGACAAAATAGACTGGAGATGTCAAGAGGAGAAACTGCCCTCCAGGCAGGAAACTATCCTGCTTATACACACATAACACATCAGATATTTTATATAACAGCTCCTACTGCAATACTTAGCCTGTGTAATTCTAATACTACAAGGATATCAAGGGGCTACCTTTTTCCCACTGACTGGCTGAAAAAAATAGAAGAGAATGAGAAATGCAAGACTTATGATTTAAATATTTTTTATAAAAGTAAAATACTATTTTGTAATAAGTAAAAGATATTTTGTCCTTTCTCCTGTATCCTGGTTTCCAATCTTTCCTGTTTCTTGATGGCTCCTGTCTTCACTTTTATCTTTTTCTATCTCCATCATTGTAGTATATGTATTAAAATAGTATTGGATCTATCTCTTCTCCATTCAATTATGGACTAATTTCCATAACTGAAAACACATCGTTCTCCTCTGAACATTGCTGATATACTTCCTTGTTCTGACATTTTCTTTTCAGAGTGAGGAGCTTCTGGTGAAATCTTTTTTTAACTATAGATTTAGTATCTTGATATTACTGCTGAATATTTGAAACTTCGTTGGTTTTCTCGTAATTCCTAATTGGAATTGTTGCTGTTGGGAGTGATGTATTTAATGGAGAAGGAGCTTTATTCTTTAGCAAAGTCTCACATGAGACTGATTCAGCATAGTTGTGTGCCGGAGTTGATTCACAATATAGATATTTTTCCCTCCGGGCATTATTTTCCCTTTTCCAAGGGTCTGGGGATTGCTGCCCTTAATTGATGAGCCCGAAGTCTTCTCTTTCCTGTAAGAGTTTATTGTTGTATGATCTTCTCATCTCATCAATTATCTTCTAGTTTTGCTGCCCTAAGTTTTAGCCTAAACTGCTTTTCTTATCCACTAAGTACTAAATATGCCATGTCTAATTTCCATTAATGCCTCCACATGTTTGCTTTAATGTAAAATAAAATGTCTTGTATTTCAAATACTTCTAGTTTATTTTGGAGTTTAAAACTTTTTCGGCTGGGCACAGTGGCTCACGCCTGTAATCCCAGCACCTTTGGGAGGCTGAGGGGGGTGGATTGCCTGAGCTCGTGAGTTCGAGACCAGCCTGGGCACATGGTGAAACCCCATCGCTACTAAAAAATACAAAAAATTACCTGGCCATAATGTCACGTGCCTGTAAACCCAGATACTTGGGAGGCTGAGGCATGAGAATTGCTTGAACTGGGAAGTGGAGGTTGCAGTGACCCGAGATCATGCTACTGCACTCCAGCCCGGGAGACAGAGTGAAACTCTGTTCAAAACAAACAAACAAACAAAAAAACCTTTATTGTTTTAATAGCTTATTATTAGCTTATTATTTCAAAATAGAACATATTGTATGTATATACTTTTCAACCACTAATGAAAATACACCTAGAAGGATGAGATGGCCACTTGAAAAGACTTTTACATTATAATACGTGTTTTCAGGACTTTATCTTAAGGGAATAGGAAGTTATTCAGTGATATTACCGTGGGATTTTGCAATCAAATGTAGACTTTGCTAAAATACCTTTTGTTTTGGCGAAATATAATGAGATGTGTTAAGAAGAAAGACAGAAGAGGTTCACCATGCTAAGAAATCATGTAACAGGACTAAAATACAGTGTACAGAGTGGATCGGTAATTTTAAAAAGACTAGTGGAGGCCGATAACAATTTGGAGTCATATAAGAAGAAATGAGAAGTTGGGAAAAATGTGAACAAAAGTCTAACTTGAATAATAAAAACAGAGCATCACAACCCCTCGATCAATTCCCAGATCAATTCCCAATTACAGCCAGTTCACCCTCCCATAACCTCTTGAATAAAGAGAAAGCCAGGTCCCTTTGAGAAGGGACCACATTATACTGTCAAACCATGTACTGTTAATCCTTCTTCCAGCTTTCCCCAAAGGGACCTATGGCCTTTTACCAGGATGATTGTGCATTGGGAAAAAGGAAGTAATCAGACCTTTTGAGAATTAAGGGACTCTAGTTCCAAACTGAAACTAATTCCAGGAGACTCAATATGCCATGGTGGTGCACAGTCAGAGTGGGGACTTACGGAAGCCAGGTGACCAGTGGAATTTTATCTCAATCCATGTCATACTGGGCTTGGTGGGTCCCAAACCCATCCTGTGCTTATTTCCCTAGTTCCGGGATATATAATTGGCATAGACACAGTCAGCAACTGGCAGAATTCCCACACTGGGGATGCTTCTCTTCACCATTTAGGCTTCGAATGAAATTCCAGATCCATAGAACACTATTTCTGACCCTTCTCAACAGATTAAGTTAGGTATCCTTATTATATGACCCCATATCACCATGAATTTTACATTTGTGCAATTTTCTTTTTCATAATTTTTCAATTAGTTATTGACTATTTGTTACGTTTAAGCATGTCTTGTCTGCTGTATTGTAAACTCCAAGAGGGTAGGGACCTGTCTGCTTGTTCATGGCTACACTTTAAGTATCTATCCAGCACCACAGGTAAAATATTAATCTTTGTCAATTGGATGTCAGTATATACTATTTCATTAAATCTACATCCATATCTGTCTCAGCACTCAGTCACACTTACACTCACACCATACAAAGACAGCTTTCTAATTTATTCCAAGCTTCCTGTTTACATCCTGCTCTTTGTTTTACTGTCTAGTCAAGGCTTCCACAATCTCCTTGATTTGCCCTTTAGGATGACCATTTACTGATTTTGCTTCCTTCTTACTTTTAGTCTCCTGCTTTAGTTGGGAGTTGTGTTCTTCTCTACAAGTCAATATTGAACTTCTTTTTTCTCTTACATGTCTAATCACATTAAGCTTTAAGAACTTACTTGACTAGAGTTGAAGAATCTTGGTAAAGAGGAAACTAACTGAGGCAAAATAAACATTTTATATAAATATTCTTGTACTTCCAAACAAGTAAAAGAGTCATCCCTCAACACGAGGAGTCTTTTTAGAAAATAGATTTTAATACTTTGAACACATTTCTTCCTCCCAGAGCAAGGAATTTTTGTCCTTCACATCTTTTCTAATTATATCCAAATCAGTTTTTAATCCTAAACTTCTCCTATTTTTTGTACTCTCATCTTTTCTTAAAATAGTTTCTTTTTTTAAAGTGGGCTAAAGTATCACTCCCATTACATCACCCCAGTGCCACCTCGCCATTGTCTTTTCCTCTTAATCTACTGTATGATGAATCCTAGGAAAATTTGAATACAAAAGTACATTAAACCATGCTTCTATTAGGAAATAGTTTCTTTTGCTTCTGTTTTTCAATGAAGAAGCAAACTGGAATTTTATGCAAAACGTTTTTTACTAATAGCACGCATTCTAATTCAATAGCAAATAATTAAATATATTAACAATATAAATTTCAACTAACTCAAACAATTCTTCTCACTGTGATATATAATATACAAACAGAGCTTCTGAAAAATGTTACTACAGGTAATTTGTATGCATTATCTATATTTCTATGCACAGATTACATTATTATACAAAGAGCTTCAGATTTAGTTCCATAAACCAAACTGGGCTATCAGCACACTTGGCAAACTTTATTTGCTCATGTTCTCACTGCAGTCAAAGGATTCTGGTTAATTGCTAAAGTACTTTCACTGTCTAAAAGAAATCTCTGAACGCGACTGATACTGAGCGTCAGAAAGAGCAGTAACAAATGCGTGGATCAAGCCTCCACGCAAGCTATTATGTAAGTCCTGTGGCAATTTCTCAAAAGATGGTGATGAATTGGTCAGCTTGCTCTACAGACATGAATTCCCTCTTTCTTATATTCTGATTTAAATATGATGCCAGAAATGTAATTATCCTTGAAGGTTAGCATTTTCAATTATAACATTTGTATATAAAGTACGTAATCTTTGATATGGAAAGTTTATCTTTTGGTATTCACACAATATAGGTGAAAGGTATGCAAAGTAATTTGTGAATGACAAAATTTTACCTGAAACTTATCTGCAGGAGGTGTTTTTTTCTTGATGGCTGAGTGCTATTTGTCTATTTTTTTTTTTTTTTTTTTTTTTTTTTGAGATGGAGTCTCGCTCTGTCGCCCAGGCTGGAGTGCAGTGGCGCAATCTCGGCTCACTGCAAGCTCCGCCTCCCGCGTTCACGCCATTCTCCTGCCTCAGCCTCTCCGAGTAGCTGGGACTACAGGCGCCCGCCACCACGCCTGGCTAATTTTTTTGTATTTTTAGTAGAGACGGGGTTTCATCGTGGTCTCGATCTCCTGACCTCGTGATCCACCCACCTCGGCCTCCCAAAGTGCTGGGATTACAAGCGTGAGCCACCGCGCCCGGCCTTATTTGTCTATTATAAATGACATTTGTAACTTTAATTTAAAGAGCACAATCTGCTTTGCAGGTAAACCTCAATATGGAATTTTCATGGAGATTTTGTATTTCTTAGATGTCAGTTGGATGTATTGAATAGTTGATTTGTTAATCTGATGCTTCTCTATTATATGTTGCAGAAGTGTCATTTAAACATTGCATTCTTCTTCTTACAGAAGTAATGTTATTCACTTTAGAAAAAAAAAGGGAAAAATTGAGATAAACAAAAATAATAAAAATTACCTGTAAACCTATAATAGAGAAAACCAATTACATTTGGCATGTAATGTTTTGATTTTTAAAGTTTTGTCTAATTCTAGCAGTAACTTTTAATGTAATATTGGCTTTTCATAAAAAAATCATTTTATTTAATATGTCCTCATTGTGAATCAAAGTAAAAAATGTGATGTATCTGATGTAATCATGTAAGAAAATAGCAAGCAACTAATTCTCTATGTGCACGAAGTCTAGTGCCAGGATATATAAGAATATATATATATACACACATCACTTTTTATTATTGTGCAATTCTCACTTATTATTATTGTGTTCAATTTCCAGCATGACACAAATTGGAATAGGCCCTGAAGTCTATGGTCCAGATGGAATGGGCTCTGAAAATGATATGAAAAGTAGCTGATGGAATAGGAAAACCAATGAGAAAAACAAATGAACAACTTTAGGGCAAATGTTTATTTATTAAACAAGTATAATTTAGTGACTACTAGATACTGGATACTGCTCCAGGCACTTGGGATAAATTAGTATCCTTAACTTTGGCAAATAAATCTCCTAAAATAATTGAGACTTGTCTCATCATTTTCCTCGATTGACAGTGGGAACATGCAAAAGTTCAGTGTGATGGGAAGTAAAAGGAAAGCTGGATAAAAAATGAGGTGAAAGAAGTAATGACAGATGGCATAAGGGAGTATATGCAGATGTAGCTTTTTTCAATAAAGAACCAAATTACAGGCCTAGCACCATGACTCACGCCTCTAATCCCAGCACTTTGGGAGGCCAAGGCGAAAGGATCACTTGAGCTCAGGAGCTTTACACCAGCCTAGGCAACAGAGGGAGACTGTGTCTCTACAAAAAAAATGGGAAAAAAAAATAATTATCTGGGTATGGTGGCTCACGTCTGTAGTTCCAGATACTTAGGGGGCTGAGGCATGAGGATCACTTTAGCTGGGGAGGTAGAGGCTGCAGTGAGCTATGATCTCGCCACTGCACTACAGCCTGGGTGACAGGGTGAGACCCTGTCTCAAAAATACATAAATAAATAAGTATTAAAAGACAAACACAAATTACATGCATAGGGAAAGTAAACTAATTTTGTGTAGGCCTAATTAAAATATGAAAAAACAAATTTACATTTCCAACCTTTAGAAATTCTACAACATGGAACAGATATACTGAAAAAACAACACTTTCCCATTTCCGTGTGATCAGGGAGATACTCAATGACGATCTTTCAGAAACATTGGAAAATGAGGACAGAGATTAGCAATGTTCTCAGTGTACATCTGTATAATTTTTTTCAAAGAAAATATTTGATGTTAGTATCTGACAGGTCAGTAATAAATAGATTTCCACATTTGTCCTCCCACTCTATCATTTCTGATTAGCATAATAGAAATTATAGAACAAAAATTCCAAGCAAGAACAAGTAGAAGAAAATATAACCATTTATATTTTATTGCATAACGATATAATCTGAATTAGTTCTGGTATTCCTCCAGTGGAAAGTATACATTTTTATATCTGAAGTCAGGTAAGTTGGCAATTGAATAAAATTTCTAAGATGTGTTTTTGTGTTATTTTGAGTTTTTCTTTCAGTGTCTTTTAAAAGAATGAGATACTTCTGAGGGTAAATTAAATAATTGCATGCTCATTGTTTGGTGCTAGATCCAGAATATGATAGACAATGAATAGCGTATTAATAATATACAGTCTTAATCAGTGGCTTCCCAACTACAATGTACAATATATATCAGTAGGACAGGAACTCATTTTTTTAAATTGCAGATTACCTACTTTGCCTTCAGAGATTCTGATTCTATAATTTAAAAACCCCTCAGGATTTCATTGAAAAGTATCTTAAGGATTGATTTTTTGTTTGCTTTTTTGGTTCATTTATAATATCCCTGGATATATTACTTCATATTTATCTTTTTCTGGGGGAAAAAGATATTGACTATTAAATATCAAATATAAGTCCCCCTCACATCATGCATTTAATTTCTAATATATTTTTACATTTTGCCTTTTGTAAAATATATGGAAGAAAATAATTCCATATTTCTGTATAGAATCTTGTTACAAATTTTAAAAATTAAGTTATACTATGAAATTCAAAAGTATAGTTCAGGCATCATTTAAAAGCAGTGCCACAAATATTCCCCCCAAAATTAAAAATAAATGTCAATTTTAGTCTTTTTCTACCCCTTGTGGATAATGATGCTAAAGATCATGACAAATTATCATCATTCCAGAGAAAGATGCAATGAATAAGAGCATGACCCACATGACAAGAGGGCAAGGATCCAAAATCCAGTCTCCGTCACTTAATAATTGGTGTGTCTGTGGGCGATTAACCCCTTTTCCCCCTCAACTATGCATCAGCAGACAGGAGAAGACATCCAATTTCTTTACTGGGGTGTCAGAAGTACTAAATATGTTTGTGAATGGAAAGCTCGTGGTGACTCACCTGGCAAAATGTAAACAGAATGTATGTTTCCTATTTTAGTTTATGTAGTATTTGTTAGTGTGGTAGGCCTGGCAAAAGGCTTCAAATAATTTCCTTTGGTATATTTTAAAGGGATTTTACATCAAAGGAGAAATTTTGAGACTCTGATGACTTCATATTCCCTGCAGCATACTCACCCTCTTTTCCCATTTTTAAAAGTTTTTACCCCATAAAATCAAATAAACATGCAGGATCATCTACTTTAGCCTCATCTGGAGGCATTCTTCCACATAAATTTGTCTCTTCTGATTTTCACTCACAAAAAATTTGTATGGTTAAATACCACAGTAAATATACATTAAGTAAATAAATGTTCCACATGCTTTTTCTCTCTATCATATGTTTTAAATATGTCATCCCAAAAATGTGAGAATGTGTATTGTTATATAAGTGGATATAAAATGATCCCAAAGGAACACTTTGATGACAATTGTCTGTACATGTCATGAAGCACAAGACACTAGGCTTTGAGGCCTGAGATTGTCATTTAAAGATTCCTTCCTGATTGAAGCCTTGGCTCCTTTCACTTTCCCCTTCACTATTTCTTGTTAATATAGACAACAACAGATTCCCTGCTAAGAAAATTCGGACTTACTACAATTTTATCAATCCCTCTCCGTTACATATGCTCGCTACACAACTCTACTTCAGGTAAGTGAATCATTTTCTTTGATTTAAACGTTTCCTGCTGAGGTGTATGAGAATAAAAGCTATTTTGTAAGAAGACTGTCAACAGAGTACTCTGTCATCTATTTAGCTTAAGTATATCAATGAGAACTTTATTTTTTTTGTCACATGCATTAGGTACAGCAGAGATGATCCTCTTGTAGATTTTTATATTTTAAAAAATATGTTTTTGTGTCCAAAATGTGTTGTTTTTAATAGTCAGCTTAGTCCCATGTTTTCCATTTTTAGCATCATCAGTGACCAGGAAAATGTCTTTCTGATATTATGATAGATTCTTCTCTAATTTAATACTGTTTAATACTTGGGTTATGCCATCTAATATATGTTTTAACTTTTTTAACTTTGGCATTGGTTTTTGTTTTGGTATAAAATTTGATTTTGAATTCAGTTATGATTTTAACATTTCTATTTCACAGTAATTTTTCCATCTTATTTGATTATGACTTTTTTGACAATTTAATTTTTAATTTTTTTTTATTTCCATTGGTTTTCTTGAGTCTCATGAGGTTCAGAACACACTACCCAAAATGTGGTGCTGTGGCATATTGAGCAGTTTAGATTGAAATAATTTAAAGAACACGTGTGAGAAGGACTCTCTGTCTTTCTCCTTTGCCGCTGAAGCAGGTCACAGAAAGACCGCGTGCTACAAAGACGCTTTGATCTTTACCTTCTCTGAAAGTAGATTATAAGACCCCCATGTGAGAGCTGTCCTTCCTACACAGAGAAAAAGAACAGCTTTATCTCCAAAGACGGAAGGATGTAAAAAGGAATCTGAACAAACAAGCCTTCCTAAATTTCCTCTAGTTTACTACCTTTAGCTCATACCTTTTGTCCTGTCACATTTTTCTATGACTTTCCACTCGTCATTAAACCCAGTATAAACACGTTTAGTTTAACCACCTCTTCATGTGTCTTCATTTCCTTATGAAAGCTCCAATGTCATGTAAAACATATTACATAAATGTATATGTTTTTATATTGTTAATCCATCTTTTGTAAATCTAATTTACAGCTGGAAAATATAGGAGGGTAGAGGGAAAATAGATTTTTTTTCTTATCAACTATCTGTTTTTCTCTTATCTGACAGAATTTAAGCATACTCTGAATGTCTTGAAAAGGGAAGCCAGACATGAAAACCACTTCTAACTGATGTATACTTGTTTGGAACCAATTTGTTTTATGGTATGCATTACATACAGTCATTACATCAGAAAGACTTGTAGTCATGAATGGAAGCTATGTTATATTCCTACATATTTTAATATATGAAGGTAAAATATTTTCAAAAGGGAAATTGTAGCAAACAGATCAAACGTTTTTTGAAGGAGGAGATTTTTATTTTGAATACACATAAGAATAAGAAGATTAATAATATTTCTTTCTTTTAAAGATTAAGGACTTAAGTGATTCTAGTAGATATGGTAAATAGCTTGCTCAATATTTGTTTAAACTTTTAGTGTACCTTACTGGACTTCATTCACAGCAGAATAAAAAATTGCGTTCACTAGGGTTGTTTTCAGTTTAAGTTTCTGGAATTCATATAGATTCTATTTACCAAGGACTTGAATTCAGACCAGAGTTAAGTGGAGACTGTAACAGCAAAGGCTAGTCAGATATAGGAACAGAAGTGCTTACCTACTTTACCTCCGTAAGAAATTAGTCACACAGTATTAATAAGTTAAATTTAAAAATCAGAAAAAAATAAATTCAGTAACTAAAAAGTTTGAAAATTATATCAAGTGACAAGTTTCTGCAATAATTCTCTTCACCCACATCTGCCTACTTCCTCTGCCTTCCTATTTCTACCTTTTTATGTTGTTCAATTGATTAGATTGATTTTAAATTCATTTTCTAAGGAAAGAAACATGGCTTAGATTAGAGATTCATGGCTTTTTCAAAAGGATCACCATGCACGAAAATACTTAACAAATGTCTCAGAATTCTCTGTTTTAAGTAACACAGTAGGTTGTCTCTTTGCAATGGTTTTACTGCCTTTTCAAGAAGCTCAGAATATAATTGTGTGACATATATAACGCGAACTACATTATAATATGAAATAATTTTTAACATCATAATATTGAATTCTAACGTAATTATAGGAGACTGCTATTAATCAGTTATGAGAAAATAATATATACAGAAGGAAACCCATGAACGTTTGTGTTTAGACAAATGTTCACTATATATTCTTGCCCAACACCTACATTACCCCTCATGTTTTATAGAGAAAGGGCAGTACATGCAATTCAGAAGCGATACATTTTTAAACTTATGAGTGTCAGCTAATGCATCCCTCAAAAATGCCTGTACTCTTTAAAAAAAAAAACAACTTTAATTTTAAAAGCATTTTTTTAACCACGTTATAACACAGATTTCCTAGCTTATGCTATTATCTGTTGTATTATTTAGCTTGGCTACTATGACATAAACTAGGTGACTTATAAGCAAAGAGTTTTATTTCTCACTCTTCTGGAGACTGGAAATCTGTGATCCGGGGACCAGCATAGTCAGGCTCTGGCGAGAGCCTTTCCCGGGCTTCAGAACACTTTCTCACTGTATCCTCACATGGCAGAAAGCAAAGTAGAGGAAGCAAGCTCTCTTGTGACTTTTATAAGGACACTAATCCCACTCATGATGACTCCTCCCTATGACCACATCTAATTATAATTATTCCCAAAGTCTCTACCCCCTAACACCATGACATTGAACAGCAGGATTTAAACATACAGATTTTGGGGATAGTGGGAAAAAAGTGGTTCAGTCTATAACACTTGTATTTAAATGTAAATTTGTTTTTCTCATTTTTGAGTTACTTTCAGATATCCATCAATATCCATGCTGACTTCTCCCCCTCATATCACCTTTTATGATACTGTACAGTAAATTCCCTTTAACTTTTAGAATTTAAAATATTAGTCATACATTTAATACTTTCTACATTCTTAATACAATAAGATTATAAGATTTTGTGATTCTACGTGACTTTTGAATATAATTATCTTCTGTTTTGTTGCATAGCTATGCTTAAAAGCCTTCAGATGTTATAACCTTTTACTTTAAGCATAACTCAAAATGCCTGTTAATCTAATTTAGCTTTAAAAACATTACAATATCAATAATTAGACATTTAACGAGTTTCAGATATTTACATATAAGTAATCTATTTTTTAAGTTAGCAATAATTTTACCAAAGAAAAAATATGGTATAAGAAAATAAATCCTCATTAAACAGCCACACACAATGTATACACATAAATACAACCTTAAAAGCAAACAAAAGTATACTGAGCAGTTAATGTATTAAAGAAAATGATGGCAACAAATCTCGTAGAAAATAGAATGTTACTTTTACTGTTTGGCAATAATCAGAAATGAAGTTTAAACCAGTTAATAATTTAAAATGCCAATTAATATCTTATTTATGTTTACTTTAAAAATTTTGTTTTGATATACAGATTGGATTAGTCTCTTCTCTTGCAGCTAATAAAGACATACCTAAGACGGGATAATTTATAAAGAAAAAGAGGTTTAGTGGACTCACAGTTCCATATGGCTAGGGATGCCTCACAATCATGGCAGAAGGCAATGGAGGAGCAAAGGCCCATCTTACACGGCAACAGGCAAGAGAGAAGTGCAGGGGAACTGCCCTTTATGAAACTATCAGATCTCATGAGACTTATTCACTATCATGAGAAAAGCACGGGAAAAACATGCCCCATGATTCAGCTACCTTCCACTGTGTCCCTCTCATGACATGTGGGGATTATGGGAACAGTTTAAGATGAGATTTGGGTGGAGGCACAGCCAAACCATATCACAGGTAATTTCAGTTTACCATCCTTCAGGAAAGGAGACAAGAAATACAGCTGTACTCTGTGTAAAGTGCGCCAGGGGCTCAAACAAGAATACCCATATCTGCAAAAGGAAAGAAATAGCTATTTATATATATGAAAATCTGTCCTGTGTGGGCAAACTCTTTATTATCGACTTTAGAACACAGTGATTCATCTGATGTCAACATTGGTGAAATCTTTTCACAACCCCTATCAGTCACTGACGTGTCATTTGTGAAATGACGGAATCAATTCAGTTCATATCCTGTTAAAGTTAATCTGGCGGGGTAAGGGGGCAGGTGGACAACAGCTTTCCTAGAAAACAACATCAGTAATTCTTAATTAGAGGAGAGAGCAATATATATATATATATATATATATATATATATATATATATATTTAGTAAGTCTCTCCTCAGTTTTGACTCAATGCATTTGCCTAGGAAGAGATTAAGCCATTTTCAAATCAGGAAGTGAAAAATAAACTCTATCTTTTGTAGGATGATTCCAAATTTTAAAAATTCCAATTACCTTTTATAAATAGTTCCAATTCTCTTAGTGTTAGTCAATCATTTATCACCACAAAGCACCACCTGAGTCTAAAATATTGACAAAATTCATGTATTTTATGAGCAATGCAAATATTTACTGGAAGAAATCAAACCACAAATGACTAAGGGCCTATAATACACTGAGATTATGTACAGAGTGTGAACATTGTGATTGAAAAGCAATTTTGGAATCAGCATTTTCTGGTATGGTAATTTATTTCTTTTTATCAATTTCGACCATATATATCATCTCTACCATCAAAAACAAACACCTCTGAGGCATGACAGAACCTGATACAATCAGGAAATTTGTGCTGGAATAACAAAATTGCATTGACAAATAAGCTTTCCATTTTAGTGACTTCTCAATTTTTACAGTTATTTTTTATATCTGCTTCTGACAGTAAACTTAATGTTGCATAATTAAAAAGATTAAAGTGCATTGGCTGATATGACTTTGAAAGACATTCAGTTAGGACTTTATAGCATTCCTAAGCAAGAGAAAAATAAATGTGATACTGTGACATATTTTCAATGTGTATAGTTCCCAACCATTTGAAGAAAAGGCTAATAGGCTAGAACCAGGTCGTGCTGCCAAATTGTTATTTTATCAATGTGTTAATGTATATGTTATTTTAACTTTCATTGAATTTAAGATCAAGTATTTTTTTCTGCCTTCATTTCTTATTTTCCTTCTCTCTTTTTGTTCTTCTCCTATTTTCTTTTGACATTAACAAAAGGGTTTGGACATTTGACTTAAATGGGTATTCAGTAATGACTTCTTTTTATTCTCTTTTATTTTATCAAAGCAATAAAAATTATGGTAGACAGAACAAGAAAGTATCATGTCATATTAGGCATGGAGAATTATTTAGAAAGTTTTTGTTAAGCTCATTTTTATAAGCCTGAGTAAAATTCCACTGTTGCTATGGTAATGTTTCAAGTTCTATCAGAAAATAGTGATTATGAAGATGATGGTGATGAGAATAATGATGATGAGATGAGACTAGCAGGAGGAAGAACACCTATCTAAAAATATACCAAGGGTCATCTTAGCTATAGCTACATTTTTAGAAAAACTTAATAATTATAAAAAAACTCATGAGGAAATTAATTTCAGGATAACCTACATTTTATGGTCATTTTTTAAGGGAAGTTTTTGAGGAAAAAATAATAAAAAGCATTTTAAAATTTTGGCTATGAGAAGTAATCATAGGGAGACTTAGTTTTCTTTTTATTCATTCACTTGTTCACATTATTACTGAATGCTAACTATGAGACAAGCATTGTGTTGACCACTGAGGGTGCGGCAAGTAATCAAACAAACAGAAATTTTACTTACATTAAATTTACATTTCAGTGTAAGGAAATAGAAAATATACAAGTATATCAGCAAGCTATGTAAAGAAACAGACTCCTTGGATAAATGGCTGAATCTAGAACTGGGATAGGGAAAATCCACGATGGACCTGTTAAGGGCTTGAACTGCCAGAATGTAAGGGAGTGCTAACCAAACCAGCAAGCAAAAACAAAACATAACCCATAAACGGATGGCAGCATGTCAAAGGGGCCATCTTGTAGGAACTCCAAAGGGAGAACAGTTTGACTAAAAGAATCATAATTGTAGTAGTGTTACTATAACTCAAAATATGTAATAATGCTCCTGTCCCTACTGATATAAATAAATGTTAAATAAATAAATACATGGAAGAGAAGAGATACTTTACAGAAGAATTCTCAAATCTACATACAGATATCTACACTTCATTATATGGAGATTAATTTCTCTTTCTTAGAACATGGGCTGGATGTTGAAATTTGAATACAATATGGAAAATTAAGTAGGGCCAATATTCAACATTCTTAAAGAAAAGAATTTTCAACCCAGAATTCCATATCCAGCCAAACTAAGCTTCATAAGTGAAGGAGAAATAAAATCCTTTAGAGACAAGCAAATGCTGAGAGATTTTGTTACCACCAGGCCTGCCTTACAAGAGTTCCTGAAGGCAGCACTAAACATGGAAAGCAACAACCGGTACCAACCACTGCAAAAACATGCCAAATTGTAAAGACCATAGATGCTATGAAGTATCAATTAACGGGCAAAATAACCAGCTAGCATTGTAATGACAGGATCAAATTCACACATAACAATATTAACCTTAAATGTAAATGAGCTAAATGCTTTAATTAAAAGACACAAACTGGCAAATTGGATAGAGTCGAGACCCATCAGTGTGCTGTATTCGGGAGACTCATTTCACACGCAGAGACACACACAGGCTCAAAATAAAGGGATGGGGGAAGATCTACCAAACAAATGGAAAGCAAAAAATAAACAAACAAACAAACAAAAAAAACAGGGGTTGCAATCCTAGTCTCTGATAAAACAGACTTTAAACTAACAAAGATCAAAAGAGACAAAGAAGGCCATTACATAATGGTAAAGAGATCAATTCAACAAGAAGAGCTAACTATCCTAAATATATATGCACCCAATACAGGAGCACCCAGATTCATAAAGCAAGTCCTTCAAGACCTACAAAGAGACTTAGACTCCCACACAATAATAATGGGAGACTTTAATACCCCACTGTCAATATTAGACAGATCAATGAGACAGAAGGTTAACAAAGATATCCAGGACTTGAACTCAGCTCTGCACCAAGCAGACCTAATAGACATCTACAGAACTATCCACCCCAAATGAACAAAACATACATTCTTCTCAGCACCACATCACATTTATTCTAAAATTGACCATATAATTGGAAGTAAACTACTCCTCAGCAAATGTAAAAGAACAGAAATCACAACAAACTGTCTCCCAGACCACAGTGCAATCAAATTAGAATTCAGGATTAAGAAACTCACTCAAAACCACACAACTATGTGGAAACTGAACAACCTGCTCCTGAATGACTACTGGGTAAACAAAAAAATGAAGGCAGAAATAAAGATGTTCTTTGAAACCAATGGGACCAAAGACACAACATACCAGAATCTTTGGGACACATTTAAAGCAGTGTGTAGAGGGAAATTTATAGCACTAAATGCCCACAAGAAAAAGCAGGAAAGTTCTAAAATTGACACCCTTACATCACAATTAAAAGAAATAGAGAAAACAAATTCAAAAGCTTGCAGAAGGCAAGAAATAACTAAGATCAGAGCAGAACTGAAGGAGATAGGGACAAAAAGCCCTTCAAAAAATCAATAAATCCATGAGCTGTTTTTTTGAAAAGAACAACAAAATTGATAGACTACTAGCAAGACTAATGAAGAAGAAAAGAGAGAAGAATAAAATTGACACAATAAAAAATGATACAGGGGATATCACCACCGATCCCACAGAAATACAAACTACCATCAGAGAATACTATAAACAGATCTACGCAAACAAACTTGAAAATCTAGAAGAAATGGATAAATTCCTGGACAAATATACACTCCCAAGACTGAACCAGGAAGAAGTTGAATCTCTGAATAGACCAATAACAGACTGAAATTGAGGCAATGATTAATAGCCTACCACCAAAAAAAGTCCAGGGCCAGACAGATTCACAGCCAAATTCTACCTGTGGTACAAAGAGGAGCTAGTACCATTCCTTCTGAAACTATTCCAATCAATAGAAAAAGAGGGAATCCTCCCTAACTCATTTTATGAGGCCAGCATCATCTTGATACCAGAGCCTGGCAGAGACACAACAAAAAAAGAGACTTTTAGACCAACATTCCTGATTGGGGAAACCCACCCCCAATATTTCAATATAGGTTCTTTATATTTTCCCTAAGTGTCGACTGGTCTGAGAAATAAAGAGAAAGAGTACAAAGAGAGGAATTTTACAGCTGGAATGCCGTGGGTGACATCACATATCAGTAGGTCTGTGATGCCCACCTGAGCCACAAACCAGCAAGTTTTTATTAGGGGTTTTAAAACTGAAGGGGGTGTACGAACAGGGAGTAGGTCACAAAGATCACATGCTTCAAAGGGCAAAAAGGAGAACAAAGATCACATGCTTCTGAGGAAACAGGGCAAGGACAAAAGCAAAGATCACAAGGCAAATGGCAAAATTAGAATTACTGATGAGGGTCTATGTTAAGCTGTGCATGTATTGTCCTGATAAACAGCTTAAACAACAGAAAACAGGGTTCGAGAGCAGAGAATCTGTCTGACCTCAAATTTACCAGGGCGGGATTTTTTCCCCACCCTAATAAGCCTGAGGGTACTGCAGGAGACCAGGGCGTATTTCAGTCCTTATCTCAACCACATAAGACAGAAACTCATAGAGCGGCCATTTATAGTCCTCCCCCCAGGAATGTAATTCTTTTCCTAGAGTCTTAATATTTAATATTCCTTGCTAGGAAAAGAATTAGTGATATATCTCCTACTTGCACATCCATTTATAGGCTCCCTGCAGGAAGAAAAATATGGCTCTTTTTGCCCAATCCCGCAGGCAGTCAGACCTTATGGTTGTCTTCCTTTGTTCCCTAAAATTGCTGTTATTGTATTCTTTTTCAAGGTGCACTGATTTCATATTGTTCAAACATACATGTTTTACAATCAGATTTCATATTGTTCAAACACACGTTTTACAATCAATTTGTATAGTTAACACAATCATCACAGGGTCCTGAGGTGACATACATCCTCAGCTTACCAAGAAAACAGGATTAAGAGATTAAAGTAAAGACAGGCATAAGAAATTATAAGAGTATTATTTGGGAAATGATAAAGGTCCATGAAATCTTCATAATTTATGTTCAGAAAGTGCAGTAAAGACAGGCATAAGAAATTATAAGAGTATTATTTGGGAAATGATAAATGTCCATGAAATCTTCACAATTTATGTTCCTCTGCCACAGCTCCAGCTGGTCCCTCCATTCAGGGTTCCTGACTTCCCGCAACAATCCTTGATGAACATCAATGCAAAAATCCTCAATAAAATACTGACAAACCAAATCCAGCAGCATATCAAAAAGCTTATCCACCACGATCAAGTCAGCTTCATCCCTGGGATGCAAGGCTGGTTCAACATAGGCAAATCAATAAACATAATCCATCACATAAACAGAACCAATGACAAAAACCACATGGTTATCTAAATAGATGCAGAAAAGGCCTTTGACAAAATTCAACAGCCCTTCATGCTAAAAACGCTCAATAAACTAGGTACTGATGGAATGTATCTCAAAATAATAAGAGCTGTCTATGACAAACCCACAGCCAATATCATACTGAATGGGCAAAAACTGGAAGCATTCTCTTTGAAAACTGGCACAACACAAGGATGCCCTCTCTCACCACTCCTATGCAACATAGTGTTGGAAGTTCTGGCCAGGGCAATCAAGCAAGAGAAAGAAATAGAGTATTCAGTTAGGAAAAGAGGAAGTCTAATTGTCCCTGTTTGCAGATGACATGATTGTATATTAAGAAAACCCCATCGTCTCCACTCAAAATCTCCTTAAGCTGATAAGCAACTTCAGCAAAGTCTCAGGATACAAAATCAATGTGCAAAAATTACAAGCATTCCTATACACCAATAACAGACAAACAGAGAGCCAAATCACATGTAAACTCCCATTTACAATTGCTACGAAGAGAATAAAATACCTGGGAATCCAACTTACAAGGGATGTGAAAGACCTCTTCAAGGAGAACTACAAACCGCTGCTCACCAAAATAGAAGAGGACACAAACAAATGGAAGAACATTCCATGCTCATGGATAGGAAGAATCAGTATCATGAAAATGGCCATACTGCCCAAGGTAATTTACAGATTCAATGCCATCCCCATCAAGCTACCAATGACTTTCTTCACAGAATTGGAAAAAACTACTTTAAAGTTCATATGGAACCAAAAAAGAGCCTGCATTGCCAAGACAATCTTAAGCAAAAAGAACAAAGCTGGAGGCATCAGCTGAAGTTGACTTCAAACTATACTACAAGTCTACAGTAACCAAAACAGCATGGTACTGGTACCAAAACAGAGATATAGACCAATGGAACAGAACAGAGGCCACATATCTACAACCATCTGATCTTTGACAAACCTGACAAAAACAAGAAATGGGGAAAGGATTCCCTATTTAATAAATGGTGCTGGGAAAACTGGCTAGCCATATGTAGAAAGCTGAAACTGGATCCATTCCTTAAAATCTTATACAAAAAAATAATTCAAGATGGATTAAAGACTTAAATGTTAGACTAAAACCATAAAAACCTTAGAAGAAAACCTAGGCAATACCATTCAGGACATAGGCATGGACAAGGACTTCATGATTAAAACATTAAAAGCAGTGGCAACAAAAGCCAAAATAGACAAATGGGACCTAATTAAAGAGCTTCCGCATGGCAAAAGAAACTCCCATCAGAGTGAACAGGCAACCTATGGAATGGGAGCAAATTTTTGCAATTTACCCATCTGACACAGGGCTAATATCTAGAATCTACAAAGAACTTAAACAAATTTACAAGAAAAAAGCCAACAACCCCATCAACAAGTGGGAAAAGGATACGAACAGACACTTCTCAAAAGAAGACATTTATGCAGCCAACAGACACATACAAAAGTTCTCATTATCACTGGTCATCAGAGAAATGCACATCAAAACCACAATGAGATACCATGTCACACCAGTTAGAATGGCCATCATTAAAAAGTCAGGAAACAACAAATGCTGGAGAGGATGTTGAGAAATTGGAACGCTTTTACACGTTGGTGGAAGTAAAAATTAGTTCCACCATTGTGGAAGACAGTGTGGAGACTGCTTAAGGATCTAGAACTAGAAATACCATTTGACCCAGCCATCCTATTACTGGGTATACACAAAAAGGATTATAAATCATGCTACTATAAAGACACATGCACATGTACGTTTACTGTGGCACTATTCACAATAGCAAAGACTTGGAACCAACCCAAATGTCCATCAATGATAGACTGAATAAAGAAAATGTGGTACATATACACCATGGAATACTATACAGCCATAAAAAAGGCTGAGTTCATGTCCTTTGTAGGGACATGGATGAAGCTGGAAACCATCATTTTCAGCAAACTATCACAAGGACAGAAAAGCAAACACCTCATGTTCTCACTCATAGGTAGGAATTGAACAATGAGAACACTTGGACACATGGCAGGGAACATCACACACCAGGGCCTGTCTGGGGATGGAGGGCTGGGAGAGGGATAGCATTAGGAGAAATACCTAATGTAAATGATGAGTTGATGGGTGCAGAAAACCAACATGGCACTTGTATACCTATGTAACAAACCAGCACGTTGTGCACAAGTACCCTACAACTTAAAGTATAATTTTAAAAAAGAAAAAATAATAATGACATTTCAGTGAAGAATGGTGTGAGGAACAACATATACTGCATGTTTAAGTTTAACATCATCAGTGGTAAGTCATATTCACATCATGAATCCTAGTTATAACGTCTTGAACAGCATCCTTCACCCCTATAATATTATTTACCTGAATTCATAACCCTAGTGTAATCACAAGAAAACTTCAGACAGCCTCAAATTGAAGAGTATTCTACAGGATATCCTATAAAATCTCTTCCAAAGGATCAAGGTCATGAAAAGCAAAACTAGGAAACTAACATAGATGGTAGAGACCAAAGAGAGATGTGATATCTAAAAGTGTCACAGTATCTTAGATTGGGTCCTGAAATTAAAAAAGGATATTAATAGATAACTGGAAAAATCTGAATAAAGTTTGTAGTTAAGCTAATAGTATTGTAACCAAAGTTAATTTCTTAGTTTTGACCAAGGGATTCTTGCTATGAAAGGTGCCAATAGTAAGGCTAACTGAAATCATTACTATTTTTGCAACTTTTCTGTAAACTTAAATAACTCCAAAACAAGATTTTAGTTTTTTTTTTTTAATAAAACTGTATATCTCTGATGGTGACAAATGCTATGGAGTTATAACTGGAAAGAGTGTTTGGTAATGTTTGATCACTAAAGCCCTCAGTGAGAAGGTGACATGAATAAAAAGACTTAAAGAAAAGAAAGAACAGTTCATTAAGGTATCTAAATACAGATATCTGTCATTTAGACACATGGAAGAGCCACTGCAAAGGAGAAGAAAGAGGGTGTTCTTGTGTTTTATTCATTATTAACTGCTCATTGCTAATAACATTATGCATTTAAAGCAAGTGATCTTTTGTTCACACCATGCTTTAAGTTCTGTCTCTATGGAAATAGAAAATAGGTATCAAATGTTTTATTTATTTACTTACTTACATTTTTATTTAAGGGTTGAGGCTGAACTAGCTTCCTATTGAAAAAAATTTTGACACCTGAATTTTAAAATAATAATAAAATCTTTTGGGTCACTCTAAAACAATCTTTTTAAACCCAGTCTAAAATTGTCTCTGAACTTAAATGTGCATATACTTTTAAATATTATAAGGTAAAGAGGCATTTATCTTTAAAATAATGTGTCTGGTACTAATGAAACAATAAGCTATCTGGCATCAACATATATTAAAAGTGCTTATAAACTGACTTCTGCCTATCGCAAAGCTTTACATATTTTTATCAGTGCCTTCAGATATCTGACTATCAGTGTAGGCTAGAAATAGTGGCTAATGAATACAAAACCAAGTATAATAGGTATTGGCTAGCATCTCATTCAACCAAATTGGCTCTCCAGTAATGGAAGCCTTATCCTTTATTCAAGTGGCTATTTTTTCTCTGGGTATTAATTGGTTATCAATTGGTTGATGAAATCATTCTGTTTATAATCTTGTTGTCATTATATTCAGCAACGCCGACTTCATAGGCAGATATTGTGCTGGATCAAAAGCTATGAAATCTCCCAAATCAAAATATTTCTACTCTTCACTATAAACCCTTACTTCATTATAACTCTACATAATAATCATAATTGTGAAAGAATTCTATTCACCCCAAAATTATACATTTTCAACAGATGGAACTAAAGAAACTGAATAATCACATGCCAGGGAATGAAGTTGGACCACTTACCTCACTCCATATACATAAATTAACTCAAAATGGACAAACAATCTAATTATACAAGCTGAATCTATAAAACTACTAGAAGAAAGCATAAGGGTAAATCACCATGATCTCAGATTTGGAAATAGATTCTTATTTGACAACAAAAGCACAAGCAATAGAAAAAAAAAAGATAAATTGTACTTCAAAAATGTTGTATATCAAAGACATTATAAAGACAACATAACGAATAGAAAAAGTTTTGCAAATTATACCTGATAATGATTTACTATTCAGAATATACGAAGAACTCATAACTCATAAAAACAAAAAGACAAAACAACCCAATAAAATGGATAAAGACTTGAACAGACATTTCTCCAAAGAATATATTCAAGTCCAATTATGACCAGTAAAGATGTTCAACACAATTGGTTGTTAAAGAAATGCAAATCAAAACCCCAATAAGATACCATTTTAGACCCACTAATGTGACTATAATAAAAGAAAGAAACAAAATAACAAGTCTTGGTGAGGATGTGTAGAAATAGTAACCCATATAAATTACTGATGGGAATGTAAAACGGTACAGTCACTGTGGAAAATGATGGTTTATCAAATACTTAAAAATATATTCATTTTATGGCCCAGCAATTCCACGTTTAGGTATATCATATACCTAAAAGAAAAGTAAATAGTTACTCAAACAAATTAAACAAATTTTCATTTATAAATATTAATTATAGCACTATGCATACCAAACAAAAGGTGGATATAATCCAAATGTTTATCAACGGATAAATGAATCAACAAATTGTGTACTTCCATACAATATAATATTTTCCAGCCATAAAAATTAATAAAGTGCAGAAACATGCCAGATCTTGATGAACACTAAGCCTTCAGTCCCAGATGAGAGAGAAGATAAACAGCAAGAACCAGCACAAATAATCTAGCAAGTGTTCGCCTCTAACTCCTCCAGGTGACTTTTCACAAGGGCAGCTACTGTGTCTCATTCCAGTTTTGAAATTGCCACTATCAAGATGCCTAGGCATTAGAAAGCACCTAACAATACACATTAAATACATTGATTTCAACATTAATTGAATCAATTTGGGGAAAAGTTGCTAGCAGATAATAAGAACTTCCTCAGTCATTAAATAGTATATCAGGTATGAGACTGGAGGGTATGGTTTGTCGTCAAAGCATTTCTTTAACTTATTTGATATTTATGAAAACTGTTGTAGAAAATAGGCTCCTCTTACCTTCACTTTTGAACCTCTTCATGAGCTGCTAACATGTCTGCCTGCATCCTCAGTACTGTCACTCCTGATTCAGATTTTCAGTTGTTACTTGTGATGTCTCTGCTGAATACTATCGCCGTTTTCACTGGTATCATTTCCTCTAATGTTCTAGACGTGTCTGAGACCCTGTCTACGAAAAATATAAAAAGATTGGTCTCTTGATTTTAGTATTACACTGTTTTGCTGCTGTGGCATTATCGAGTTTTGTGGGCTTCAACATATTAAAGAGATTTTATTGCAATGATCTTTCATTTTCAGCCAGAAAATTTCCCCTAACCACTCATCCTCTCTTGCTTTACCATATTACTTGGGGTAAGAGTTTGGAGAAAAAGTTCAAGTGACAAATATAATATTAAACTAAAATTTTCCCTCCTGTGTAACCTAGAAGTCTTAGGTTCAAATATGATTGTGAATTGATGTTCTCCCTTAATATTTATCCCCAACAAGAGGCTTTTCAGTCCCTCATACTAACAGATTTTTCAGGGATAGATCTACCATTTCAACAACGACAAGGCTTAGGACCAAGTTTCCCCCATCCTTCACCCAACACAGCACAGAAATAAAAATAGCACTTGACAAGGGCATCTTATAAACACAATTTTCCAGTAGTTTGAGTACATCACTGCTCTTCAGGATTTTCTCACAAAAATTGTTTTTGAAAGAGAGATCTCTCATCAGATCCAATCTATTATTTGTAGTATGACTGATCAAGACTGTTAAGAAAACCTCAGTTAACAAAGGGAGTATAAAGGAAAGAAAGTAAAACAAAGGTATTGATTTGCAACAAGCATTATGGGAAACAAGGTTGAGAAATTGTACAACATATAAAAGGTAGCTGAAAGAGATGAAAGCAGCAGCTATAAAGGGCAAAAATTATATAGAGATTTGGCCGGACGCGGTGGCTCAAGCCTGTAATCCCAACACTTTGGGAGGCCAAGGCGGGTGCATCACGAGGTCAGGAGATTGAGACCATCCTGGCTAACACGGTGAAACCTCGTCTCTACTAAATATACAAAAAATTAGCCGGGCGTTGTGTCGGGCGCCTGTAGTTCCAGATACTTGGGAGGCTGAGGCAGGAGAACGGCGTGAACCCGGGAGGCAGAGCTTGCAGTGAGCGGAGATCCCGCCATTGCACTCCAGCCTGGGGGACAGAGCGAGACTCCATCTCAAAAAAAAAAAAAAAAAGTATATAGAGATTTTTCATACACACACACACACACACACACACACACAATCTTTAGGAGCAAGGAGTGTGTATCTTATGAGAGTTCCAAAAATATCATTTAGCTCAACCTGATGGCAAACTGTTTTCTATGGTTGCATGACAACTTAAGGAGTCCACAAATTTTCAATATGAATATATATAGTTGTAAAATTGCTATTTCACCAATCATTTATTTCGAAGCCACCTCTAAAACTAATAATTTTTCTCTTTTTAGTATTTCGATGTTCAAAGTCTAATATAAGTTTTGACTAATATGTCAGAGATTATGATTACCTCCATATCCATTGTCCATTTTTTTCTATTAAGCAAGAGTACAACATTGATAATCAGTTGAAAGCTACTTTGCCTATATTGTTTGCAATGATGTTTAGCTATGTGATTTATTTCTGGTCAAGGATATAAAATAAACTAATATGTGCAATTTTCAAGTTATGCTTTCAAAAAGAAAGAAGCATTAAGATGCAGCAAGCAAAAAAGTAAGAGAGTGCATTTCCTTAACATCCTAGGGATGCCCTCTCTGCCTGGACTGTTCACATTTTGTCACATGAGAGAGATATAATCTAAACTGTACTTTCTCTTGGGTATCTGTTACAATAGCCAAGCCTATATTCTAACACAAGACACAATAGTGAAGTCACTATCATTTGAAGAGTCTTGGAAATTTCGTATCTGTATTTAGAGAGTTTCTTAATATTAGTGGGGGAGGGGGAGCCTTTATTTAAGAAATTTGCCAGAAAGAACACTTTATTTTGACAAAAGTAAAGCAAATGCTTTCTTTTGATTTTAGGTAAGTAACTGTAAGTCTGAATGTAAATGTTGGATATTGGGTTGTTATTGGCTATTACTAACTATGCATTTAAATTATAGCTAGATAGTAAGACACATAGTGTTGTTTTGTTTGTTTGTTTGCTTGCTTGCTTTTTGAGACAGTGTCTCATTGTGTTACTTAGAGTGGAGTGCAGTGCCTATTCACAGGTGCAATCGTGGGGCACTGCAGCCTCAAACTCCTGGGCTCAAGTGGTACTTCAGAGTAGTTGGAACCAGAGGTCTCTCTCTCTCTCTCTCTTTCTTTCTCTCTGAGTCCTTATATTTCTCTTCCTACGTTGTTCTCATATTCTTGGTGTCTTCCAACTTCTTTCCCGTTTCTATTGTTAAATTTATTTTGCACAAAATTTGAAACCCCTTTTTCCATTGCATTCTCCTTCCTTTTTTATAGTTTATTTTCTTTAGCATCCCAACACTCTTTGTCACGTGCATTACAAACCTAGATCGTTTTTGAATGAAGGAAATAGTTGCTTTAGGCATGATAATCACAGGATAAATAATATAGTAAAAACAGGATGGGAACGTTAATTCAAAATCATAAGTCTTCAAGGATCTGGAGCTATTTAAGATTTAAAACGCCTTATACTGTCAACATACTGGAAGGCAACCTCTGTTATAAAACAATACAATAATTCTTTTCAAAGTTTATTAAATATCAATTAAAGCTAGTATACAGGGAATTATGCAATGCAACTTAGATGAATTTATTTTTTACATAAAGGAAATTAAGCTAATGAAAAGGTACTTACAGTGACAAATCTGCTATTAAAAATAATGTTTCGAGTATATTTTTTGAATGTGTAGCTTAGTGTTATAAATATGTTTAGGTAATTATTGGGCTGTCTTTGTTGTTGGAAGCTCAATATTGAGATTTTGGGGGAGTGAGGTTTTTAGACCGTCTACCTCTTAATTAATTATAAACACATTCTATGGAGGTTTTTATATGTTGCTCGATTGGACTTTCTATCCCCATCTATTCTTGAGGTAAGAGCTTCCTCTCATTTGGTGTCATAAACACAACCAAAATAGGATATTATACAAGCAAAATCTTTTAATGAAATTACACAACAGCTTAGAGAGGCACATTCATTATTAGCAAGAAAACTATTCATATCATTATAAGTGTTTCATAATAACACTAATATTGAAATAGCTATTTCAATATATGCCATTTTGGGAATCTTCTGAATACTGAATACTATATGTCCAGCCTTATGATGGGATAAAGAAGATAAAATAAACTAACAGCCTGAATTAGGGCTGACCTAAGGAAAAGGAACAGACTTATTCTAAGGAGTTAATAGGAAGATGAAAGGAAGTGACTTAAGAAAGAAAAGATTCAATGATGCCTATCCAAAGTGGTTTCTGTATGATTGGCAAAGAGAAAGTAAAAATCCCATAACAATTAATTTGAAGAAAGAGATCCACTGAAAGGAGAGGAAACCTTCAAAACCTGACAATGACAGCTAATCCTGAATCACATTTGTTATGTACCTGGACTTTTCTGCCAAGGAAAGTATAGTTTACAAGAGTAACTGCACCAGAGGGTACAGACATATTTTCTGTATTTGTTTATGTATGCTGTACGCAGGAGCAAACTTTCAAGAAGGCATTGGTTTGCATTTTACTTTACACGTTGTCCTTTCATGGACACATCACTATGTATCAGCCTCTATTTCAATTTTGTCTCAGAATTAATTCTTACTCAATAATTAAACAATGTCCACTACTTAATCCTACCTGCGAAATAGCCAAAAGATTTTAAAACTATTTCAATAGCTTTCTATAAAACCTGTCTAAAAGATACATTTCTTCTTCTCTTGACATCAAAATTTTACAATTTTTTATCTTAAAAGATAATTACTGATAACATTTATTAAGTGTAAAGAAATATTCTATACATTTTTGATAGATTTACTCTTCTATAAACCACCTAAAATAGTTATTTTTAATTCCCATTTAAAATGACATTAGGTTTATTTAACTTACAAAAATCATTTTTATTCAAATACTTAACTTTCCTTCATCTGTTTTTATTATATTCACAATTCCATTAATATTATTGTTTAATTTTGAGACTATTTACATTTTAGGAAATTAGGTCTTCTCATCTAAGAGAATGGCTCATGTTTTCATTTGTTGTGTTTCTTATTGTTCTTTAATAAGTTTTTAAATTATACCTACAGTTTCATTATGAGATTTTCCTATTTTATTGTCTTAATTATATTATTTTAATATTTACTTGTTTTAGTTAAATAGAAGTGAAAAACTTTATTGTAAAAAAGACAAGCAAAGCATACTGTTTATGTCTCATAGTGGTTGGGTTCAGAAATGCTTCCTTTATCATGAGTCTTTAGATAATATCTATTCGATGTCATAGAGTTGGAACTTGGGCCTAGTAGGTCAGAGTGTTGGCTCCGTAGGTAGACTAGAGGGTTAGAATATTTGCTCTGCCATTACCTTGCAGCTAGTTTCCTCATTTGATTATGAGGCTGTGATTTAATTTATGTAAAGGATTATAACAACTTGGTGTATTGCATTCATTGCTCAGTTACAGTTACGATGGTTAGTTGTGGTTCAATTCAGAACATTTACAGAATGACTAACGTATCCCCTGGCACTCACAATATTGCAGGCCATAATTTTTTCTTTTATTTATTTTATCAAGTATTCACCATAATATATTATATTAAAATTGTGTTACTTCCATTTATAGATAATCAATAGATTAAGGAACAGCTATAAATTATTTTATAATTTAAAATTATGTATAATTAAAAATTAATACAATTTAAAATTCTGTTACTGATGTTTTTTAAACGTTTTTTAAAGTCTAAATCATCTCAGATGCTTTAACTAGAAAATTAGATCAACATCTGAAACAAAAAGGAGGGGGTAATAAGTGGTCCTTACGTAATGTTTATTATAGAACCGACATACCTATAAGCACTTTACATGTACTAACATGCACTAACTCATTTAATACAGTGTCACCGTGAGGTGGGTATTAATAATATTCTTCTTTCACCAGGTGAAGAGATTAAGCCACAACAAAGATAACTAGGTTGAAATAGCCAGTAAGTGAGAAAACTGAGATTTGAATCTACACAGTCTTAGTCCAGCCTGCTTTTATGGCATATTCTATTTTCACAAAATGATCACAATAGAATTTCTGGGCCCACATACTCTTTCACAAATTTTCCACTACATATCAACATATGGAATCTCTTTCTCCTGGGCTGGTCTATGTGCCTGCTTTTATAAATAATGTATTGGCAGTGACCCTATGGGACTTTTTTATTTGTTCTTTTAAAACTTGCATTGAATGTCTAGTTCATATTTGATTTCTCTTTTAGTCTATGTAGCTTTGACTCTGCATGCTCTGTGTGGGTATATTTGCATTTGTGTGTTATGTATGTGTATGTGCATGCATTTAATTTCAAGACTGAGTTTCATACATCATGGTATTTTACTCTTAAATCATAGTTCAACATATATATCCTAAAAATAGGGATATTCTTATACATAATTATAATACAGTTATCAAGGAACACCTTGATATAATACTTTTATGTAATCTAGTGTGTATATTCTGATTTTTTTCAATTAAAAAAGTCTGATATGTTTGACTGTGTCCCCACCCAAATTTCATCTTGAATTGTAGCTCCCATGATTACCATCTGTTGTGGGAGAGACCCAGTGGGAGGTGATTGAATCATGGGGACAGGTCTTTCTCCTGCTGTTCTCGTGATGGTGAATGGGTCTCACAAGATTTGATGGTTTTAAAAAGAGGAGTTCCCCTGCACAAGCTCTCTCTCCTTGTGCTGCTGCTATCCATGTTAAGACGTGACTTGCTCCTTCTTGCCTTCCACCATGATTGTGAAGCTTCCCAGCCACGTGGAACTGTAAGTCCAGTTAAACCTCTTTTTTTTTGGTACATTGCCCAGTCTAGGGCATGTCATTAGCAGCAGCATGAAAAGGAACTAATACGAAGTCAAAATGTGCTTTTTCTCATGTTTCTCCCCTCAAGTTCAAGGGATCTATATTGCATTTAGTTGCCACCTCCCTTTAGTCTCATCTGAAGTGAAACACATTAAGTACATTTTTCGGTGACATTTTTGAAGAAACACTTTAAAAACATTAGTTTGTAAATCATCTTGGGGGTTTGTCTGATGTTTCTCATGATTAGATTTAAATTATTATGTAATTTAGGACAAGATACAATATAAGTGATTTTCTGTCTTCATGGTATGATACCTGAAGGCACATGATATCCATTTACCACTCATTGGTGATACTCTATTTCATCAAAATCTTGTACAATTTCTTCATTGGATAGTTACAGCATAAGATCAAGAAAATAACTGCTTTTCTTGAAATATTTCCTCTACATGTAATGTCAATTAGTAATTTTTATCCTAAGAAATTTTTCCCAGCTTAGTTGCAAAAAGATGAATTTCCAACTTAGGCACTTCCCAATTTGCCTTTGACAGTCGACATTTCATGACAAGAAAAAGCCCTTCCTTCTTCTTCTCTATGATTAACTGTTTATCTATCAATTATCTATATCTATCTTTATCCTTATCTATCATATATTTTCTATTAGTATCAGTATAAAGAAATAAATTTATTTTTTCTTTGTAATGTTCTACGATTTATTTTACTTACTTTTTTGATATTCAACTTGTACAACATTCAGCTAATAAGGAACTTTTCTCATTCCTGTGACAATTTAAGAGAGAAGCAAGGTAAATGTATATAAGTAGGGCTATCATTTAGACCTGATCATCACTGCACACTAACTTTCTTTAAATGTCTAAAACATCTAACTAAATAACCTAATTTTATATTCAGGTCATATCATTCCCTTTAATTTTAATGATCATGACCAAAGTAAAATAAGCTGTTCAATTTTATGTTTGGTCTCCAAAATAAATAATATATCACCACAATTCACCCAGATAGCCTAACATTTTACAGACTGCAAGACATGTATTCATTTTTGACACTGTTATTTAAAATATGTGTTCAGAAATTTCAAAATTCCACAACCTATATATACATTTTATTTCTATTGAGTGCCAAATGAAAAATATAATTTCTTTAGTAAAAGTTAACTTTTTTCCAAAGGGAATTATCTATTTATTCATTAGTTCATTCCCTGGTCTTTTAAAATTCTGATATGCATTCATAAGTAATAATTCCAGTTATTCAACTATACCACATAGAATCAATGTGTTTTCAGTTGGCTGCTTCTCTTGTATCCTATCTGAAAATGTTCACAGCTGTATTAACTACACAAATTCATATTTTCAACTTTAGAATGACAAAATCTTATAAAATAACATGTTTAATGTATGAAGACTGAAGTTGGAAAATAAGTCAGTTTCTTATTGATAGTATTCTTATAATAGTTTATATGATTTTCTTTCGAGGCTACGTAAAATGAAAGTGATTGTAAACATAGAGTTGACTTTATTAGTACGAGGTTAACAATGTGATTGAAAAGAAAAGTATCATTATGTTTTATTTTTATTTGTTTTTGAGAGAAGCAGAATCAGGCAAATATATATTAAGGGATATAGTGTTGAAAACACTAATAAAAGATGTCATAAATACTTATATTTACACAATTGTATATAAGTGAAGAAACAAAATGTCAGCAACCTATAGCCTAATAAACATACGTGAATGTAAGAGTGGAGGTAGAAGCAGTTCCAGGAAATTTGCAATCCAGCTACATATTGCAAGAAATGTAGCACATGATAAAGGAAACACAGTAGATTGCTGAGACTATTACTCCTGCCAATAGGAGCAATTATGAGGGCAGAAGCAATTATCCATTTATCAGAGAGAGAAAAATAAGAAGGAAAGTATAACAGAAAAGTTAAGAAATATGGAAGACAAATTGACAATGTCTATTACATGTTTCTTTTAATATCGCAACTGTTGAGTGAGTGAATGAGACAGAGGTGATGTTTGAGGATATAACAAGAAGAAAACAGTAATATTTCAGACAAGAAACTGAGTTTGTCACCAGAAAACAGTTACAAAGGAAAATTATAAAGGGCTATTTTTTAAATAAAGAGAAGATAATCAGAGGAGTACTTGACAAATTAAAGTGATATCAGATAGAAGACATCGATGCAAAAAGAAATAAATAAAAATCTTGTAAACATTAAGATAAAACTGTAAATAAATGTATCTGTTTGGGATTTAAAATTGATAGTATGTTAATATAAAAGAAATAACTTACACATAATTTGAGAGGGAAGCAAACAGGTATATTGCACAATTTTTTTTAAATTTAGGAGAATAAAGCTGCTGATTAACTATGACTTTGATAATTCTAAAAAGCATGTGGTAATTTCTAGAACAATTACTGAAAGAATAAAATTACTTGAATAACTGCAAAAATACAAAAAGAAAAAAATGAGTTACAAAAAATAACCAATTCGAAAGAGGCTAAAGGGGTAGAGAAAAAGAAAAAAAAAGAACACACATGACAAAGGGAAAACGCAAAAATAAAATGGTTGATTCTACAAGCAAATGAAAATAAGAAACAGAAATAGACTAAATGGTTAGCGGAAGTTTAAAGTCACCTACTTGGGGGAAATCTATTAAAATGTTGTGAATAGGAGACCTATGCAAAATATAAAGATGCTAAAGGGATGGAAAAAATAGAAAAAAACTAACAGAAGAAAAATATTAAAGTTATAATATTAATAGCAGAAAAAAATCGAATTTAAGGTAGATTACATAATTGGCAATAAACATGTCAATTTAGAATAAACATTTCAATACACCAAGCAAATATGATAATTTCAGATTTGTAAAAATCTACTGGTATTGCCTTGACATGTATGTATTAGTTTCCTAGGACTGCCAAAACAAAGTACCACAAACTGTGTGGTTTAAAACAACTAAAACTTAATGCATTAAAGTTTTTGAAAATACAAATCTAAAATCAAGATATTGGCAAGGTTGTCTCCTTTGGGATGTCCTGAGGAAAAACCTCCCAACACTTTCTCTGGGCTTCCGTTGGTTGCTGTCAATCCTTGACATTCCTTTGCTTCTAGCTCTCCAGTCTCTCTCATTACACAGTGTACTTCCTCTGTGTCTCAGTGTCTGTGCTTTCTCTTCTTGTGAAGATACTAGTTATTCAATTAGGGACCATCATAATCCGATAATACCTCATTTCAACTAATTACATCTGAGCAGACTCCTTTATTTTCAAATAGGGTCATATTCTGAGGTTCTAGGTGGACTTGGATTGTTGGAGAACAATATTCAAAACAGTAATAAATAAAAATATATACAAGGAGAGATAGACAAATACATAATAATAGAGCCAACTATTAAGACATCTATCTTGGTAATTGACAGAAAAAACAGACAAAATACAAATTTAAACAACATATTTTTAAGACATACATAAACTAATAATGAATATTGGCCATATCCTAAGTCATAAATCAAATATAAGCAATTTCAAAAGATTAAAATTACATTTGGCATAGTAGGGCCAAAAGTTAAATTTCCATCCTTTTTTTGTTTTATATTACAAAATTTACATGGCGTAGGAAACATCCATTTCTGTGTGTATTTATTTAAATGATCTATTTATTCAAAGGTAATTGGTGCATATTTTGAGTGCTCTTATAAAATTGTTTTTTTCTATTTTAATTTCTAAGTGCCTTTTTGAGATTTTCTACTCTGGTAATTAATATTGATAGTTCCTATTTTCTAGTTATATTTTATCAAGATTTAAAAGGTACTAACAAAAAAGCAGTATTTAATTTTTTTTGAATTTTAATTATTATATGTACATATATTTTCTTATAGCAAGGCTATAAGAGCTATATATCTGTATATATATACATGAATATATATTCTAGTTAGATTCTAGTTATTTATTACATTTTTCACATTAGCTCTTAAAAAATAACTTTATCAATTGTCTTTTTCAATTTAATTAATTTCTCTTTAGATTTTATTTTTCCCCATAGAGCTCAGGCTGGTTTAATTGTCAAATCAGGAAGATAATCTTTTGAATTAAACATGTATTATTTTATTTTAATATCTTCTTATTAATAAATAAAGTAAAATGATGTTTTTCTTGACACTGTGACTATTTTCTAAGGAATATAATTACAGCTTTGATTTTTCTTATGCCATTTTTTACTAGTATTGTTTTAAAATTTTTTCAAATGAATATTTTCTTGAACAATCAGTTCATTGTGTTGCATTTTAGAAAATACGATTCCTGCTTTTCATAATGTATTGAATTTTTTTCATAATATTAAATGTGATAGTTTTATGAAAGTTCTAAGATTGCACTAGAGCAAGGCTGTACACTACACAATGTATTTTAAATATTGAATAGAATGTTTTTAAAAATGATTTTAAATGACTTTAAAAAATTAAAATTATTGTTACTGTTATGCAGTCATAAATCGCTTAATGATGGAAGTACGTTCTGAGAAGTACGTTCTGAGAAGTGCGTTGTCAGGCAATTATGTCATTGTGCAAACACCAGACAGTGTACTTTATAAACCTTGGTTCTATAAAGGTGTAGTAAAATATGGTATTATAATCTGGTGGGATCATTATCCTATATGTGTTCCACAGTTGACCAAAGCATTGTTATGTGGCACACAACTGTGTAACAAGTCTTAATCATTTGTAACTGAGATTTTGAGAACTTTGTAACTACATCTCATTTCTATTTTTTCTTTTTTTCCTTGATATTCATTCATTTAACAAATTACGTATTTATAAGTGCATTTATTATTTGTAGAAAAATTTTGATTTTTTTACTTGCCATGAACTATTACTTCATTAACTTCACAGACCTATTTAATAAGAGATATTGAAAAATGGTATGCCCACTTTGAAAGTATAATACCTTGTTTAACACAGATTCTTACAGGGAGGACAGAGGAAAGCAGAAGAATAATAGTTATACCAGGCATGCTGACCACCTTCCATTTGTCCGCCATATCTGCATTCCACTCTGCCCTGGGTTCTGAGAGGTTCACTGTGTGTAGTCCTTAGTTCCTCCTCCCCTCTGGCTCTCTGACTTT